>NW_027395278.1:7951333-8260666 GCF_027580225.2 Misgurnus anguillicaudatus
TCACACGCTTGCATGAGATCAGCCACTTTCGTTTTATCAATAAAAGGCTAAAAATAGCACTGTATACCGTGTGTTCGCGTCAGAAGTCGGAAAAGACGTAAAACATTGTTTTCAGTACCTCAGATTAGATAAATGGGTGGAGAGAAGGCGGTGTCCTGTGGCTGTTCGAAAATATTCAACCACATGTGCGTTTACACAACACAAGCAATCCGATCTAAAGTGTTTTCGACCACCTCTGCATGTGGTTGAAAGTGGTCGAAAGTGGACAAGCTCAAAACGTATTGAACACCGTTTACACCTGGCATTAACGTTGTCTACTTGTGATCCGACCGATGAAAACGCATGTTAATGCCAAGTGTAAACAGCCTCCTTGATTAGGTGAGGATCAATTAACATTCCACATTTACACTTATTTTTAAATGTGTATGTGGACAACATTTGGATACAGGTCACATGTTAAAAATATATAATATATATACAAAAATACAGCCACATACAGTGGCGGCTCCAGACAAATATGATCGGGGGGGCAATGGGGGGTCCTAGTCATTTCAAGGGGGGTCTCATGAAAACCAACAAAAAATACAGTGGACAAGGCTAATAATGGCATATTACTGCTACTTAACAACAAAAACAACACAGCATATGAACCACTTTGTTTTTATTAGTTAATCAATTCCAGTTAACAAACAATACGCTCAAACTATAACTGCCATAGCCATACCCATGACAGAAAACAAAATAGTATCTATTCTCATACTCTCTTTTGATTGCCCTACTTCTGTCCAGTTGAAGAAATTACTTTCTTACTTAATAATTTTGTCTTGTTTTCAGTAAAAATTAGAAAACTATTTTCTTAGGTCATTTTACTCATCAAGAAAGTACATTTTTATTTAAGAATTTTAAGATATTTTTTACTGAAAACAAGACAAAAATACTAAGTAAAAAAGTCGTTTTTTGCAGTGTGTAATTTACTCCTATTACTCTCCAGTGTCATCCTCTCATCTTCTCTCCTCCTATTCTCCAGTTTTTAAACCCTTCCTGGGTGAAGCACTTTTCTAAGTGACCACCAGATCCCTGCACACTGTGAAAAAAATGACGACATGCAAAACAAAAAGCCGCGTCTTTTGAGACAGAATATTCAAGCCACTGGTACTGTTTGAACCACGAGTAACTAAAACTCCTGGATGCTAGCTGTCCCTGCGATCCAAAAGAACGACGCGGGTATGCTTTAAGTTGAGGTTGTCTTGGTTTCTCGGCTGGGCCATGGCTTAAATCCCCCGTTAAATCCACTCTGCAGCCAGGATTCTCAACATCCGTGCCCGCTGTAGCGCTCGATGAGGCGCCATTTTTGTCTATCTGCTCACCTGTCTCCCCCGCCTCGGAGGCTGCGAGTTGCTCCTCCTCCAATTCCTCGTTGTCCTCTGTTTCTATAAGCAAGCACGGCTCTTCATCCACGGCAACGGGTATATTTTCAGTCCTTAAATTTCCGTCTGCTCTCATTTTTTTCTGAGGTATGACAAAGCGATCAATTTTCCGCTTGAAGCTAGCTTTAGCGTAGCAGCTCTAGCGGGCTCACAGCAGAATGCAATGACGCAGCGACGCAATGATGCAGCGACGTTCATGCGTCACAGTGCATCGCAGTGATTTTTATGTTTAGATATTTTTTATGTCGAAAAATATTATTCTTTATTATTGTTCTGCGTAGAGAAACATTTTTAAATATTTATCCCGGATATATATATATATATATATATTAAATCAGGAAGAGGGTGGGGGGTCAAATGGGGGGTCAAGGCGTTTTTTGGGCGGGTCTTAAGACCCCTCAAGACCCCCCTTGGCGCCGCCACTGGCCACATATACTAAATCAACCTTTCACATAAACCTGAAATCCTACATGCTGAAAAAGTATACCGTATATGAGCCCCATTCACTTCTATTTTCCTACTATGGAAGTGAATGGAACTCATGCAAGAACGGTTTGGTTACAAATATTCCTCAAAATATGTTCCTTCGTGATCAGATCAAAGAAATGTATACAAATGTATTCACACCGGCTGCGTGGCGTGTGCTTCTCAGCTGCGTGGCGTGTCCGTTTTTATTTAGGCTCCCATGTTAGCAGGTTTGACAGTTCACACCGCCTGCATGACACGCACGTCTCAGGCGCGGCTCGAGATGCACCGAAAACGCGTGCATGCTAGGAATAGGACCGACGCCTATTTTTCACGCCACACGCAAGCATCTTGGAAGCGTTTCCAGGCAAAATATATGTCACCTATAGCAACAGCAGCGCGTTAGCATCAGGCACACTTCTGGTATGTACAGAAACAGAAAACGCGATGCAGCCGTCACGCAACTGACATGCAACAAATATGCCACGCAGCCGGTGTGAATCGGCCCTAAGAGTGAGTAAATGATGACAGAATTTTCATTTTTGGGTGAAATATCCCTTTAAACACATGCAGCTAACATGAAGGATTATTTTACTCCATCCATTACAGGTACACTTTAAGGGTACCTTTCAAGGAGCCTTCAAAACAGGACAGACTTTGTCACATTGCTGTGACACATTCAGTCTTGGATGCAGCCTATAATTTGGGATGCAGTTTAGGAATAACGAGGGCAACTATCATTATAAATGCTCTAGCGAAAGATGTCTTGCCTTCCAGTAAAAATGCTCTGGGGCTGATGCTCTGTACAGACTCCCTTGTTTACGACAGTCCCTGCCATATGATGACTATTAGCATGGATTCGTTGCTCCTCCATGCTGTCCATGGAAGTTGTAAAGGAGATTAATGTTGTTAAATACTTACCAACTTTTTGCATCCAGGTTAGCCAAGGCAAACCTGCAAGTGATTTAGTGCTATTTATGCTTAAAGTGTATGTTGCAGGTTAACCACCACTGTCGATTAATGGGTACATAAATCACTCAAGATATGTGTATAATTTTTAAAATGTCTCAAAAATGGTCTTAAAGTCCACTTTTTTACGTTTTTGGTATTAACGGTTTTTTTAACGCAATTCTGCGATGACGTCACGTTGGGGAGAAGTGGAGAAAGACTCAGCCAGAGCCATAGAGATAGATGAGACATTTATTGCTGTTTAATACTTACGTATATAATTTGGAAATCATATATACATCGTAGGAAATATATAATGTGTTATACTGCAAAGTTACCTTGCTAATTATTATTTATGATATATGTGGAGATAAATAAAACTTCGCAAATCTGCTGATTTGATCCATTCATGTCCTGACCACCAGGCTAGAGATTTTTAAACATCCTTAATCCACACTTACTAGTCTATCAAATAATATCTCAAATATATTGTTTTGTGAAATAAAAGGATGCTTTGTTATATTGTTTATGCGATTATAACGAATCACACGATCATTTTATACGCAGCAGCAGTCAGCAGCTGCAGCACACTCGGATCCGACCGCATACATACTGTAATAAACAGGCGTTCGGCGGCTTTTTACATCACGACAGGCTAAGCCATTTGAGGAGGAACCGCTCATTGATCACCGTATTTTTATAAATCCTGTACATGTTTGGACCTGCCGAACAGGTTGAGCACTTTTATATACTTTATTGAGCAGAGAGGCTGCCTGCACAGTTTGACCAGCGGGCTGCGGGAACCGGCGCACATCACGCCGCCAGACGGTGTTGCTAATATAACTCGAAATGTATAACTATTATCAGATCGGCCCGGGAAAGTCCCGATTCTCTCGATTGCCATTCCGCTACTGGCTGTAAGAAAGTGAGTGCGTTTGGGTCGCTGGTCCCCGCGAACAGACGTGACGTGCTTCACTCACCTTCCAGGATTAGAGACATGCTGCCAAAACCGTTTGTGCTGAAGATCGCATAAAGTTACACCCATTTCAGGCAGGATCATGGACCCCCTCAAGCCAGCATGCACGAGTATGTTAATTGTTTGTTTACTTTCTACACGAAGATATGCTAACCTTATGCTATCTGGCTGTCTGCCTATCTCTCTATACTAGCCTATCCATCTGTCTGTCTGTCTGTCTGTCTATCTATCTGTCTGTCTATCTATCTGTCTATCTATCTTATCTATCTATGTATCTATCTATCTATCTATCTATCTATCTATCTATTTATCTATGTATGTATGTATGTATTTATCTATTATCTGCGCTATCAGAACTGTACTTTACTCGTCTTTCTATAGTCATTCTCAATGCTCTCAAGGCGGCTTTGGTCAATTCTCTCCCCAGCGTGACGTCATACAGTGCGTTGTGAGGGAAAGGAGAATCATTGCAAATTGCTGTACTTTTTCATACTTTTTCGGGTTTTGTGATACCCAACAACATAAAATACAATGGATAACAGTTTAAATGTTTATTATCAACAAGCAAATTGCACAAATTCGTTGAAAAATTTTACCTGCAAAACGCCCTTTAAGCAAATCTAGAAGTGTTTTAGTGCTATTTATGCTTAAAACTTGTATAGTAAAATTGATGTCAGGTTTAATTGCTGGTCAGAAATATGCTGTTTTACGATGACCTTAGTAAGCGGTTTTAGAGATCATCCCCATTCCCCAAGTAAACAGGACATTCAAGCAAATATGGCTGCAGAATGAACTGACTTTCCTTGAAAGTTCTTGCACAAACTGTGGCAATCTTAAATGCACAAATTTTTCAGGGTTAATGCTTCCCTGCCAATAACTAGTTTTTTCTGGCAATCCGCATTTCCACTATTATCCTCCAGGTGGCATTCTTACCCAACTTAAAAAATCCGGAAATATTCCCTTAGGGCAAATAGTTGAAACTCTGTGTTTGTTTTGTGGATCGTTCTGAATCTGATCTATATCAAAAGTCCTTTACAAAAATGGAATTATATCTGCTTTATGCTCAAAAATTTTTATTTTTGAAGAAACCTACCCATATTTGAGAGGTGATAAAAAGAGAAAAAATGCATTGTCCATCTATTAAACAACTGAAAGCACAATCATCAAAAAGTTGTATTTTCAATATGGCTAATACCTATTTAATTGATATTCATCAAATCCAATGGAACTTTTTGCCTGTCATACCAACTATTTATTATTCATGAGCAAGCCTGATAAGGTCTTTCATGTGCCCCCCACAGATACAGTATCTTTTAGATCCCCTCATCAGTCTTATTAAATAGAGGACACATGCAAAATTAATCAAAATATAGTGTACTGTATGATTGTTTCATTTGCATGTAGCACGCCTACCAATGCTAACACAAAGTAGGTCGGGGATGACAAGACAGATGTGCATGGGCAGGACAAAGTGTTGCTTACTTTCTTTATGAAACTGTTGGTTTAAAAACATTGTGCTGAGAGAGATAGCATATCTATTATACACAGCAATTTACGTGCAGTACATAATTTTGTTTCTACCCTTTATCACAGTGTAGTACACTATGACATACAGTAGATGAGCAATTTCTCTAGCTCAATTGGTCAAGCATCTCATAAGAAGCCATATAACCTCATAGCATTTAGACGATTTCACCTGTCAATCTGATGTGCCACAAGGGTGTGCAGCTGTGCGCTATATGCCATTTTATACTTCTTTTGTAACACAAAATGTTAACACATTCCTAAAATTGCAGATGATATGACAGCATTGAGGTTAAATATAGTGTTAAGTCTGACAGACTGATACATAAGTACACTGTCAAAAATAAAGGTACGAAGGTGTCACTGGGGCAGTACCCTTTAAAAAAGGTCCTAATATGTACCATTTAGGTACAAATATGTTCCTTTTAAGGTACATTTTGGCAGTTCAAAGTACTAATATGCACTCTTGGGTACAACCTTTTTGAAAGGGTACTGTCCCAGTGACAACTTTTGTACCTTTATTTCTGAGAGTGTAGGAGTGCAGGAAAAAACAACAACAAAAAATCCCGAATAAAAATGTTGCCTCTGTAAGTTAAAAGGAATAATGAATAAGAATACATGTTATTATATTAAAAATGTAATATTTTTAAAAATTGCATTTATTATTAAAAGTGTGTAATATTTTATGGAACTCAATATCAAATCACTTATTCAGCACTGTGAATAGTTTTTCACTAGGTTCAAGGTTTATTCAAGTCAAAGGCACTTGAGAAACCTGTTCAGACATTTATTGCATTTTTACAGTATATTGGGCTTCTAAATAAGTTTAAACCTATCACATTATTTGCATTAGAAAAACAACTTGACATATTTAGAAGGTAACTCACTGCCATAAACACGTTCTGTGTGGTCGCCCCTTACTGTAATTTTAAAGGGGACATTCCACAAGACGTTTTTAAGATATGAAAATAAATCTTTGATCTCCCCATAGTACACATGTGAAGTTTTAGCTCAAAATACCATATAGGTCATTTATTTTGGCATGTTAAAATAGGCACTTTAAGAGTCTGAGCAAAAATGCACAGTTTTTGTGTGTATCCCTTTAAATCCAAATGAGAATCAAGAGGGAGATTCTCTCATGAAAGAAGTTAGCAAGCGATGTTCAGCATTATATATTTGAACAAGTTTAAAAAGTCAATCATCTGTTTAATGCATACTAAATACATTTTTATCAGCAGATGGGGAACATTGTGGAATAAAATAAAGACTTTCAGGTCTTATGCTGCCAGTGTTTTAAACAGGCACAATGATTTTCAGCATGTTACAATAAAATACAGTTCCACAAATGCACAGAAGTTTACTTTTTGACAAAACCACACGAGTACATTTAAATGATCTGTAATAAAACAACATGTTTAATGCTTAAACTTTAGAGAAATAGATCAAATGACATGTTTATGCTTTTGTGTATGATAGTGAATACGCGTTGTTCTCTCACTCGTGCAGTTCATTAATCCTCGTGTTCATTCATATAAACTTCAGAGAAACATATTAAACAACATACTTGTATTGATGAAAGTGAACCGTCGCGTTGCGCTCTCTCTCTCTCTCTCTCTCTCTCTCTCTCTCTCTCTCTCTCTCTCTCTCTCGTTCGTTCGTTCGCTCACTCGCTCTCTCTCACTCACTCTTGCACTAAGATAACGTTATTCATCATCTTCAACCTTTAGAAAGACCATTAAAAATACAAATTATAAGATTGTAGGCTACTGTTTGTGTTCTTTCTCTCTGTCTCTCGCACTCGTGAGGCCGCGTCATGGTTGGATAGCACAGATGAAGGGGCGGTATCATTATAATAAGATCCCCTTAATACGTCATGGGGGGAACGAAATCCGAAATTACCTATATATTCACATGCTTGCAGAGAGAGCCTTACCAAAACAAAGTTACAGGGTTGCTATTTTTCATGTTTTCTGGGTTGGTAGAAGCACTGGGGACCCGATTATAGCATTAAACATGGAAAAAGTCTGATTTTCATGGAATGTCCCTTTTAAGATTTATTACTCAGTGTTGTGGTCTTTGTGCAAGTAAGTCATGTTTTTTACATTTTTCATAAAAAGTATGTATAGTATGCACATGTTTGTGATCAGAGCATATGAGCTAAGGAGAGCAGCAACAATTTTCACTCCATGATCAAAGCATGATCAAACCCTCCATTGCTCACTCCATGGCAAGCATTGGTGCCCAAGTATTGTTCGTTCCACAATTTTTTTATTATTTAGATGTATTACCGACCATTATATTTTCCACATGTGCGTGAAACACTTTATATTGTTTCCTTGATGGGATATTCTCAAACGCCTGCCATGCCATTTAACACTGTGAGTTCACGTACTCTACTTCTTTCATTGATTTATTTATAAAAGAAATTGTCTTTTAATATTTTAATGGATTAAATTTTTCTCACATTCAGCATTTTAGAATGTCCCTCCTTGACACACTCCTTTTAAGATTTTACAATGAATCTTTTGTATAGTTATATTTAGTCATAATCATCTGCGCACACTCCAATTACTTTTTGCGGTCATCACCTTTTAAGATACGCTAGTATTTTCATTCACCTTCTCACAAGATATTGTTTCAAAAAATAAATTTTTCTGTCAATGGTGTTTAAAGGTGCTTAACACGTGAATGTACATGAGTTGGGCTTGTCAGTGAGTGGTAGTGAAGCACTTTTGTAGTGAGAGTAAACCACAACGACGCTCCACTCACTGTTCGCATGCTCTGCCTGTTACTGTATTACAGGGTTATAGAAGATTGGAAGTCATGTCAATATTTACTGATCCCACTCATTTGCAACTACTTTTATTTTAAGTGAATACTTTTAATTAAACATAGCCAATGACTCTACTGAATCTTTGGAGCTGTGAAAAAACTCAACCTCTGACCAATATTAATTTTCACTGGCATTATTCTATTGTGACATTAGAATGCATAAGTCAGGGGTGTGCAGTAGGGATCTAGCTCCCTCTGCTGAACCTAATTAACCTCTTCACCTTTGTAAACTACTTTTGACAGGGACCCATGACCTCAACAGCACGTTCATTTCACACTGGTTTGAAACAACAAAGAGGGGTTATAATAAATTAAGAGTTAGCACTACAGCAATACAGTATCAAGAGGCAGATGGCAATGCAAAATTAAATAGGGAGGATTATTTATTGTGAAAGACAAAGCAAAGAAACATGGCAGTCACATCAACAATAAGAGATTTTCACACATTCAGAATATCTTTGTATTAAACAGAATAAAGAAACGCAGTAAAAAAATGACAGAATTTTAACTTTTGGGTGAAATATCCATTTAAAAGGATAGTTTGCATAAAAATGAAACATTTGGCACCATGTCCTTGTTCCAATGTATGGGTCTGTTTTCAGTGTGACACAGGAAAAAGAATGTTAATGTTGCAATTTTCATATAATGAAATTGAATGGGTGTTGTGTACTCTAAAATACTTCACAAAACAGAACCATAAAAGCACCATAGAAGTGGATCAAACTACTTCTTTGCCTACTGTATTGCTAAGTCTTAAAAATATATACGCTGATTAAGGTCTATGTAAATGAAATGGTCAAAGAAAGTCAATCAACTTTAAGAAGGGCCTTATTGTTATAGCAAAGTGATCAGGTTATGCAGTATTTCTGAAAGGGCTGTGGGTTTTTCCTTTTCAGCAGAGGTGAGAATTTATTTTAGAGGCAGGACGAACCCCAGACCTGCCACATAAGGGGCTCTATCAAACACCCGGCGCAATGCGCGACACAAAGAGTCTTTTGCTAGTTTCAACCCTGTGCAATTATCATTTTCACGTTTAGCGCCACGTTGTTTAAATAGCAAACGCATTTGCGCCCCCTTTTGCGACCATGGGCATTCTGGTCTGAGGTGTGTTTAGGCGCACTTTTGGCGCGCTGCTATTTTGAGGCATCTAAAATAGACTACGCTATTGACCAACAAAAACCTGGTCTGAAGTCTAAAGTCAATGGCGCAATATGTTTTTTGTTATTTAAAGAGCACAGTAGTAATATGTGCCTATAAACGGGACAACAACGTGGGTTTGCTTATCACATACAGTTGTGTTCAAAATTTTTCAACCCCCCAATGCTGTTAAGGGTTTTAGGGAATTTAGTGTACATTTGTAATTGTATTCAGAATGAAATCCTACAATGACTTCTTAAAGAACCATATGCAACTAAAATGACATCAATTGGTTTTGTAATATAGTAGTAAATGTTTCTTTTGTGAATTCTTCATTGACACAATTATTCAACCCCTTAAAGAACTACCACTCTGAAGAACAGAGGTTCATTGAAGTGTTTTCAATCAGGTATTGAAAACACCTGTGGATGTCAGGGAACAGCAATAAAGCCTAATAAGCACCAATTAGGCAGCTTTAAAATGACTGTGATACTCAACTCCTTCTAAACATTTACTGGTGTGGTTACAAACATGGTGAAGTCAAAAGAATGGTCCAGGAAGACAAGAGAAGAGGTGATTAATCTTCACAGGAAGGGCAATGGCTATAAGAAGATTGCAAAGATGTTAAACATACCAAGAGACACCATAGGAAGCATCATTCGCAAATTCAAGGCAAAGGGCACTGTTGAAACGCTTCCTGGTCGTGGCAGAAAAAAGATGCTAACTGCGACTGCTGTGCACTATCTGAAGCGTAGAGTGGAAAAAAGTCCCCGTGTGACTGCTGAGGAACTGAGAAAAGATTTGTCAGATGTGGGTACTGAAGTTTCTGCTCAGACAATACGGCGCACCCTGCGTACTGAAGGCCTCCATGCCAGAACTCCCAGGCGCACCCCCTTGCTGTCTCCAAAGAATAAGAAGAGTCGACTGCAGTATGCCAAAAGTCATGTGGACAAACCACAGAAGTTTTGGGATAGTGTTCTGTGGAAAATTAGAACTGTTTGGGCCCATGGATCAACGCTATGTTTGGAGGAGGAAGAACAAGGCCTATGAAGAAAAGAACACCTTGCCTACTGTGAAGCATGGTGGGGGGTCAATCATGCTTTGGGGCTGTTTTGCTTCTGCAGGTACAGGGAAACTTCAGCGTGTGCAAGGTACCATGAATTCTCTTCAGTACCAGGAGATATTGGATGACAATGTGTTGCAGTCCGTCACAAACCTGAGGCTTGGGAGACGTTGGACCTTTCAACAGGACAATGATCCCAAGCATACCTCCAAATCCAGTAGAGCATGGTTGCAGAAAAAAGGCTGGAACATTTTGAAGTGGCCATCGCAGTCACCAGACTTAAATCCGATTGAGAACCTCTGGTGGGACTTAAAGAAAGCAGTTGCAGTGCGCAAGCCTAAGAATGTGACTGAACTGGAGGCTTTTGCCCATGATGAATGGGCGAAGATACCCGTAGATCGCTGCAAGACACTTGTGTCAAGCTATGCTTCACGTTTAAAAGCTGTTTTAACTGTAAAAGGATGTTGTACTAAGTACTAAGATTGAATGTCACTTGGGGGTTGAATAAAACTGATAATGATGTGAGCACAGAAAAGACATTTGTGGTTATTTCATTATAAATGTTATGTTATATTTGTCTGACCTACACATGCCTCTTTGATGTAATTGTAAGCAGGATGACTGAATGATCAAAATCAATGTCAAACCGGCCAAAACAATCAATTTCAGTTGGGGTTAAATAATTTTGAACAAAACTGTACATGAATGCGCAGCTGCACAAAAATGCTTTTAAATATGAACGATTAAAGGGTTGGATGTAAAATATTGTTATTGAGTCTCTTGGACATAAATGAGGACCGATTATGAGACGTTAGAAGGTGCAAAGAGCTGCATCACCTGTAGCCTGGTAAGTAAATAAATGCTTTGCTTTATCTATTTTTAAATGTTTTTAAATGCTACCTTATGGATTTATTGTACATGATGCCACTTACCTGTAGATATAGTGAGATGAAAAACTTTTTAAGTAATGCTTTGTTAAAATCCCATGGCGCTGTTCTAGTGCTGAAACGCTTTGGCTCTCCACGCATTTGTAAATTCTTTATCTCTTGTTTGTATTTTTAGAGTTCAAACCTTTTCTTGCATATTTGCAAATTATTTTATGAGAGTACAATGATTGTGTAGGATTTTAATAAATTAACAGCATTTAAAAGCCTGCTATTTGTACTTCTATGACTGAAAGAAAACGTCTTTTAAAGGTTTTAATCCAAAAAAAATTAATTTCAATAAATGAAAACAACACATTTTTTAACATTATTTTCAAACTGGGGGTCTTCTTCCTCCGCTTAGTTTTTCAGTTTACAAAGTCCATCATCTAAATAGAGATTAGACATAGCGCCAGCGCAGGGGATGAGAGATAAGACTCTCACTGGTTTGTTGTACGTTACGTCCAAAACACATCCATTACTCATTTGGAAAATATGAACAACTCTTTTTGACCGTGAGCCTCATCAATGTATTAAGGCACTGAAGACTATCCCCACCCTATTAAATGGAATATTTACTTTTCAAGTCTCTTGACCTTTTAGTCAAAGTCAAGTCAATCCTTACACAATACCATAATTTATTGTTAAAGCTGTGGCTGGAATTATTAGTGACTGTACATTTAACTTCTACACAAAGCTTTATTGAAAATGACATAATTGCTGTTGTATTGTAACCCATACTTGGCATGTGACCTCTGCATTTAACCCATCCTAGTGGGCAGTGAACACATGCACTGCAAATCATGAACACACACACACCAAGAACAGTGGGCATCCATTCACTGCAGCAACCAGAAGCCAGGGACGTGCACAGACATTTTGAGGGGCAGGGGCTCAAGTGAAATAAAGGGCACTTCTCATCATTATGTATATTTTTTTCTTTTTTTAAACAAAAAGTATATATATTAACGCAATTCTGACTTCCTTTTTAAAAAATATATTTTAAAAGTTCAAAAAAGTTCAAACTCACGCAATTGTTTAATTTTCAAAAGATGTCTACAAAATAATCAGTTGTTCACACAGACACAATGGTCTCCTTAGTAGTCTAGGTTTATAGAGCAGCAAAGGAAGCCATTACACAATGTGCATGTTTTGAAAACATTAAATTACACATTAATTACAAATTTGTTAAAATGCTAAAAACAAAGTTGTGACTGCTGAGTTAACGCTACATGCCAACAAATGCTATATCATATGCTAGCGTTTAGCTGATTAGTTGTTAGTTGTTACTCAAAATCTATTTTTGTCTGATAAGGGCTCAAAATATAAGGTCTGTTTACTAATGTGAGCTTCTGGCATGAGCCTCAGAGCAGAGCAATCAGAGCAGAGCTCAACATTATTATTCATGACCCTTTCAAATAGAGCAAAAATAGACCATTTAATTAAAATGACAAATTCTAGGGTTGTAAACAGACATGTAAAAACGTTTCCGGATAATTTTTGCACTTAATAAAGCAACAATTTAACATATTATGACAACACATCCTATTGCACCTTTAATCTTAGGTTTCAAATTTATTAGGGTTACACATGTCAGAAACAACAAATATAGATTAGGCCTATTTTATTTGTATTTTATATTTTACTTTTTTGTGATGTCAGTGAAAATTCTGACTGGGCAAGTAAAATACTGAACCATCAGATTTCTTCCCAATCTACTACATCACTCCAGTATACTACATTTTACTTATTTAACAGCCATTACAAAAAAACGCAAACAAAAAAGCTTACTACTGCAGTTAGCAATTATTTTATTGTTTGTGCTTTATTATTTTATGAGCAGTCTGTTTAAACTACATACACTACACTGTTACAAGTTTGCAACTCTTCAGGTTAATATGGGATTGCCATGGAAAACAATGTCCCTGAATCGGTATGTGTAAAAACGTGTCCCATATTGCATAAAACTGTTAATATAAGAATGCTTTCCTCACACACTTACCGGTAGCTGCCTGCATAATCATGCACATGATCGCGTCTCGTTCGGGCTCACGGGCTGAGCTTTGGCGCTTAAAGCGCGCGAATGATGCAGCACGAGTGTAGACAAACCAATCAAAAGCGAAGTAAGTTAGAGAGGCGGGACTAAGGAAAGGTAAAGCCAATCATATTAGCGATTTGAATTTTGGAGGCGGGACTCATCTGTTAACCGTTTGTGTGCCACAAATAGCGCTATTTTGCCTTTATATAAGAGTTTAAATCTCATTTAAATGATTTCTGAATAAATTCATGTTAAATTAAATAAGCAACAAGTAAAAAACACAAGAAACAGACAGACATAAGTTGTTATATGAATAAAGATCATATTATTATTTTTTTTAAAAGCACCCCAGAAAAAAGGGCACTTTCTCTCCAGGAATAAAAAGGGCAGGTGCTCAAGCCCCCTTTGATGTCTATGTGTGCACGTGCCTGCCAGAAGCTTTAGAAGAAGAAAAAAATGCTCAATAAATAATCTGCCATTTTGGCCAGGACACCCTGTTAGAAGAATTTTTTTTAACTCAGTGGGATTATTCCTGTTAGAATAAAGGATAAATAAATCCAGCTCACAACACACTGACATTTTATACCAGTATGGAAAGAAATGTATTGTATTTAAACCTCTCAGACAAAGTTGCAAAATGTCTCATGGACCTCTAAGAGCAAATGTGTGATGCAAATGTTATGTAGTTGTGACAATAAAAGTCCTTGAATTTTCATTTAAGAAAATATTTTTAGATTTTAACCTTTCACAGAGCTACAATGGCATGAGCTTTGCATGGTGAAATAAGCAGTTATGTATCTAATAAAAAATTTGGACCACCAGGGAGCCAAATCTGAAACTGATCAAAAGTGGTTAGATGAATGAAAAGATCAGTCGCTTTTAATGAGTTATTGCAGACATTTGATATTCATCAAGGTCCTATGTTAATAAACCCTGTCTCTCCTTTACTAGAGGAATAAATTTAACTTAGTGATGAAATGATATTATGTTGGAGAAGCATGATTCTTTTGGATGTTTTTTTTTTTACTTTATGGCTGCGAGATTATTAAAATATTTAATTTGCATAATTCAGGTATAATATAACAACACACACAATATATAATAATATAGGGACTGTAAAGTAGTGTTCACTTTGTCACCTATTTTTAATTAAGTCTTAATCTTGTGCCAAATTTCCTTGTTAGTTTTAATCGACTAAGGGGCGGTTTCCCAGACAGGGATTAGACTAGTCCTAGACTAAAACATTTTTAATGTCCAAACTGAAAACAACTGTAACTTACATATCTTAAAATCCATCAGTGCCTTTTGTTTTGCCTCAAAATGCACACAGGTAATGTTTTTAGTAAGGCATGTTTGTTAAAACTAGTTATATTTCCTAATTAAACTAAGGCCTAGTCCTGGATTATGCTAATCCCTGTCCGGGAAACCGCCCCATAAAGTCTCATCATTTTAGTCTAGTTTTAGTTGAAAAGACAACTCAATATATCTAAGTCAAGATTTGTGTCTTTTTTTAAATAAATTATTTCTGAGATTATTTATGATAACCATTTCAGTCAAATAGTGTTTCACACATCTCAGAAATTGGTTAAATGTCATAATCACCTGACAAAATACACTTGTTGAATGATTTTTGTTGAATGCAACTTTTTAGATTTCAACCTTTCAAAGAGCTACAATGATTTAAGAGACTATATATGGGTGTTGTGTTCTTGCTCGATGTAGTTTCATGTTGCAACCACCCTATAGCCCTATTCGGACGGGATTAGTTGTACAGGGAAAATCGTGCTTCTCAGAGGTCCTCTGTGTTTTTAATCCCGTCCGAATCGGTCATGTCTGTGTTTTTCTCTGACGACCTCCGTAAGAATTCCAGAGCAATTTACCTACTGTTTTTCGCCTAACTCAGAGGTCCTCTGAGAAATTCAATCCCGTCCGAATGCAAATGTCTGTGTTTGCCCGCAATATCTTTTGAAAATGCGGTTCATTTCGTGTTTTGGCCAACGTGATCTGCCGTAAGGTCTTACTAATGTGCATATATTGTATTTCCTGAGTCCCATTCATTCAGACATTAATGTTTTTCGCATTCGGCAAAATAAAATAAGCTGAATGTTAAACACTGTTAAGACTGGCCACTGTAATATCATTAACGTTATAAGAAACTCCATTCAAAGTTGTTCAACTCCGGAATGGTAATGTTAATTAATAAAGATAATACATTTTTATTAATCATTATTTCTTCATTTCTTTGGGTTTATTATAAGCACACAGTTATATTAAACACGTAAAGTAATGTTTCTTTAGTAGGATTTGTATATTTTATTTTGATTTGTTAAAATTAAATTAATAAATGATATGTTCTGTCATAATTTTACATTTAAAGCAAAATATTAAACATTACAAACACGCGTATCCAGAGCACGTGCTCTTCTGCAACGCCCAAATGCATGAAACAGACACTCCCATCTCTGGAATAGCCTGCATGGCCGCGGGAAGTAGGGGTGCTGCGGGTGCTGCAGCACCCCCTGTTGGCGAGAGGGAGATTTTTTTTTAAGTAAAAATTCTTGCACAATTTATAGATGGGTTGCTCGACGACGTCATTAACTGGTTGCGAGAGGCAGAAAGAAGAGACGTGCCTTGTGTTGTAGCTGTGTCTGTAAGACAAAATGCAAAGGAGTTGTTGCGTGGATAATAGTACCAACAGAGTCAGTGCTGGGTGTGTGATGTTAACATACCAGTAAATGCGACTATTACGTTAGCCCAACATTACAATTCATACATGTATCACAGTAACTCTGCAAAAATAAAGACAGAAAAAGAGTTCCAACTAAAATTTTATTTATATACAAACAATAAAGAACGCTTCAATAATTAAGGTTGTTGCAGTAGCGAATCAGCTCACCAATCGGGCTTTCTGCCTCCTGGATGCTCGCCGCGCACCCTGTAATGTTTGTAAAAAGGCAACCCCGTCTATATATTACTTATGAATATTTTAGGAAATTATTTTTGACACACGTAGGTTATTACGTGTATTTTGGATTTTAATTTCATGTGCCTACCCATCTCCGTGGCCTCATCCGAGCGCACTTCTCCGCCTTGCGTCTTTTGAAGACATGGGTACGCACTCACCAGGACCCAGAAAAGACTCACACACCTTTGGTTGATGCATGCCCACACAGAAATTCTGAACTCCCTGGGCATTCGTCCCCACATGAGTCATGAGAGACTTTGGACTTTATTATACAACCGGCGCAATGCGCGACGCGAGTGTCTAGAGCGCGTTGATAATGCGCATATTAACGGGATTACAACGCGGGTTTGTTATCACATATGGATGCGAAGCAGCACAAACAAGCCTTTTTAAAGAATTAAAATGTAAAAGATTATTATTGAGTCTCTTGGACATAAATGATGATCGATTATGAGACGTTAGAAGGCGCAAAGAGCTGCTTCAGCTAAGTAAATAAATGCTTTACTTTTCATAGGCTATGTAATGTATGTCTGAAGTTGTAACGAAAGTAATTTCCCCTGGAATTGTTATAAGTATTTCTGCTTCTGAATAATAATAGCGCATATTTTAATCTGATGTCTGTGTGTTTCAGACCCTGCTGTGTGCACTAAAGTGTATATGACAATAAAGTAGTGTGAAACTCAATGTATTTATTTTTAAAATGTATTTTAAATGGGCCTATAGGCTTATAGTTTTTTTTGTAAAAAAAAATCACAGCACCCCCTGTTCAAAATGACTTCCAGCGGCCCTGATAGCCTGCATCATTTTAATCCTGTCCGAATCGGGACATAAAATCACAGACATCCTGGAGGACACGTTGAAACTCAAACGTCATTTGGAAAACTAATCCCGTCCGAATAGTGCTTATGAGACCTGTACTAACCTGTACTAACTTGAGCAATAGGGCAAACTCATTCAGTGTATTTTGAAGGCGTAATGTAACGGCTGATTATTTTATCTCTAGTAAAGACGATTGAAAATGAAAATGATTTTATCTTAGTTTTTATTTTATGCAAAACATTTTAGACTCGTCTTTTCCCATCAACAATAATGCATGTTAATTTAGTTTTAGTCAGTGTTTTTGGACATCTGTGCAGTCTCGTCATCGTCTCGTCTTAGTCATGGAAAAGGTAGTCTCGTCTCGTCTGACAAAAAAAAGACTGATGTCCTCTGCCCTTCTTAAGCCCTATTCGGACGGGATTAGTTTTACAGGGGGACCTCTGAGAAAATCGTGCTTCTCAGAGGTCCTCTGTGTTTTTAATCCCGTCCGAATCGGCCATGTCTGTGTTTTTATCTGACGACCTCCGTAAGAATTCCAGAGCAATTTACCTACTTTTTTCGCCTAACTCAGAGGTCCTCTGAGAAATTTAATCCCGCCCGAATGCAAATGTCTGTGTTTGCCCGCAATATCTTTTGAAAACGCGGTTCATTTCGTGTTTTGGCCAACGTGATCTGCCGTAAGGTCTTACTAATGCGCGTATATTGTATATATTGTGTATATTGTCCTGAGTCCCATTCATTCAGATATGAATGTTTTTTTGCATTCGGCAAAATAAAATAATTAAATCAAGACTAGCTGAATATCATACACTGTTAAGACTGGCCACTGCAATATCATTAACGTCATAAGAAACTCCGTTCAAAGTTGTTCAACTACGGAATGGTAATGTTAATTAATAAAGATAATAAATTGTATTAATCATTATTTCTTCATTTCTTTGTGTTTATTATAAGCAGACAGTTATATAAAACATGTAGGCTAACGTTACTTTAGTAGGATTTGTGTATATTTTATTTTGATTTGTTAAAATTAAATTAATAAATTACATGTTCTGTCATAATTTTACATTTAAAGCAAAATATTAAACATTACAAACACGCGTAACCAGAGCACGTGCTACTGCAACGCCAAAATGCATGAAACAGACACTCCCATCTCTGGAATAGCCTGCATCATTTTAATCCCGTCCGAATCGGTACATAAAATAACAAACATCCTGGGGGACACGTTGAAACTCAAACGTCGTTTGGAAAACTAATCCCATCCGAATAGTGCTTTACCCAATGTAATAAACAACACTTTAAAAAAAATAATTTTGGAGCCCTTTAAAATAGCTCACTTTGTTTTACAGTACATGCCCTTACCTTGTACATATATGGTAAATATGTTGTACTTACAGAAATATGTGTCATACTTACTTTTGAGATCTATATGGTAATTAGATAGTATCATTACTGTACTTACCAGTGGTACATACTTATAGTTATTATGTAACTCTAGACTGAAAATCTAAAATTGTGAAATTTTACTTGAGTAAAAGTATGTTAATGTACTTAAATAAAAACACTATGATAATATGCTTTGGAATGTATGTTTTCCAAAGAAAAACACGAATAAAATACAAAAACTTGAAAGTAAGACCTCTGCTTGATGGTGACCCTAGCAACTTGTCAACCCACCTGTGGTCAGTGGAAGTTTGCATGAGTGATGTATTTATTTCTCATTTCTGTGTTTTTTGGCAGTCTGTAAAACGATAGCTCCGAATTCTTGTTAATCTGTTACTACAATCTATCGCACAACAGCTATTTCCCATTTAGACGCGTTTTCACCGTGTTTTCGCTGATTTCACACTGTACACTCATTCTGCTGCTCTGTCTTTTGCCACTCAGTGGGCGTATCCGCAGTCACTTTTGCCGAAGGTGATGTCACATGCATACCCTCTATTACCTTGGCAAAGGAAAAGTTTTTACTAACAGAGATTTAGAGTGATTTGTGAACAATGAGTTCAGCTCATGAAAAATTTGGGTATAAACAACAAGTGTTGTGTTTTTAATTTTGTTAAAGCATAAATACATAAATAATTTGTAATGTTTATTTTTGAAAAAAGCTAAATATGTTAAGCATATTTAGTGAATCACATGAGAGGAATATTGAACATGTTTCTTTCTCTGGATATTACAGGACACCTCCACTCCCTAATATTAGTTCAGAAAGAGTTATATTGTGTAAGGCACCAGTACCTCAGAATTTCAAAGAGTACTTCAAAAAGCTTTTGATAATTTTCTGCTGCATGTGTATTGGACTGCATCTGCAGTTTTTCCCTCTCAACTGGATTGGCTGGCCAGGTATAGCAAGCATGGAAAGCTCGCCAGATCACGTATCCATGGAAACATTGTCTGACTCCAAACTCTAGTGAGTGCTGTGTTGAAAGCCACTTTTTTGCTTAGACTGTAAACATACAATGCATAATATCTCCATTAACTTAAAAAGATACAGCTGGCATTTTGATCTACTTGATTTAATAAACAACAAGTAAGGAAAACCAATGGGAAAACTAAAACCTTCTTTCATAACCAAAGATTGAGAATCTGCTGTTGCCATTATAAAATATGCATCCAAGCTTATGATATTAATTTAAAAATGTCACATTAAACAATGTAGCCAAATTGAGAAAAAATATAATAAAACAAGAGATTTTAATTACAATGAATGTATTATAGACTATTAGTAAACAGCAATTTACAAAGTCATTGCACAGATGTTCAGTTACACTGAGGTCTAAGCTTTGCCCACTCCAGGGAATTAAGCTTTTTTAGTTTTCAGTGTCTTCAGCATGGCAAGATCTTTATGGTTTGGTAAATGTCCTTCAAAAAGAAAATTTCTTTTTTCAAATCCCAGTGCCAGAGCAGATTGCAGCATGTTTTCCTTTAGGAATGTTTGTACTTAAATACTGTACATCCATTTTTCTGTATCTAGAGTTTTCCAGTTGCTGCTGCAGGGAATTATTCCCAATGATACAGTCATCACAATTTTCAATGTACAGATGGTGTTTACAAAAATGTGCTTAGAGTTTAGGTGCAAAAGTTTTGTTGGTAACCCCTTACAATAAGATTGTATTTGTTAACATTAGTTAATGCATTAGCAAACATGATCAATGAACAATACCTCTACAGCAGACAACCCAAGTCTCCTGCATATTGATAGCGGCTCTCTGATGCCTGCAAATTAATTACAATCTCCTGGAATCTAGAGCGAGCGAGCAAAAGCGCACATGCGAGACAGGCTGTGCTCCAAAAAGGTATACCCGGCCCTTAAAACACGCAGCACGGGAGGTGGAGATCTTGCGTGTGTGCTTGTGTGCCTCATTAAGTGCATGTAAGACAGAGAGCATCCTGATTGGCCTGTTACGGTAAATCAACCAACCAATCTTTTCTCCCGAGTCCCGAAACGAATGAATCAGTGTATCTAGAAACAGGAGCGCCATGGCATAGGGAGAGTGGTCCAAAAAGCTAAAACATAAGAGTTAAAAATAATGACAATCTTGCACGCTGTACAGTTTGTAACAGTGACTTCAGCATTACCCATGGAGGGTTAAATAGTTGTAAAAAAACATGTTGAGGTGAGTTCAAGTTTCATTTCATGTGCATATTTTCCAGACCGGCTAGTTGCCAAGGCTAAATGAAAACAACAAACTCCTTAGACCTGTTTAAAGTTGCAATGAAATATAAATAAAAACAGTTTACATTAATAGTATAAGCAGCTTATATAAATAGTAAAAGTGATCTACATTTAATATAATTAACAAATAATTGGGTAACACTTCACAATAAGGTTGATTAGTTAACATGAACTAATAATGAACTGCACTTATAAAGCATTTTTATCTTTGTTATTGTTAATTTAAACATTTACTAATACATAATTCAAATCTTGTTAACATTAGTTAATGCACTGCGAACTAACATGAACAAACCATGAACAGCTGTTTGTGTGTGTGTGTGTGTGTGTGTGTGTGTGTGTGTGTGTCTTTGTGTGTGTGTGTATGGGGGGGGGGGCTTCAGGAAACCTCCCTGAAATGACTTTTGCAGGTTGGGATGTCTGCTAGTAGACCTGAGCTTTGGTTTGTATTTCTTTCAGATTTCTACCAGCTATTTTGGGGTCAGGCTGAACCAATAAATATAATAACCAAATAACATGAAGCAGTGTATTTGTCCATGTTTGTGTGCAACAGGTTCCAGTTTCACATAATTAAGTATCATGGTGCAAACAACAAAAAAATGTGATGTCCACAAATGTGGACATCCAGGTCTTATGAGGTTAATTTATTTACTAACGTGAAATGCAGCATTTTTGTAAAGTGTTACCCCATTTAGTTTAAGTTATAGCAGATAACAGAATCGCTTTACAAGTAATGGATTTGTAGGCATTCCTCTGTGAAGATGTAATTTGTTTTATCTGTGTTTTTCTGGTGCTGTATTATGCACAATATATTTTTTTGTGTGTGTGTGTGTTTTATGACCTCAACATTTTAACACTTTGACATTCACTTTATTTAGCAGTTTAAAACTGTTGCAATTGTTATAAGGTATTTGCATTAAAGTCTTAAAGTTGGCTAATAAACTTTGCCTCTAAAATAACCCAATGTCTTATCAGTGCCTAACAGCAATGTCTTATCACTGCCTAATAGCATCCTATCTACTGTAGCTAATTTAGTACCAAATTAATTTTATTTTAGGCCTTATTATATGCACTGTATAATTGTTATGATTGTTCAAATCAAGATGAGGTCTTTAAAACTCTTGTTTTGTAACACTACTGTAAGTGAATAACATGAAAGTATGCTGGCAGGCTCAAACTAGGCATTTTAAAAAGAAAAGTTGCTTACTGTAAAATTACATTGGTTGCAGTACATTACCCCATCATTCAACTTATCCACAGGGGGCGATGGTGATCCATGTGAGGCCTTTACTTGGTGCGCTTAACAATATTAACTACATTGATAAATATGTCTGCCTGCCTTAGTCACCACAGTTACTCACCACAGCAGAAGATAAATATGACAATAAGCCCTAATTACAGCTACAGCATACCTTTCAAAGAAGAAAATAAGACCCTTATTATCCCTAATGTTCATGGTGATGAAATTAAAACACTGTCTGCGCTTTGTCCAATTAGTGTGAATATGCTACTGTATGTCTTTTGACCTTGTTGTTGTCCATGTCAGTGTGCACATTCTTGGTGTTTATATGTAGTGGGGATATTAAATCATTGTGTCTGATTATCTTTCGATTTTTGGCGGACAGCCACTAGTGAAGTGGAAACTCCATTATTGGTCAAACAAAGCTTGTTACTGACTTTTTCATAGGACACTTGTCTCTTCCAGAAGATTTCATGGGTAATGTTCAACCTCTCTGTGACATTATTAGTTTTCTGTCTTTCCAGATGGTATCATTATAGGCTTTAAGTAAGGATAAACTCCTCCATTTATAAAGCTTATGTTTGCTTATGGTTGGCTGAGGATTGGGGTTTCTGCTCATATTATGATGTAGAGATCGTTCATGACACAAACAACATGATATATTATGCAGTTCCAGAACGCATATATGCATGCTGGGAATATATATATACACATACATACACACCATACAAGCACAATTTTCTGCTATTCCTGTGACAAAATGAGATGATTTCGCCAAGCTCATTTTTACTTTCCACCTTGTTTAACTGTATATAAATCTAAAGCTGTATTGGTGGTTGACCTTTGAAGAACAGCATAATTACTGTGGAGTCATGTTTCTGGAGATCAGCCCTGAGCAATGAAGAGTGCGGAAATGAAGAAGATGAGATGCACAGGGAAAGATGATTATAAGATTGAGAGTTTACAGAAGACATGTGGTTTTGACCTCTGCAGAGAACATTTTTGGAATAAGATGTTTATCCCTTGGTCTGATGAAAAATCTTAAAATGACTTCAAGCCAGGTAGTACGTCATACTGTACTCTTACTCCTATTTAATATTACTCTCCTTAATATTCCACTTCAATGATCCCGTTACCCTTTAATGTGAAGAGAAACTACTTCAAGACTGTAAGTGAGCCCGTTTCACACATACTCCAGGTGCAGCAGGCTTGTGCACAATTCAGAATGGAATTGACAATGTCTCCTTAATCCCAATTCAATTCTTGAATTTGAATTGATGTCAAAAACAGGATCTAGAATTACAATTTAAATTTGAATTAAAGGAAGCAGAATTGCAATTATATATATTATACAGTATGTTAAGTGTTAAAAAAGAAGCTTTCAGTATATGTCAGATATGATGGCATTACATAATCTATAAATTATATTAGTTTGAACTACTTAACAAATACTAGTCACATAACAAATAATTAAGTTTAGATTTTTTTTGCAATTGTAATTTTATGGAACACAATGAAACATTACTTCATTTCCCAGAATGCTTTACTTTAACCAAGTATTTCAAATGGTTGCCAAACTTTCCTAACACTAAATGTATGTGAGATTATTTCTGTTGTGTGACTGTGGAATTTCTTTGAATAGTCAATAGTCAATTCAATTCAAATTCCAATTCATGAATTGAATGGAGGCCAATTCTGAAATTCTGAATTATGCACAAGCCTGGGGTGCAGTGCATGTGCGGTCCGTAATTTTTTACGTACCCATGTTAACGGGTTAGAGCTTTCACAGAGCATACGTATGCAGTCTGTCCTGTCCACTGCAGATGCAGTACAGCAGTGCTGCAATCGTTTTCACACCAAGTCTATTTTTGCTGTACTGCATGCTCTGAATTTAAATGATAGCGCATGTTTAGTCTTCAAAATGAACATGGATTGACACGAAAATCCAGCAGTTTCACCATATATGCATATACATAATGTAGCATACATAAATTTTTTAGTGATTTGGACATGGGCACCAATTAATGTAGTGATTTTCACATGGGGCAACAATTGTACACAGGACACTAGAGGTGAATTGCACCTCTAGTGTGTATAGACGGTTTCATCGGACGCACGTGCGCTGACGCAAAACACTTCTGGAACTTTACTTCCGGTTGGCCTGAAACTGATAACATGATAAAATGATAACAAATGTTTTGGTTTCCTAGGTAATCTATGTGTTGTTTTTTGCTTGTTATATAAATAAACTACGTTTAAAGAACTTTGTTGTTATTTATTCTTAGCAGAGTTTACCGGAAGTTACGTGCGGACCACGACAGCTGCATGTTTATGTTGTTGTTACTGCTGAAACTGCTGTCTATACAGGTGTCAGATGACACCCCCCCCCCCCCCCTAAGTCGGGGCACCAGATAAATAATTTAATTTTAACAATAAGAATCATCTAACTAAATGAATCATTCAACAAATAAGAAAATATTTAAATTGGAGGGAGTTTGCCATCTTTTTATCTGAAGGAATTTTTGAGATTCTGGCCAACTTGTTGAATCCTTTAACTGTATTATCAACACAAGGAAGACACAGTGATGATAAAATGGAGTTTATTAGCAAAGATGAACAAGAATAACTAAAAACATTACTAAATGATATTAAAATACTAAAGAATAGAAAAGATGGACACTAAAATGCAAAGAATAGAAAATAGACGACTGGGTTGAATTTATGGCAGAATGTTTTCTGTTTCTAATAAGATGAAAATCTTATTTCTCATAACACAAATAATTAACAAATTATCTGCTATGCATTAAATAAATTGGTTATGCGATATTGAAAAGCATCTATGGTAAATTGTTCTTCACAGAATTCACCAATGCCAAGGTACCAGGAAAAGCTTTGGTTAAGTGATATTTACGTTCTCTGCGATTGAATGAGCAGTCCGCTTGTGGCATGTCTGCCACGTGTCAGGCTATTTTGTGCTGCAGTGGGAAAAGAGTCAGATTCAGTTCAACAACCTTGAACATGAAGTGCTGTGAAAATAGTGATCTGCGAGAGCACCCAGAGAATCCTAGCGATTTTGAACATGCAGATGCGGTCCTGGAGCCCATGCAGAAGGTCCTTAACAATTTGGAACATGCAGATGAAGGTCCCTTGAAGTGAAGGTTTGCTCTACTGAGCTTCACCTTGTTGGAGATGTCGGTGATTGCCTTTCTGGACGAGAAGCTTGGAACGTGGTGTAATCCGCTTAGTCTCTGGATGCACAT
Source organism: Misgurnus anguillicaudatus (assembly GCF_027580225.2). Taxonomy (NCBI): domain Eukaryota; kingdom Metazoa; phylum Chordata; class Actinopteri; order Cypriniformes; family Cobitidae; genus Misgurnus; species Misgurnus anguillicaudatus. The sequence goes on from NW_027395278.1 coordinate 7,976,630, forward strand.
GCCAGAAACTCAGAACTTGTGGTCGATCTGGTTCAGTCTCTGTTGTCAAACTCAGAACAAGGAGCTGTAAAATCTCAAGGAGAGATTCAGAAACTTGGTTGGTTTTTGGTGATCTGTTAGTGTCTCTACTCAGAAGTTGGATGCTCTGTTTCAGTCTCTTAGCACAGGACATGAGACTCAGAAGCTGGGTGCTCAGTCTCTAGCACGCAGGCAGGAGGCTCAGAACAAGAAATGTCTGGAAAAAGGTACTTTTATAACTTTCAGATAAGGAGTAGTTTGCATCTTGGCGCTTTCCTTTTAGCACCGTTATTGTTCTCTTTATATATGCTTCCTTTAGCTTCTATTTTTGAAAAGTATGGCTATGCTGTATGCTATGCAGATGATACGCAACTCTATCTACCTCTAAAAAAAATGCTATAGACTCCCTCAGTGGCTGTCTGATGTTAAAGCCTGGATGTCCTTGAATTTTTTTAATCTGAATGAGAGGAAAACAGAGATCATTGTGTTTGGCTCTCCTGAAGTTCTGGATAATTATTTTGGAAATTCTGGTGTTTTATCCGCTTCAGTTAGATCAGGTGTAAAAAATGTAGGTGTATTGTTTGATAGGGCATTTAAATTTGATAGGCAAATAAATGCAGTTGTAAAAGCGAGTTTTTACCAATTAAGAATGCTGGCTAAAGTAAAGACCTTTCTTTCTTTTAAACACTTGGAAATTGCAACTCACGCTTTTATTCGTCTAGAATTTATTACTGCATTGCGCTGTATTTGGAAATAAATAGCTTGTTAATAGCTAGATTACAAATGGTCCAAAATTCTGCTGCACATCTTTTAACCGGTGCTCGTAAATATGAACATATTTCTCCAGTGCTAATGTCTTAACATTGGCTTCCAGTACATTATAGAATTGAATTTAAAGTGCTTTTGCTCGTTTTTAAATTGTAACATGGACTAGCTCCCCTTTACCTCTTGGATCTGTTGTGTGAATATTGTCCAGAAAGAACTCTTAGGTCTGCCAACCAGAGCTTGGTAACTGTTCCAAAGTCCAATTTAAAATCTAGGGGTGATCGAGCTTTTGCCATATAGCCACACTTAAACTTTGGAACACGTTACCGCTTCATATTAGAACCTCACCAACATTACATATTTTCAAATCAAAGTTAAAAACATACTTTTTTACTAAGGCCTATGACTTGTGATGTTGTTTGTTGTCTGATGTTTATTTGGTTTCTATATTTGTTTTTTGTTGCGGCGTATAATAGTGGTATTTCGGATTGATGAGATGATGGGGAAAGAGTTAACGCAAACTAAACCCACACACATACTGAGTGGTATTCAAGGCTAAGCATGCAGCATGCATCATGATCTGACTGTAAATCATAAGAATTTTGCCCAGACCTCGCGAGATGTCGCATCAACTACGCTAATAAATAGATATTACATATTTTGGATGTAAACAGGAAGTTCACAAGTGCACATTTTATTGGTGCAAACTGCATGTTATGTATTTTGTAAAACATCTGCAACTGCTTTTATCACATAGTTAGAAACAACATTAATTTATTCAGGGACTACTAAATGAACAATAAATTAATAAAGCTACATGCCCAAAATGATTTTTTTTACGTGTGCAAAGAATTCCTTTTCTGAAAGTTTCAAGTGTAGATTATAATTTTTAAGTTCAGCAAATGTTCATTTCAGAGTGTTTAGGTGTTCATTTTATTAAGAGAAAAACGTATAAATATTATAAATATTTAAAATATTAAATATAAATTAAAAGTAAATAAAAAAACAAATATGATTTGGTGCAAATTGCTGCCACCTAGATTGACATTTTACACTTGCTATAAGTGTGTCCCACCGGGTGAATTCTACATGCATGCTTGGGATCTTAACGTCCACTACACTTGGGCCAAATACAGGAAATACATCATGCAAGTAGTCAAGTGGTCAAGTGTGAGTTTTTGAACGCAGTCACGAACATTAGAGAATGGCGCAGTTACAACAGCCAATAGCCATATTGCTTCTTTTGAGGGCAGTTTTTGAACTAGTGTACACACTGGAATCTACAGTGAATGCTGATCACTTTTAAATATTTTTCTTAAATAAATCGATCTCGGTACACTTGAAATATTTGTACATGTTTGTATGCTGTTTTATATTATATAATAAATAAATCGGTTTTATATTTGGTTAAAATGCCTGAACAGTGTTGTGCAATATAAATAGAATTTATCCTGGCAGTTTATATTAAAAAATCATATTTCATTATGTCATCATTGCAAAACTATTACCCCAATAAATTCACTCTTCCCCTGCCATTGATGAGTTATCAATTGTTAAAGCAACACCAAAGAGTTTTTTTTTTACTTTAAAATAACGTTTCCAAAAAAGTTTTAGTCGTTCATCTACTCGAAACAGGGTGGACGGCACTTTCACATTCGCTTTGCAGCCCTCTATCAGCCAAAACCTCACTAAAGATGTTTCCAACTGTCAGGTCGCGGTCCTGTAGTTCAAGTGAAAACTACAAAAACTTGCTTTACGGCATACCTACAATCCAATCAGAGCCATCTTTGCTACAGTAGGCTAAATTATTTAGGACAGTGGTAATGGACAGTTCCGCTTCCAACCTTTAGGGGGAGCAAAGAGCAAAAACTCTTTAGTGTTGCTTTAATTAAGAAAAAATTTTCCATGCCAATGATGCTTCCCTGATGAGTTTTTACGTTGATCTTTATTTCTGCTGTTATCCACTAGGTGGCACCCTTACTCAACTTATAAAAAACTGAAGCATCAACTAATTCAAAAACAGTTAAAACTCTGTGTTATGTATTTTTGAAGAAACCTACTCATATTTGAGAGGTGATAAAAAGAGAACAAATAAGATAGGAGGAATTAGTTTGTTGTTTGAAACCAGAGGGTCTGTTCTTTCATTTGATATATTGTACAACCCCAAATCAGAAAAAGTTGGGACACTGAAGAAATTGTGAGTAAAAAAGTAATGGAATAATTTACAAATCTCATAAACTTTTTTATTTTTTATTCACAATAGAATATAGATAACATATCAAATGTTGAAAGTGAGATATTTTGAAATGTCATGCCAAATATTGGCTCATTTTTTATTTCATGAGAGCTACACATTCCAAAAAAGTTGGGACAGGTAGCAATAAGAGGCCAGAAAAGTTAAATGTACATACAAGGAACAGCTGGAGGAGGACCAATGTTTAGGAATAGGAATGTTGTCCCATTCTTGTCTAAAACAGGCTTCTAGTTGCTCAACGGTCTTAGGTCTTCTTTGTCGCTTCTTGCTCTTTATGATGCACCAAATGTTTTCTATGGGTGAAAGATCTGGACTGCAGGCTGGCCATTTCAGTACCCGGATCCTTTTTCTACGCAGCCATGATGTTGTAATTGATGAAGCATGTGGTCTGGCATTGTCATGTTGGAAAATGCAAGGTCTTCCCTGAAAGAGACGATGTCTGAATGGGATCATATGTATAACTTGGATAAACCTTTCAGCATTGATGGCGCCTTTCCAGATGTGTAAGCTGCCCATGCCACACGCACTCATGCAACCTCATACCATCAGAGATGCAGGCTTCTGAACTGAGCGCTAATAACAACTTGGGTTGTCATTGTCTTCTTTAGTCCAGATGAAATGGCGTCCCAGTTTTCCAAAAATAACTTCAAATTTTGATTCGTTGGACCACAGAACAGTTTTTCACTTTGCCACAGTCCATTTTAAATGAGCCTTGCCCAGGGAAAACGCCTGTGCTTCTGGATCATGTTTAGATATGGCTTCTTTTTTGACCTATAGAGTTTTAGCTGGCAACAGCGAATGACACGGTGGATTGTGTTCACTGACAATGTTTTCTGGAAGTATTCCTGAGCCCATGTTGTGATTTCCATTACAGTGGCATTTCTTTATGTGATGCAGTGCCGTCTAAGAGCCCGAAGATCACGGACATCCAGAATGGTTTTCCAGGTTTGACCCTTATGCACAGAGATTGTTCCAGATTCTCTGAATCTTTGGATGATATTATGCACTGTAGATGATGATAACTTAAAACTCTTTGCAATTTTTCTCAGAGAAACCTAGAAAACTATTTTTCACGCATTGGGGGAATTGGTGATTCTCTGCCCATCTTGACCTCTGAGAGACACTGCCACTCTGACAGGCTTTTTTATACCCAATCATGTTGACAATTGACCTAATAAGTTGCAAATTGGTCCTTCAACTGTTCCTTATATGTTTATTAAAATTGTCTGGCCTCTTATTGCTACCTGTCCCAACTTTTTTTGGAATGTGTAGCTCTCATGAAATCCAAAATGAACCAATATTTGGCATGACATTTCAAAATATCTCACTTTCAACATTTGATATGTTATCTATATTCTACTGTGAATAAAATATAAGTTTATGAGATTTGTAAATTATTCCATGACTTTTTACTCACAATTTCTACAGTGTCTCAACTTTTTCTGATTTGGGGTTGTATGTTTATATGTTTATAGAAGAGAAATTTCTAGAAGGCATTTTGTGAAACTTGTGAAAATCACAAAAAAAAAATGCTGGCAGGTTACTTAAAAAAACACACCTGCTGCTATTAGAGGCACTATTTTAGTGAACATATCATTGGGTCCTATTTTGGGGAATGGACAAACAACGTGAACAGTTTTACCTATATTGACTTATACAGCAACTAATGTATATTGATCTTGTCTGCAATTTGTCTAAAATAGCTGCATTTGGAGGGTGAGAACTTTTATCTATAAGCATTCAAATACTAGACTGCCAGGTCAGAGAAAAGTGAGGATGCTATAAATATCACAACGTAGGCTAATAAAATGATGGAGGGCGTGATTACGAGCGGATAAGCAGAGAGTCTGTGGCTAGTGAAGCTACTGATTGCCCCATGTCATGCTTTTATTATATCTAATGGCTCAGCCAGACAGAAGAATATATTGATATTGTTGAGAAGTGACCCAAGATAAATCAATTAATTAAACACTACTCGGGCTATTGCTACAAAGTCCATGGCTGCAGATAGTAATTATTATTGCAAAATTGAAAATGAAAGCCGATGCTGATGTCTCGGTCGATAAAAATTAATGAGCTAATTCATTGTGAAGGTAAGAATAGGTTTCGGATGCACTTTGCTCCTTCCTTGTGGTTTAACCACAGTCTCTGAGGTTGAGAAGCTAGTACTGTAGTACATACAAATATTGTATGTGCAAATCTTTAACTGCATTTGATGATGGTTCTGATCAACTCAGACCCTTGTTTGACTTTCCCAAACCTCTGCTTCACTTGTATGGAAATCACTGTTTGGCAAACACATACTAAACTACTAATAATTAATTCTATTCAGGTTTCTTTGAGATTTGCTTCTTACCTTGCTGTAATACTTAATTTTATAGCAAATATTTTTAATAATAAAATTCATAATTTTCTGAATAATTCAGATTATTTGTTCATATTTTGAAGCTGAACTAAGTATCTGTTGGAAGCACTCTTAACATTGTTTTGGTTAAGTAATTCATGGTAAAGGCCAGCTACATGTAGATATCAAATCATGCCATCCAAAAGGATCTAGAACAACATATGAAGTAAAACTTTGTTCATAAAATTACAATGTATTTTTCCTATGACAAAACTACAGTATTTGCAAGTTGGATGCTATTTAATATTCTGCTTTAATTGCAGGTTACTGCAAAAAGTCCTCATTGGGATATGGCATCTCCTAAAATTATTATGCACACTTGATAAGAGTTAATAGAAACATATGAAGAGTTTCGTTGCAAAACGAGATAAATCCATTTTTTAACATTTTTGTCAAAACATGTTTATTATTATGTTATCATGTTATTATTTTGTTTTATGGTGCTACTTAGCTGTATTTTTTAAGTTATGAAGGTTTTAAATCAAAACAAACCAACTGCATTTGCATTGAAATTAATTGGAATGCACAACCAAAAAACGCGATTTCTGAACAATTAAAAAAAATGGTGGTTATCTCATTTTGCAACGAAACTCTTCATATGTGTCTTTATTTAAAACCTTGTCAATACTGTGAATTATATACAGGTGCTGGTCATATAATTAGAATATCATCAAATAGCTGTTTTTTAATTCACTAATTCCATTCAAAAAGTGAAACTTGTATATTATATTCATTCATTACACACAGACTAATATATTTCAAATGTTTATTTCTTTTAATTTTGATGATTAGAACCAGACATCCCAACCTGCAAAAAGTCATTTCAGTGAGGTATCCCGAATCCCCCCCCCCCATAGCATAATATTTCTATAGGCCTATGCAATTATCGGTAACACTTTACAATAAGGTCTCATTTGTTACTAGGGGTGCACCAATCCGACTTTTTCATTCCCGATACCGATGCCTGATCTTTGTGTATCTGTCAATACCCGATACTGATCTGATACTATTGTTGAATTAATAATAAACTGTATACCTTCCACCTTATACCTTCTTTGGGCGGCAGTGGCTCAGTGGTTCATGTAGGTTGTCTACAAACTGGAAGGTTGGTGGTTCAATCCCCAGCTCCACTGGACCAAGTGTCGAGGTGTCCTTGAGCAAGACACCTAACCCTGGCTGCTCCCGACGAGCTGGCTGGCGCCTTGCATGGCTGACACCGCCGTCAGTGTGTGAATGTGGGAGTGAATGGGTGAATGTGAGGCAATGTAAAGCGCTTTGGATGGCCATAGGTCTGTTAAAAAGCACTATATAAATGCAGTCCATTTACCATTTACCATTTCTTTGAAGATACTAAAGGCACCAGACTTTACTAACTAAACATAACCAAGACAAAATAGCAGATGTATGTAAAGTGTTGAATTCTTATTTATTTAAAAAATAAAATAGAATGTAATCAAATGTCTTTATATAAATAAAATGTAGCAGTGGAAACAAAAAACAGTGTATTGGTCAAACATACAATAGTAATCTGACAGGGACCAAACATTGTGAACAAAAAATATAAAGTGATTTTGAATTCTTATAAATTTGTTATATAACAATTGTGTATTCAAAACTAAAAAATAATGTAATCAAACTAACTTAAATTAAAATAAAAAAGCCACAACAAACAAAACAGTGCATTGGTTGAACATACAATAGCAATGAAACAGTAACAAAACATTGGAAACAAAAATATAAAGTGCAAAATCCTGCAAACAGGAAGTTAAAATGCAACATAGCAGCTGAACCATAGTAATAAACAAATGCTGAATAAACAAATAAAAAGTTGGTCGAACAACAACTTGATCACACATACAAATAATAATGACCAACCATTGTATGTAGTGCAGTGTCACTCCACAATTACAAACAAGACCTGTGAATGCTCACTTAATCAGCAATGGCAAATTCTTTCTCATGAAGACAGGCATTTCTGTTCTCTCTGCTGTAAGCCTACTTTTCTTTTCATCCACAATGTTGGAAACTGTGCTGAACACTCGCTCACTTTCCACACTAGTGCAGGGGGGAACAGATTTTTTGTGGCAGTGGCAGCAAGAAAAGGTAATCTGCATTTGTTGACTCCCAGTACTGATATGGGTTTTCTATGGCAGCAACGGTTTTCTCTGGTGCTGCTGCTTCCACCCGAGGGAACTTTTCCTGTGGTTCTGCAGCCTGTGATGCTTCAGCTGTTCTCCTTCTCAGGTCTTCCTCTAGTTCCACTGTCAGTGCATCTTTTACAGATTGTGCACTTATAAAGTATCTAAAACAGAAATAAAACATAGGTTAGGCTAAATAAAACACTTGATGACATTAAAAAAGCCTATATCATTTATATTCTGAATGTTTAAATTTACAGCATGCCATCTCATCAAATACAGCAGAAGTGTTATATGAAGCGGTTCAACCCGGCACTCATGGTAGAATATATCGTTTGTAAAATGTTAAATGGACTGCATTTATATAGCGCTTTTAACAAACCTATGGCCATCCAAAGTGCTTTACAAGTTGCCTCACATTCACCCATTCACTCATTAATTCATACACCGACGGCGGTGTCAGCCATGTAAGGCACCATCCAGCTCGTCGGGAGCAGCCAGGGTTAGGTGTCTTGCTCAAGGACACCTCGATACTTGATCAAGTGGAGCTGAGGATTGAACCACCAACCTTCCGGTTTGTAGACAACCTACATGAACCACTGAGCCACTGCCGCAGTGCCGCCTTATAGGTGTGATAGATGCTCTAGGGAAAAATCTAAAGACAAAAAAGCAGGTCCCAGGCACTCACTCTAGCAAAGCCCACTGGTTAGCAGTCAGTGTAATGGGCAGGTCATGGGCAGCCTTGGAAGCACAGAGGACTCGCTTCTGTTCCAGAAGACTTTGTATCATCAAGTATGTAGAATTCCACCTTGTTTTGATGTCTTGTTGCAGGCGTTTAGGTTGCATTTGCCTCTGGAGCTGGATGTCTTGGAGCCTTGAATAAGCAAGTGGAGAATGGTTAAAATGCCCCACAATTTGTCTATCGATTGCAATGGCATCGCTCACACTTCATTGTGACAGTAGTCTCTCATTGACTACAAGCTGCAAGCTGTGAGCAAAGCAGCGCTCCACACCCCCATGTTGTCCATGGCCTTTTTCATGTTGCTTGCATTGTCCCTGAGTATGACATGCACTTTATTCAAAGGAATGTGCCACTGCAAGTATATCCTTAATTGCAGCCGAAATGGTATCGCTGGTGTGTGAACCGTGAACGTTTTAGCTTGAAGCATTGCACCGTGTGGTGTACAGCTTGTGTGCAACCAGTGGACTGTTAAACTTAAAAGTGACATTAAACTAACAGCAGAGCTCCATATATCTGTGGTAAAGTTCATAGCTTTAATATCTTTAATCTCTTTCGAGACGTGTTTGCAAACTTTTTTGTACAGTTCTGGCAGTGCGGTCTCAGAAAAAATATGTGCGTGGTGAAAGAGAGTACCTCGGCTCTAAGTGTTCCAGCAGGCGACCCTCATCTTCAACAACTGACATTGGTTGAGCATCTGAAACAATGGATTCTACAACTTTCTGTGTTATTGCCGATGCTTTCAAGCTTTCCATCGGAAACCTTTCACATTGTTGAAATGCATCCTGCAAAGTTAGTTGCTGGGCTGTGTTGTCCGCTCCTTTTGTTTTGCTGAGTTGCAGGAATTCTGCATGCTCCTTAGCATGGTGTTTCTGGATGTGCTTGATTAAATTGGTAGTATTCTACTTTGCACTAATACCACCTCCCCTCGAAACATTTTGTAAATATAAATACATTTAGGTTATCAAAATACATATTTATATAGATGTTTTATGTAATATTAAACTGTACCTAATAAACATACAATATATCAAATGAAAGAACAGACCCTCTGCTTTTAAACAAACAAACAAAAACAAAAAATCATCCTACCTTAATTTTTTTCTCTTTTTATCACCTCTCAAATATAGGTAGGTTACTAGAAAAAAAAAAATTTTAGCAAAAAGCTGAGATCATTCTTGTTATGTTTAGGACTTTTGATAGAGATTAGATTCAGTGATCTTCAAAACATACACAGAGTTTGAACTGTTTCTCCTAGAGGAATACTTCCAGGTTTTATAAGTTGGGTAAGAGCTCCACCTGGTGGACAATAGCGGAAATATGGATTGCCATTAAACTCGTCATTGACAGGGAAGCATTTTCTCCTAATTGACAAGTTATCTCAAGTGAAATAGCATATATCTCCTTAATAAAGTTAAGGTTAAACAGAGGTTTAGTAGTTTGTTCAAATCTCTTGAGCAAGAAAGCAGATCATGTTTTTTTAAATGCATAGAATATAACACATTTTCCTACTTTCATCTGTATCTTTACAATTGATAGCACATTCTATTTCTTGTTTTCATAATTGACAAGTTATTAAAAATGGCACTGTGTGAATGAAAGCAATTCCAATTTCTTAGCAAATGTCTTCAAACTCAAGTGTGGCATTCTCTTCTGATTACAAATCAGAGCAGTGTCATTGCAAAGTTTCTTTCATTAGAGCTGATGGATTGTAGTCTGCTCAAGCACTCTGCAATGCAAATATTCGCAGGGCTTTGCGAATCTATAGCTACTATTTGTTCTGTTGGTATTTCTTTTTAATTTAGTGGATCAGCAGAAATGCTAATGCTATCTTTTAGAGCAACATAGTTTATCATTATTTAATTCTTAATTCCTGAACGCAGACACAGAAATTAGTATAAAAACAAGATTAATTAAATTAATTATGAATGTAAAGAGCAAACAAGTATAATGGAGTAGTGTGTTTGTTTTATGCAATTTGTTGGTGCTGTACCAGTAATGAGTGTTCAGGCAAAATGGAAAGTTACTTTATACTTAAGGAGCATGTTCTTTAATTTATTGTATTATGCTTATTTAGGATTGTAGGGTGCATATCTTTGTGCCCCCTTCCAAAGAAAATTTGCGACATTAAACAATCATTCTCAATTCAAACTTTAAAAAATTTGGAAAAAACATATTACATTGTACAAAATGGTGCTGTGCCTTATTTTTCTTTAATTGCACAGAATTTATAATGAATTAATGTATTTTAAAAAATGGGGCCCCTTTGGTACTCTAACGCCCAGTTCACTGAAAAAAATGATTCATTGAATTTTATCAATTTTTTTAAGGTAAGTGGTTGCAATCAATTTATTTAAACTACATTTAAACAAAAGTTTTATATTTTATTTTACGTTACTAATCTTTTTTGTTTAAATGTAGCTTAAATAAATTGATTGCAACCACTTACCTTAAAAAAAATTATTAAATTCAATGAATCTTTTTTTTCAGTGTTTAAAAACTAATGATTTACAGTATAGTCACCCAGAAACACATTTTGAGTATGAAACAGCAATATAAAACAAAAAAGATTTTGCTTTTATATGCTATTTTTTATGGTTTTACTAGAATTATAGAATTATGTCAGGATTGGTCAGACAGAACCCAAGTGCAGACGGTTAAAGGGGTAACAAGAAACACTAGACTAGACTAGACACAAGACAAGACACTAGACTAGACCCTAAAATAGACTAGAATAGAGACTAGACTAGACTAGACTAGGCTAGACTTGACTAAATACTTGATTTAACTTCATTATATACAGGAAAAGTACAAACCGAGAACAGAAAATGCACAAGGGCATTAAATAAGGGAGCAAGTAAAGAGGGCAACAAGTTACAGGAATCAAACAATAATAGCAAGAATAACAAAGGAGACAAGGGGGTGAGATCAGAGATGAGACAGGGGAAAACACATGGCCTGATAAACAAAGCCAGGTGCCGTCACACAAAACATGGTAGTGTCTGAACTCTGTCACAATGAACTAGAAACTAAGACAAGATCCTGACATAATTATACCATATATACCAATTATATCATGAATATTTTAGTCTTTAAAATAGATGTTGTTTAAACAAATTAGCACAAGAAAAAGATGCATAGTCCTACATACAGTACGTTCTGGCAAGGGTCAATTGTATTATAAAGGTAGGTAATTTTCATCGATGTCTAATTGGAGAAAAGTTATATTTTAAATACTTAGATTTTTCTACAATAAAAACAAGCACACCCCATTCACAGTGGAAATGTATGCGTAGGCCACTAAATGAATTATGTTGATTTTAATGCAGGCTATTTAACTAACATAATGTGACAAACCAAGGTTGTGTTTTGCTGACTTGTTACATTGATTGTTGGGGTGTTAAATTGCAGTGCCATACAGTAGCTGGATAGCTAGTTTTAGGTAACCTGAAGTGTCATTCGCTAGATTATAAAACTTTCCTGCAGGTTTTTTCTTTTCTTTTGTGCAGCTGTGCAAATTGGTCTACTAGGCAGTGGTCTTGTTCATGCTGCTGTAATTTAACAATGTTGGATAAGATTGTATATTAGTTGGACATTACTAACTAAGGTGATACTAATTATTGATTGATTTAGCTTCATTTTTATATAGAAAAGAAATACAAAGAAGGAAAACACAAATAATTATAAATAATCAAAATAAACTAAACATACAAACATTTTTATCATACTTAAACTGTTTGAATAGGGATAGGTAGAAGCCATAGGCTTACCATATCTTTCCCCCTATTACAAATTTGACAGTTGGTTATAGATTATTATTTACGTTAACAAAATGATACAACAAACTCAACACTACAATTAGGTACAAAAGTTGTTACTAGGGCAGTACCTTTTCACTTTTGTACCTAAAAGGTGCATATTGGTGCCTCAGATGTACCAAAATACTGTAGTACACATTAGGAACTTTTAAAAGGTACTTTTGTATTTTTCGTCTGAGAGTGAACTGATGTTTCCATTATTTGTAATATACAGTACTGCACAAACGTCTTACTGATACTTGTCTATTATTTAATTATAATTCTCTAAATGTAAGTCGCCAAGCCAAATTTTTCTTGTACACTCTTCACACTATTCTGCATAATTGTTTGCTGATGCCTTCTTGATCTGGTTGTTGTTTGTAATTCATGTGCGTGGATTATGCAGATTTTGAAGGAGTGTGCCCAGTATATAAAAACTGTTGGAATTCTTTTGAATCCTGTACAACATTTATGAGAAGTTCTATTTTACTTGCAAATTACTTTGGAAGTAAGCTTTACAAATAGCTTTTAATAGTAAACTCTAATAAATTAAATATGCATAATAATAAAACAATTCAAAAACCTAAACATTTAGGGGCGGTTATATTTTCTAATTAAACAAAGGCCTAGTCCTGGTTTAAGCTAATCCCTGTACGAGAAACCACCTCTTAGGGGTTGTTTCTCAGACAGGGATTAGTTTAAAGGTCCCTATGGTTTTCTGTGTTTTTGTGTGTTTTCAGTGCACAATATAACATGTTCATGTTTCACGTGTTAAAAAAAACGGTATTTGTCACACAATTTACCTATCTGTATACCGCTGTTTTCACTGTCCTAAAACGTGCTGATGTCTTCCTTGTTCTATGAAGTCCCTCCTTCAGAAATAAGTAACGAGTTCTGATTGTGTAGTTTGTTTAGTGTGTTGTGATTCGACAGCAGCTTAGTTTAGCAGAGCCGTTTGAGCCAAAGCTAGGCTGCGTTCAGCCCCGACAAAACGTTGCACGTTTTTTAAACAGAAACGGTGATATGTTGAACACACTGTTCTAATGACGCAAGAGTTGCAACTACAGTAGCTGAGAAGGCAATTTTTTGTGTTCTTTTTAAATGTTTCTGACACACCCACCAAACAAAAGAAAATGTATCTCAAACACTGCTGCAAACCGGTGCACACCGAATGACCTACATTATTCCTGTGGGGGAGTTTAGTCAAAAACTCTTTTATTGACATAATTCAATCGGGAAGTAGAGGGCTGTAGTCCAAATCTGCTGTTTGGTGTAGGCTTTGAAAGGGGACTTCTGTTAAAGAAAATATCGCCTGGCAGTGAGCTTTTTCATTTTGCAGGTATTATTTATGCTCTAACAGCAACATTACACACTCATGTGTACACACCTTACTAAAAACATTACTTGTGTACATTTTGATGCAAAACAAAGGGCATTGATGTATTTTAAGATATGTCAGTACAAAATGTTTTCAGTTTAGACTAGTCTAATCCCTGTCCGGTAAACCGCCCCTTAAAGATTCCAGTTAGCTCATTCACTGGACTGATTTTGAAACTCTCTCCAACTAAGAATGCTGTTATTTCTATTCATGGTACCAAAGACGTTACTTCTGCCATGCCCACCACCATATTTGTGTCTGTCTTGGCAGCGAACACAGCATATTTAATGCACTAAATGGTCACATTTATTAGTTTAATTTAGGGCTTACCAGAGACCAAATGCTGATTGTACAATCTAGAGTTAGATGACGGCTACTAGTCATTTCCTCTAGTTGTTCGCGATCGTGGAAGAGCGCAAAATTAACAAAATGTTGAATTTTAGGGGTCCAGCATTATTTGTCACATTCTGTATTAAATATTTCTGTAAGAGTTTTGTCCTGTGTTATGTTGTGTTTTGTACTTTTATGTTGATACCCTGTTCTGACTTTTATTTTGAAATATCATCATGCCATGCCATCTTCCCACTTCCTGTGTGTCTAGTATAAAGCCACTTCCTTTTGATTATATCACGGCTGATTATTACTTAGCCTGTTTAGCCTGTTTGTTAGTCTCCCCAGTGTTATCTTGTTTCCTGTGCTGTTTCTGCCTGTTTTTGAAATGTGCCTGTGTATTCTGGATATTGATTGTTTTCTGCCTGCCCTGCCCATTTGCCTGTTTGTTGGATTACTCTCTTGGATTGCCCCTATTGGATTTGTTTGCCTGCCCTTTTGGGATTTACTTAATAAACCTCTTTTGCACATGGATTCAACTCTCCTTTGCTTTGTTTAAAACAACCCCACGTTACAGAATAATCAGCCTAACCAGAATCCAGTGGAGGTTTGTAAATTTCCAGCCGGCAACATGAATCCACTGTTTACTTTGCTTGGACTGAGCCAGAACAACAGACCTATTGAGGATTACGTCAAGGACTTCCTGGATTTGAGCTATCAGGTACATTATGATGGTGACATGCTTGTTCAAGCCATGCCTGTCTCTAAGATGGCCGCCACCATGCCTGTCTCTAAAATGGCCGCCACCTTGTCTCTGCACCTAAGATGGCTGTTATGTCACCTGCACCTGTTTTCAAGATGGCTACCACCAGTCCTGCACCTGTGATCCAAAAAGCCATCACCACCACACCTGCATTGAAGAGGGCTGTTGTTAACCCTGCACCTGCCATCAAGATGGCCTTCATACCTGTACCTGAGCCACTTTACAAGATGGCTGTCACACCTGAGCCATTGCACAAAATGGCTGCCTCACATACCTCTCCAGTTCACCCCTTAAACCGACGAGTGAGATCGAGTCTGCTGGATACCCTGATGGTGTCAGTACGGACGTCCCGGATCTCACATCAAGTTGTAACCTGTTCTGTGATTTCTACTGCTACTGATGTATATCTCATGAACTCTGTGCTTCCTGCATTTGCCATGGCCCTGTGGTGTGTGTGGTCTGCTTTCTGCTCTTCTGTTTCCTGTGTTCCTCAAGCCCCTGAGTCTGAATCATCTGATGCACCACCTGAATCGCCTGGCTTACCTGAACCGCCTGAATCGCCTGGCTTACCTGAACCGCCTGAATCCCCTGGCTTACCTGAACCGCCTAGTTCACCTGAGTCGTCTGGTTCACCTGATTCACCTGAGTCGTCTGGTTCACCTGATTCACCTGAGTCGTCTGGTTCACCTGATTCACCTGAGTCGTCTGGTTCACCTGAGTCGCCTGAGTCGTCTGGTTCACCTGAGTCGCCTGAGTCGTCTGGTTCACCTGAGTCGCCTGGTTCACCTGAGTCGTCTGGTTCACCTGAGTCGCCTGAGTCGTCTGGTTCACCTGAGTCGCCTGAGTCGTCTGGTTCACCTGAGTTGCCTGAGTCGTCTGCATCACCTGAGTCGCCTGAGTCGTCTGGTTCACCTGAGTCGCCTGGGTCGTCTGGTTCACCTGAGTCGTCTGGGTCATCTTGTTCACCTGAGTCGTCTGGTTCACCTGAGTCGTCTGGGTCGTCTGGTTCACCTGAGTCGTCTGGGTCGTCTGGTTTACCTGATTCGTCTGGGTCGTCTGGTTTACCTGAGTCGTCTGGGTTGTCTGGTTTACCTGATTCGTTTGGGTTGTCTGGTTCACCTTAGACATCTGGGTCGTCTGGTTCACCTGAGTCGTCTGGTTCACCTTAGACATCTGGGTCGTCTGGTTCACCTGAGTCGTCTGATTCACCTGAGTTGTCTGGTTCACCTGAGTCACCTGAGTCGTCTGGTTCACCTGAGTCGTCTGGTTCACATGAGTCACCTGAGTCATCTGGTTCACCTGAGTCATCTGGTTCACCTGAGTCACCTATGTCGTCTGGTTCACCTGAGTCAGCTTCACGTCATTTTCCAGTTGGAGGGTCTAAAGCGCCTCCAGCACCACCCTGGTCAGTTGAACTTTTGCCCCAAATTGCCTCTAAGATATTTTAGATATCTGGACGACATCTTTGGACTTTGGGAGCACTCTTTGGATGAGTTTCATAGTTTTTTTTAGATATTAAACACCCATCATGATGCTATTAAAGTTACCTAAAATGTACAGGCAGATACAATTTAGTTTCTGGATACACAGGTCTTCTTTTATCCTTCAAATAATAACAAGAAAAATGTAGCCACAAGGGTCTTTTTTAAAGAGACGGACAGACATGCTCTTCTGTATAAAAGTAGCTATCACCCTAAACATACCTATGAAGGTCTGATAAAATCTCAGCTCATTAGGTTTAATAGAATTTGTACCTTTCCCGACGATGTGGATAGAGCGACCAGCACTCTTTTTAAAGCCCTGAGGCCCAGGGGGTATTCTATTCAGGGGGCCGACTGGGTGGGGAGTTCAGGTCCCATTTCCAGGAGGCGCAGGGAAAACAGGGTGGCTTGGAAAATTACAGATTAGTCATAGCATATAGGAGAAATACAAATTTAAAGGATATATTAGTCAGAGCCAAACTGACCTCCAAAAAGCAAGACTTGAGTTTGGAAAAATATTTTTTTAAACTACAAGTAGCTTTTAATGGTGCTACAGGAGTAGGTACACTGACAACAGGTAATATGGAATTGAAGACCTCGAATTTAGTGTATGGAATTCAATGTACTTTGTGTCAAAAACTCTATGTAGGAGAAACCAAAAATACATTGGAAGCCAGATTGAAGCAATATTTATATTATATTAATAAGGGTAATAAAGACACAGTTTTGTGCAATCATTTTAAGATACGCTCGATCAGTCACTTACGTATAACGGGATTAGAAGCCAATACCACATGGTCCATCGGACAGAGACGAGCGGCTGAGCGACGCTGGATGCGGGTCCTGAATACAATCCATCCTGAGGGTTTAACCCTCTGGGGTCTAAGGGGTTTTTAGGGCCCGGGGGAAGTTTTGACCTGCATTGACATTTGTGCTTTTTTCAGTTGCTTAAAAACATATAAATGGCAAAATTCTCATAACACTGCGTTCAGCATGAACTGGGCTACAATATTTTATTATCAACATGTATGTACATGTGTGTATTTTTGAGACAAAAATGTTTATGCGTGGTTTTTGAAAAAGCTAAATTTTTAAGTCACTGATACAAGTCCACAAAACTCATTCTAAACATGTTTTCCCAAAACTGTTCAAAACAGAATCTAGTAGTCTAGAGTTTTTTCTTCAAAATGATGTGAAAATCATTCGGCCCACTCATTCACAAAAAGCAATGTATTGATTTACAATTTCTAAGACATTTTTTCCTGGGAAAGGCTGTATGCGTGGAGGTGGGATAGCTCCTGAATAATGAGTGATTGACAGCTGAGGAACAAAAGAGTTGCATAATGAGCCACATAATGAGCCTTGTGGGGATGTTCAACAGGAATGTAACTTTCTCTGTAGTAATATATATATATATATATATATATATATATATATATATATATATATATATATATATATATATATATATATGTGTGTGTGTGTGTATATATATATATATATAAATATTTTCTATTGATTTCACAAGTATACCTTTAACAACCATAGTAATCATAGTAAAGGTACTGTTTTGGCCATCATAAAAATGAACCCAGGAATAGTGTTTGGTTGGCCAGCGAGAGTTTTACTTTTGTGTAGTAAACAGCTCAAAATAAAAACTGCATATCGTTGTCTGGACTATTATTTGTGTTTTTGTAATCATTATAGTAGAAACACAACAAGGGACAAGCGTGTAAAAACGTAACATCACGTGTTGATCATGAAAGCAGTGAATGTGTGCACAGGCGCGTGATTCTGTGTTTAATAAACTTGCTGTGCGGAGATATGCGCTTAGACGCAACTAAATAAGGATTGTACTGTTTGCAGTCGCGTATTTTATAAGAATACCAAAAACCGCGTCGAGTTTCCTCACTTGTGTGTTTGTTTATGCATGTTCCCCTCGCGTGAAATGTTTGACGGACGAACAAAGAAACACTCACGTCTGGAGATATTGACACACATACGCAACTAAATAAGGATTGTACTGTTTGCAGTCGCGTATTTTATAAGAATACCAAAAACCGCGTCGAGTTTCCTGACTCGTGTGTTTGTTTATGCGTGTTCCCCTCGCGTGAAATGTTTGACGGAAGAACAAAGAAAACACTCGCGTCTGGAGATACTGACACACATACGCAAGTAAATAAGGATAGATGTCGTGTTTGGTGCATTCGGATGAAACAACAAGGAATAGAGAGACTGGATTGTGAATTGCGTTTCCATTGACTGCAGGAGGCACGAGTTATGCATATGGATGTTTCTGCTCGTTCACTTCAATGGCGCGGGGGTGTGGCGATCTGTTCTCATTAAAGATAATCAGGTAACAAGAGAAAAACGGTACTTGTCCTCCTTCTCATACAGTTTACACCGAATGACAAAATATGTTTTCGATCTCACTTACATCATTTAAAAGTAGACATTCCAAGCATTATGTAGACATTTATCTTTTGTTTCTGTGAAAAGTATTCGTTAAGTTACAGTTTATTTTTCTGACGCGTTTGAGAAAGGACTTCACTGAGGGAGAGAGAACAAAACGAGCATCATGTTTATTTTCTTAATTTTGCGAAAAGCACAACATTCTGTTTTTATTGGGAGTGGACAGAAAAAAACTAGACACTTTAACGATTAAAATGATGTATAAATATCCTCTCCAATCCTTTCTACAAAAAAACTAACCTGTTTTATTGTGAGAATTTTGGCTTTTTTGTATATATATATATATATATATATATATATATATATATATATATATATATATATATATATATATATATATATATAATTTTTTTATTTTATTTTTTTATTTTATTTTTTTATTTAATGTTTTTTTGTAAACAGACAGTTTTGTACATTTTATATTTTAATTTACTTGCAGCGCTTGGGGTTTGTTTGCTTGTTTGTCTGTCTGTCTTTGTTTTTGATGTTTGTATTATTTGAAAAACCTTAATAAAAAAAAAAAAGATGTATAAATCATATCTGTATGTCAAAAATCAGCAGAGTTATCTAAGTCTCTTTGCGGAGTGAATGAAAAATAAAGACCTTGCGGCGCCCGCGCAGCAGCCGACCCAAGAGTGTTAAATGAAAAATTTTAATTTATTTGAGTTTATTCATGATATTTAAAAAAAATGTAAATTGTTATTTTTACTTACGTTTTCTTTTATCCTTTCATTTTTATATCAGGACGCACAACCAGGTGAATGGACATTTAATTTTTAAAAGGAAGCAGGTGTAGCGTCGGAGAGGTGGCGCCACCTGTTGGCAAAATTCCCTGCAAAAACACGAGGACAGTGAATAGAGAGTAGGTTTTTTTTAATAAAAGTCCGAAAAACAAGAGGCATGTTGGGTTTTAATTTCTTTTTAAAAAATATTTTGTATATATAATATACAGGTAATTTTAGATTAGACTTTAAACGGTAACATGAGACAAAGATTGCAACTCACACGGCTCATTAACATGAATAAATATCACTTTTTGTGTGGTGTGCAGTGAAAGCCTTTAAAAGGTAGCACTTATTTTTATTAGCACTTATTTATATTTAAAAGTTTTTTGTGTGTACTCTTATTTTTTTTTAGATTTTTCTTTTTTTTCTTTTTCTTCTTTATTTTCTTTATTGATCACTCTTTAGGAGCCGATGTGAATCGCAATGAGACAAAACAAGGAGCATGTAGGGGTCATTTTATTTATAAACACAAATAAACATTGAAGTATTGCTGGAAGGGGAGGGAAAATAAAGAACAAAGAAATATTACATATAGATCAAAGTGGTGGAGAACACAAAATAAGGGTTATTGAAATTTTGTTCTTTTTTTAACCCCCCACCCACTCTTTTGTCCAAACGCAAAACCACAAAACAAGAGTGACTGAAATTATAAATTTTAACCCCTTATCCACCCTGTGCCTAAACCCAAAATCTCATAACCACAATGTGTTTATTAAACTTTTTTAACCCTCACCCTAACCTTTTTCTAACCCCAACTGCTGGAACCCTAACATAACCCATTTATTCCCTAAACCCAATCCCAAGATCTTTTCAAAATCCAATGTACGACAGTAAAAACAAAAGAACGCTTCCTAAAATTTTGATTTTTGTTTTTATTATTTTACTCTTCCTGTATGGTGTTTGTTGTTATTTATTAGAACTGAGAGGTATGGAGATTTTTTTTTTATGAGTATGGTTTGATTTTATATTTGATTGTACATTTTCTTCTTCTTTCTTTTTTATCCCAAACATAACGTTTTAAAGTGTACCTGTGCCAGAGCTAGCCTATGAGGCATTCAGTTCCCCTAACCTAGCCCATTCCTGCCCCAATACCCAGTTCCACATCTGCCCCATGACCCAGGTCCAAGCCTGCCCCATGACCCAGGTCCATGCCTGTCCCACAACCCAGGACCACCTCTGTCCTCTGGACTACCCTGCCTCAGCCAAAAGGTCCTGAAACCACCCATTCACCCACCTTTGGACTATATGTGCTCCAGT
Organism: Misgurnus anguillicaudatus; assembly: GCF_027580225.2. Classification (NCBI taxonomy): domain Eukaryota; kingdom Metazoa; phylum Chordata; class Actinopteri; order Cypriniformes; family Cobitidae; genus Misgurnus; species Misgurnus anguillicaudatus. Next base: position 7,997,211 of record NW_027395278.1, read on the forward strand.
CCAGGAGTCGCTCGTTAGAGGGGGGGGGGGTGTTCTGTAAGAGTTTTGTCCTTTGTTATGTTGTGTTTTGTACTTTTATTTTGACACCCTGTTCTGTTCTGACTTTTATTTTGAAATATCATCATGCCATGCTTCATTTCCCACTTCTTGTTTGTCTAGTATAAAGCCACTTCCTTTTGATGATATCACGGCCTGTTTAGCCTACTTAGCCTGTTTGTTAGTCTTCCCAGTGTTATCTTGTTTCCTGTGCTGTATCTGCCTGTTTTTGACCTGTACCTGTGTATTCTGGATATTGATTGTTCCTGCCTGCCCTGACCATTTGCCTGTTTGTTGGATTATTATTGGATTTGTTAGTCTGCCCTTTGGGGATTTACTTAATAAACCTCTTTTGCACATGGATTCAACTCTCCTTTGCTTTGTTTAAAGCAACCCCACGTTACAATTTCCAGAAATTAAAAATGTCTCATTCAATAAAAAAATGTAATATATGTCATAATAAATAGAGTAGAGAACTTGGTGAATATGTTTGCCTTTAATTTACTAACGCGAATGAACAATCCCTCTCATAGCACGTATCCCGTTACCATAACCACCCCACAGTTAACAGTGAGTCACATCTAAAGAATACAGATACAAGCATTATCTCTACTATATTTCTAAAGTTTAATGGTAAGTTATAATGCATTACTTTCATTACAATACATATCATAATGTTTTACAATTTATTGTTTTGTAGTCCATAAAATAAGTTGCTGGGACACAAAAGAAAGTCTGCTGTCCATAACATCTGCGGGAACAAACATGTAGAGCTGTGATTTTTCAGGCTTTGACGGTCACATACGCTCATAATTAAGTACAAATGTCCATTGGGTCATATAACATATAAATGAGACCTATAAATGTATATTAAATGTTATGTGTAAAGTGAAAAGTGTTTTAATTTGTTTCTCTGTTCTTTTATTATTACTTACTCTTTACTTGATTATTGAATTACTTGAGAACTTTAATTTAATATAGACACTTTTACAAAGCACATGATCAAATAGCCTGCACACGCATTTTGGCAACGGAAGTGGTGTTATTACCAGTGGTTGTAACGTGTAAGCAACTCAGAAAGTTTATCAAAACGGTTTCCTAGCATCAAAATGTCTGGTTGTTGCGTTTGGTTGCACTAATATAATATACTTATATACATATAAATGTATCTGGCCACTTTATATTTGGGCATCTGCTAACGTCTTCTATCCACTGTCAACCTTTTAAAATAAATTTCTCTGTCTGTTGCTTCACTGCTGATTCTTGCCATACTTCCGTTGCCAAAATGCGGGTGCATGCGCTGCCACGTCATCATTGTGTACAAACAGTAATAGGGTCTATTAGGCAAGCATTTATGTTATCCTTAGTGATCACTTCTAATTGAAGGCAATCCTTTTTCCGCCCAACTAACTCCTCTGGAAAAGAATAAAATTGTAGTTCGGGGTTCCTCTGATGACTGGTGTGATAGCCAATGGCACAGCATATCCCAGGCATTCTTGTAATCTTGTTGTGAATCTCCTGGGAGTGTTTTATTCATCTTTCTCTTGTTGTTGTGGCTGCTGTGACCATAGGCTAAAGCAGAGCGCGCAGCTGTGATCAGACACAAAAATGTCAGCGACGAAACACAGTGACGTCACGTGGTCCAGATGAATAGATCTGCTTGCTGAGAACCAGTTTCTTCTCTGCAGGGACTTAGACTAAATCAAATCACTCCGGATCACAGCTTATCACACAGGATGAAACGCTGCAGTGTCCCTCACAACAGAGATGATTGAACCACTAGACCAGCACTAAAATACTGCTGTTTTAGGCTCTGTCTCTTCCACACTGCTGAATGTCATGACCGTTTGATTTGGATTCTTATTCTTTTTACATTTTTAACAGAATATTTTTAGTAGTGCAGGCTCATTCATCAAATGAAATATTCCCTTTCAGGTTTGATTCAGGCACTCGGTCACCTTGCTAGATTCTCTGCCTTTTTACAGTTTGTACAGAAAATAAAGACAGAAAATAAAGATCAGACATTTAGACAGAAAATGCAATACACAGTAAAAACTATCCCAGGATCAAAATGGTTATTGTGCGATATCTAATTTGTTTTTTAGAAAACACAAATTTCTTTATAGCAGGGGTTTATCGACCCTGTCAGCAAATGCAAACATGCCCTTCTGTTTATCATCAGAACGTTGTTCCTCTCAGCTAAGACAGGTGGCCCCTTTAGATCACTCATAATGCTGTTGTTCCAGGCCTCCTAGGATGATCCATTGGTGTAGCAGGTATGATAGGGGAGTCATTTTTTCTCTTCAGGAAGTCATTAGCACAGCAGTGAGACAGTGCTGAGCAGAAGCCTCATTTTTTCAATGCAAGGATGATCTATAAAAGACTGCATTGGGGGAAATGCAGGTAACCTGATTTGTTTGCCTTAGCAAGAGCGAGACAGAAATAATGGATCATCTTTTTTTGCACATGGCTATGACTAATACGTGTGCTTTCCTACTATGGGCAAACTCTCCTGCCTGGGTATGGTGATTGTCTCGAATGAGGGTCTTAAAGACATTGCTGGGCACAAAATGATTAATATACACCAATTTTAAGAGGATTTAGAAGACTAATTAACTTTTGAGATGGGTAGGTGGAGACACTAAGTGAGCAGTACGGACAAATAAAAAAGTTGTGGTAATCTTGGTATCAATTTCAGCTTTTTAAAATGTCAGTATCATACAAGCTTTTTACGTAGTGTTCCCATTTCAGATGTATTTCTTACAATGAGATTCAGACGACAGAAACAGATGTTTTGTTTGTTTATAAAGGCCAAGAAATATGTGTTATATTTTGTTAGTGTACTTTCTACTGTTCTAGTTTAATTCATAGAGAAAACTTTATAGGTTGACTTCCTTAAGACTTCACAAACACTGTGGCCCTGTAGAGTTTGTAAAAATGGGCAGTATTCTTGTTTATGCATTAAATTGATTGAATCATGAAAGTTTTATATTAATTATATACTGCTTCTCTTCTAAAACAGAGGGTATTTATTCAGAGCATTTATTATATTTAGTTAAATTAAATGTATTTCTTCTGCACTACTCCAGGGACGATTTTGAGGAATGTCTTGCCTTTTTACATAATAGAACTGAACAGTGGCCAAACTTTCAAGCTCTAAAAGGAAATAAAGAAGATTTGATAATAGTTATATGAGATAATAGTTACATGAATAAATTCTTAAAGTAGTAGCCCAAAATGCTCATTATGCAGCTCATTATGCCAGTCTTTGTTTGCTCAGGTGTCAATCACAGATTTTTCAGAAGCTTTCACTCCTCTTCGCATAAGGCTTTTCTAAACAAAAAGTAAATTAGAAATTCTAAATCAATATATTGTTTTATGTGGATAAAATGGTTAAGGGAAGATGCCGCATGTTGAACATACACTCGCGAACTATCTGGTTCCAGAAATGGCATCTTTCCTAAAAAGCCCAACATTAAGCCCGAAACTTCAGTCACTCAATTTTTCTTTCTTTCAGGCATCACCTCTCTGAGAAGGGTATGTGACCTTTATTCATTATCTGCTTCTCTTTCATGTCTGGAGTCACTCCAGGCAGAATTAAGCCATTCTATACCCAAGACCAGATTATATTTCTTAGGTTCCTAGTCATGTGGCCAGGACCTTAATTCTTCAGGCTTTTCATCCTCCTCCTCACAAGGTGGCGGATCAACAAGATTATTCTTATTATGCCCTGTTAGGGCATTAGAAAAGTATGTGATCAACTTTTGGCTTGTTTTGGGGTTTCCAAGCAGATTTTGGACAAAGCCCGCCCACAAGCTGTTTGATCACGTTTTGGACTCCCCACAATAACGAGCCGGCTGGCAACAAATCAGTTATTAAAATAACCAGACGCAATCGAATAGCATCTAAATAAACAACATTACTCACCATAGAACAATGTTGTGCACTTCATCAACAGCCACACAAATGAGACGCTCCCGGTAAACATCAGTTTGAAGCATATCTCTTCACTTTTTAACACCTACAAGCAATTCAAGAGAACCAAACTTTTTGACTCCACTTACTGCCTCAAGCAAAACTCTTGGACGTCTTTTAGAGAGTCTACGCCGCGAACTTTGCATATTTTTGAGAATCCAATGTTTAGCTGATCATGATAACTGGTCATTATTAGCCACGTGAACACAACTGATTCTCTTCCTCAATGGAACGTAAGAGCTTTGTTTTCCAGGGACCGAAACTAATCGCGACCTGGAAATCTGGTTGACTTTGACATTTCCACAGGGTTTCCAGGAAAGTGTATGATAAACATCAGATGTTTAGCCAACATTCTGTGGGCGTGACATCTGAGGCTGAGACTAGGGCACATTCTACTAGGAGTATGGCATCTCACACATATTGTATGAAGGCCCTTCTACCTTGGGCCTCCATGCAATATGTGTGCGATGCTGCATCTCAGACAAGGTGTTTAAACTTGACCCACGCATGCAGCTTGTGTCTCTCAATGCTTATGAAATACTCGCGCCTGTCTCTCCGCATAGCAAGACTTTATGCCCTTGTCTCCCAAAATGAACTATGCGTTTAAACCTATTTTTTTTACAGTCTATGGTTTAAACTTGACGCACACGCGCAACCCAACACTGCTTACAAGCCTGGCTCATTATTAAAAACAAAATAAAATTTCATTTAACTGGTTTGCTAATTGAAATGAATGAAATGACATTGAACGCATTTTCTACTCATTTTAAAAATCCCAAGTGTATTTTATATTATGAAGTTGAGTACAAAAAACAAACATGGATACAAATCTTCCCAATAAAACTCAGTGACCCATTTAAATATTTTAACTTTTTGTCAAAGTTGCAGCTATAATAAACCCCCTTATTTAAACACTATTAGTCCAAGCTAAAGACCATTTTACATTTCATAAAATAAAGCAGTGTTAATTATATTCTTAATTTCTTTATTTTTGTTTCCTTATTTTCATAAAAAAAAAAAACAGAAGTATGTCTGCTGGCCCACCCCTATCCAAAAGCACAACCAGTTTTATTAATAATGTTACCCTGAGTGAAAATTTGTTTTAATTAAGGTAAAAAAATAAAAGTTGTATGTTTAATGTATTTTGGTTGATGTTTAAATGATTTTAAAACATATGGTATCAAAAAAAGTATTTTTAGGAACCGGTTTTGAAACTGAGGTATTGAAACTGGCACCGGATCGAAAGATTTAAACAATACCCAGCCCTAACATTCCAGTATCCATTGAATTTGTGACATCATCACTCGCCGCCTATAAGACAGGCTAGTTTTACAGTTATTCAGATGCACAACTTGCTGTGGCATTATTCCCCAAAGTGTCATTTCATGACGCAGCATCTCGTTCCCTATCTCAGGAATCAAAGGTTACAGTCGTAACAGAGACGTTTTCTACATGAGAAAATCACTTGCATTTAGAACAACATGACTGTGTGTGTGTGTAAAGAACAGGAGATTTTTATTTTTTTGTAAAGTAACTCTTTAAGAAAGGGTCAGTTTGTGATTTTGTGTTAATGTAACAGTATTTCTTAAAAGGAAATCCTTTGCCAGAGTACATGCGAATTGACATGCCAATCTCAGCATTGTTCTTATCTCTAACTGCTGATTAGGGTTCTCTGTATTGCTTTTCGCTTAAAGATAAACCCATTGATGATACAGTGTTTATGAGATAAAGAATTGAGTGTGTTTTGACATACTCTTGACATTCCTGTGAGCTGCTTTACATTCTCTTTTTGTTTCCTTTAAATACATTTGTGTAATGAAACTGCATTTCCAGTAGACTTCTGCCATGCAGTTTAATGAAAAAAAAAACTTAACAAAGGCCCTATTGCAAGGCATATGTCTTTTGTAAGCTGTCTATTAAATAAATGGACGACACTGCTTTTTAAATTAAGCATTTGAAGAAATTCTTCTAAGGGGTATTATTAACATTCCCTTTCAAGCTGGGAGATGTTCCTGCAGCTCTAGGTTGGGAGATCAGTAAATGTGCTTTTTTTGTCACATATAGTAATGCTAAATCAAACTGATATCGAATGTCAGCCACAAAGAAAATACAGAATTTAGCTCCCAATCTTTTACATTTGTAAACAATAAAGGTTGTTGCCAATTTGTGGGCTATGCTTCCAAATGTCAATTTGTCTGTCGTTTGTATGCCCATTATGGCAGATTGGTATGTGTGTTTGTTTTGGCTGGGCACTTGATGTCATTGGCAACACTTTCTACTGAACATCTGCGCTATGAATTTATTGTGCTGCCCATTGTGTTTTTATTTTTTCATATTACATTCCAACAAAATAGCATGTACATTTAACACATAAATACTGATGAACCATGATATGAGTGCCAGTAAGAACAGTACATGTACGTTTAACCTACAGTTTGGTACATTTACACTTTTGTGCTACTTTTTGCTATGTTTCTAAATTTTTTGTTTTTCACTTTTATCATTTGCAATGTTTCTAGTTGCATCTATGGTGATTTTGCAACTGTTTACTATGCTCTGTACAAAGCAGTAGACTTAGAGTGTTTTGCATCTGAATTCTATATCAATCTAAAATTGAATCAGACACCAGTAGGAGTATCCCATACATATCTAACTAAATGCGTCATAACCACACCAGTGCCAAAACATAGGACACCCTTGCCAACATGCTCAGGAAAGCATGGTGTTTCTCCCCAGGCTGTGGCTGTGGGTCCTGATGTGTACTGATGGGGTTGTCAACATGAGGTTGTTCACGGTAATCCAGTTGGGCTTGTTTAAAGAGGTGCTGCTTTAGCTCACAGCAGCAAGACTAATTTCATCAGCCCATATTGCTATGCATCTCTGCAAATGGCATTAGCCTCAAATGAGCTGATAAAGCCAGACGCTCTGTTGATTAGCGGTAACTATTACTCATCCTCTGCATCAGCTCCCACTACTGCTCAAACCCAACTGAGCACACAGACATGAAAGAGCACTAGGGAGCTCGATGTGGAGGGGTAGAGATGGTGGGTTTTAACCTTGGGGTTTGAGGCCATATGGCGTAAGCTGCACGATACTGAGGCAAATATTGTGATTTTGTTTTTGACCAATTTAACACACTAAATAAATAAAACTATAATTAGTGGTGCTTGCTAAGACAAGCATCACTATTACTATTGCTCAACTGAACGAAGCCCTGATGCTAAATGTTTTACTTCGGTGCATAAGTTGTTCCACGCCATTTGTGGTATTTACATGCATGATATACTGTACCTCAATGTGTGCTGCTATTTGAGAACTGGTGTGCCATTTTATGCTTATGAGTTATTACAGAGAGGATGATAAAATAGCCGAAAGCATCTCATGAACTTAAATAATAGGAGGGACTTTAGCCCATATCTAGGAACCAGGAGATTTTCTTCAGAAAATGTTCAAATCTAGTTTACGTGTAAGTTACCATAAACATCTGTATGTGCAGACATCAGTGATATTTACTGAAACAAGAAAGAGCTCAAGCAGTATATTCTACTTATAATTCTGTTCTGCTGCCATTATCTCTCATGCCCACATCAAACAAAGAGCAATGACCTCTACTTCTAGGCTACAAAGCTTTCTGTTCTTCCTTTTCACTGTCACTCTTTGTCTCAACACATCTGCCAAAAGGCCAGATTGACAGATTTGACAAACCCTTTCTGGACTAAAACAGACTAAAGAAAATAATTATTTTTGTGAAATAATTACCTGATTTAGAAGAGGAGGAATAATCTTACAGTATGTATTATTCTTCTAATTCAGAGTTATCAAAGTTCTATATTTTTCTGAACAAGTTTGAAATGTTTCTACTATTTGGTTGAGCTATGTTATGCCAAAAAAAAAAAAATCCACTAGATGTCAGTGTGTCAATCAACAGCACTTGTCACAACACATCTTCATCATATGGATGTCAGAGATGGATGTCCTGCTATGTGAACTTTTCTTGTTAAAATTTTGCAGGGAAAGCATATTTTTTGACATATTAAACTTTAAGAGCCCTACCTTTACAAAATTATGATACTTGGTGCCATGAAAAAACGTTCATATGTTTTTAATAATTTTTAAAAACATGCTCAACCGAATGGTTGATTTGTCACTTAATTGTAAAAGCTAAGGTATTGTTTCAGATCATCAATTTCTGCAGTCACAGTGTACTATTTGCTATGAAATTTACATTTCTGATCATTCACAGCTATGAATATGACACAGCTATTGTTATTTCTTATTGAATATATTGAGATAATTTCTTTAGTATTTATTTTTTGCCACTTCTGGATATATTTTTTAATAATTATAATGAATTCATATAATTAATGTATGGAAATTATTTAAATTAATTAATCAGAAATTACTTCTTAAATGATGTTTTAGATTGTTTGAAGGATTGTTTCTAATGTTGGCTTACTCTACACAGCATTGCTGGTTTACAAAGAAATGTTAATTTATCTTAAAAACACTACCACACTTGACAGTGTGTTTCTTAAATCATAAAAGCCTAAAATGCCACTGTATCACTATCTTTTTCCTTCTTTTATTTTAGGTTTTAAATGCAGAAAGTCCTTATTTTTGTTACTTTTAGTTACTTTTATTGGGGAAAAAAACATGAAAACATTTCATTTCCTGTGTTAAAATGAAAACCTGAAATATTTTAATATTTTGTAATTCAATAAATAAAGAAGATTTATTATAAAAAAAACTATTTTATTTGATTATGTTTATTTTTTTATTATAGTTCATATTTTCTAATTTCCATAATATGTTTGAATTCTACCGAGCCCCTTTCACATGCGCACATGAAACTAAACGTGGAAGTTTCACATGGGTACGCGATAGTTTCATGTGCGCACTCGAAAGTTTCATGTGCGCACGCAAAAGTTTCACCTGAGCACACGATAGTTTCACGTCAGTAAGCAATAGTTTCACGTCAGCACATGATAGTTTTTTTATGTGAAACTAAACTTTATTTAATTTTTGCTCCATGTCCCCTTAGAGGCTCAGTTGAATTGCTTTAAAGTGACATGTCAACCATTTGGTAGAGGCCGATTTTTAAAAACGATGGGATGTGTTGAAAAAAATACATTGAGTGTGCTAACTAGCGACATAAGGAGATAAGAAACAAAAACAAAACAAAAAGAAACAAAACATTTTTCAAATGCCTTTTTCTTGGTGTGGCAGTTAAAGGGTTAATTTGGGTACTCCGTCTCCCTTATGTCTGTACATATAAATTGCTAAAATGCAAAATAATAGAGGTGGCTTATTGTAATGGAATTACAGTATTAATCTTATTCTGTTAGGTTTTAATTTCTTCAGAAAATGTAATGTATTAAACAAATTTGCAAATATGTTTTTACTGCAATTAGCCTGCATTTTGAAATAGGCCAGTGAACATTTTTCGCCACTTTGCTTACTCAAGACCTTTCAACCTTCTAATCCTTGAACTGATGTTTGGATGCAAAGCAGTTTCAAAAAGCATTAGCTTCTTTTTTTCTGTGCCAGAATAGCCAAAACACACAGATGTGTCAATTTGGATCACAGAAAAGGGAGACCTGAACTTACATTTGGCTTAAGTACAACAACAAATCTTTAGGGACAGAACACTGCCAGCAAAGCAGGAAAGATTTATCCTCCAGAGTCTACAATGACAGGATTGAATTGGTCTCTGGTTGTTTATATGGATTATTGTACCGTAATATCCTTTTTATTTCATCTCAGAGATATTCAGACTAAAGAAAATAATATTTAAAACACAGATCTTGCTGACGAAAATAGTTTATTATGCATTTCTATGGGGAAGAATATATTTGATTTTTTTCTCCCTCAACACGCCTTCTCTGTAATGAACCTGCAGTCTTTCATTTATTGCATATGGCCGGCATATTCTACCTCCCTGTTTTGTCATTTCTTCTGTTTATCTCCTCAGTTTGTTTTGGTACATTAATCTAAAACTAACATTAAATTGGCTGACCAAGGCAGCCTAAACAGAATCTTATTATCATATAAGCAAACTGAAGGTTGTGGAATTTGGGTCATTGGTATCGGAAGTTTGGAACATGAATATTAACAGATACATTTTCAGAATTGCTTTGCTTTTGTGTCATTAACCTCTAAAGACGTTTTGTTTGAAATCAATTTTATAGCACTTCAGAGTCTCCTTTGATTTTCAAGGAGAATATGCTCTAAGCTGTGAAACTACAACCAAGTTTTATTGCAATTTACCCATTTATCATTTTTCAAACCAGTCAATTATCATTCAAAAGGCAGCATGTGAACCCTGCAAAAACAGTAATTCTATGGATTTAATATATATTCTAAAGCTTCCATCACAATAACAATATGAACCATCATCTGTTTACCATTACAAAATTCCTTTGTAAAATCTGTTTGGGCTGTATTGTATTTAGAATGATTGTTTTATTGGTTCTAATCAACCAGATAACATCACACCAATAAGACTCAACACATTACTAGTATACCTTCCTTTAAATTTATTTACAGTCCAATACAATTCTCATTATTTCTGTTAAATTAATTAGAATCTTTGTAAAGGTTCTGCTGTTTTTTGGAGGAGGGTCTATTGTTTTTCTCAATAGAGAATACCTTAATACTGATGGTGTGCATTTAAAGAAAAAAAACTTGCTGTCCTGGTTGGATTTTGAGGTACTGTACTTAGACTATGTTTACATTAATGCGTTTATGTTTTAAAACACATTACTTTTGCTACAGTAACGCCTGTCATCCAGACTACTTCGGAGATTTTGACCTTCGTAAACCCTGCAAACCAGTGGTATGGGGTGATTTCTCTTTTGAGGGGCATAAAATGTCAAAACATGTTGCCCGTCATGGGTGTGGCTCGTCATGTCAAAATATGTGTTTGACGCATCATTTGAACCTGTACATTATGCATCATGTCAAAATACGTGCCTGCTACAGATACCTCAAAGGGTTTTATGATCAAAGAGATCGTTTTTTTTAATTGAGATTTATACATCATCTGAAAGCTGAATACCTGTAAATAAACTTTCTTTTTTTATATTTATATATTTTTTAGAATAGGACAATAGGCCTATTTGTCCAAGGTACAATGATTATGATTGTGCAAAGAATCAAAATATTTATAATGTTTATATTTTTTAAACAGATTTCCATTTTTGCTGCCTATGAAGTCTCTACGGCCCTGTCCCAAATGGCGCACTTCATGTGGACTTTCGGTCTTGTGGCCTTACATTGCGCGTTCTCGCTTAGTCTACGAGTCCGTAGGGTGTCCCATCTGTCATTTTTACGCTTTGAAGTGTGCTCATCAGCGCCTCCTTTGCCCCCTTGATGCGGTCTTCAGCGAAGCCCGCACTGCAGCAGGCTTCGCGCACTTTTCCAACCCAGAAGTCCTTGCGAAAGGGCAATCAGGCGACGGAAGGGAGGAGTTCACACTGACGGGCAACTTCTCTACCTATTTCCGGTGTGATGATCGAGTCTGTCCCAAAATACAACTCCGGTGCACCCACGTGGACTCGCATCAAGGGTCCCTAATGTCTGGACTACGTGATGTCATCAAAGTGTGGACTCTGAGGAGGACCACAAGTCCGGAGTGTGCCATTTGGGACAGGGCCTAGGAAAGCCTAATAACACGTATTAACAATGAAAAGGTTTGTTTCTGCTGTAATTAAGTTGTTGACCTAATTGGGAAAGTTGTAAGCTTTTACATAAATAAAAACTTGAATGGGAAATCCTCTAGGAATCGGTAGCAATGCAAAGTTTGTAGGTGAGTTTTGGCCTACCACAATATGGCTGCCTCTAAATGTAAAACCATTGCTGGAGCCGGGAAAATCGAACTGGTTTTATTTGCTAATCACACAACCGTCACAAACTTGACACAAAAAATGATAATGCGACCCCAAAACTAATTTTAGTTGCAGTGACGGCAACACTATCAAATTGCACGCATCAGTGAATTGTCCCTAGATGATCCCTGCCATAATTATTATGACTTATCTTGATATGCAACCTTAACCGTTAGCTAAATGCTAAAGAATCAGCTGTCAGCACCTTGCGGATGTGAATTATGTACAGTTAAAGCTGCCCGTTTCTCAGGTGCTATAAAGCAAGAGTTTTGCCCTGAAATTCTCAATAGTTGTTAATACGATAACAAAAAAGAACTTTCTCCTCAACACCTGCTCTTAATCACCCTCTTTGACTGTGGTAGATAGATAATTTAGTATCTTTGCTTTCAGGCCCTGCAATTTGCAGAGAAAGAGTACGGCTGACTGTTGCGTGCATGTTGCTATGCCTGACAAATTTGCTACCAAGAGGCACTCGCTTTGCTCCATTTTTGCACTTCAAAAGGTGGTGCCTGGGCAAATTTCCCTCTTCAGGAAATGCGCTTACGCTGGTTAATTGAGTCAAGGGCTTTGATGGTGTGAGAAAGAATAGAGGAATTCGGTTTTGACAGTAATTACTCCACCAACACCTCGCTCTGTTCACGTTCAAGCATCTAAGACTTCTGGGGAGGAGCGGAAGGGATTCAGATTTAAAATTTTGCTTTTGTTTGTTTTTTCATTGGGATTGATGTATTAAAAATTCAATTTTATCCCAATAACACAATCCCTTTGTATCTTTTATACTCTTCTGGTTCAGCATGACTGAGAAAGGAGTTTTTCAGAAGTGTGGAGTTCAACAGAGGTTGAGACTGCTCGTTTGAAGCTTTTAGGATGGCCAGAAATTTTGTGGGGTCTAACAAGGACATCTCAGATGATGAATAATGACTGCAGGGCAAAGTGGTGAACGAAGTCACATGGTATGCTGGGAATCATCTAAATGTATTAGTAAAGGCTTGGCAGATGAATCAAAATATCTAGCCTAGCTTTATGCTGGTGCTATCATAGTGATCAATAAAACACTAAGTTTGAGAATCTGCTTCCTTACCTGAAAACCTGTCTATCTTCTCCATAAATAGGAGTGATTCATGGTTTGATTTTGTAAGTAAAAGAAATTTGTATACATGAATAAGTCTTAAATCAGATAAATTTTGATGCAAATATTTTTATCGATCAAGAACTAAATAAATACACTGTAGTCTTTCATTTAGACACGTCGTCCCTTATAAACCTACTTATTTAGAAACATTTGGAGGCTCGTCTGTAACTATTGTTATAACTTTTCTCTTTTTTATTATTTTTGTGTGGGGGGGTATGTGGTCACATTTCACCACAAAAGCGGTGTGATGTGAAGACCGACTGGGGCAAATTTGAAGAACTTGGCAGCCTTGTGCGTGGAGGTTTTTCAGACGCGTCTGCTAAAATTGGCGCTGATTAATGTGGGCATTGTCAACACCAAAGCTTTGATTTTTTTGAGATTTAATTATAGAACAAAACCTAGACCTTATATGCTTGGTCCAATAGTCTGTATAACTTGAGCCCTGTGTATGTCCCTTATTTGATTGTCTTGTACTGAGTGTTTTTGTATCGCTATCTACTGTTACACTGTCTACAGGTGTCCTATGAGAAATAGACTTTACATCTGATTTTGCTGAAATGCTGTCTGTACAGGTCCTGCAATTTGGGGGAATTCTCATTTTGGGTGATTTTAACATCCACATGGACATAAAAGTCTCTACGACAACAAGAGACTTTATATCTTTATTGAGTGTTTTGAGTTAACCCAACTTGTGAAAAGTTCCACTCATAACAAAGGCCACAGTTTAGACCTTGTGATTCTTAATGGTTAGTTTATGTCCCAGTTGTCAAACTCTGATTTAGGGTTTTCTGGTCATTTTTTAACATGGAGCTTTCTGATATAAATACTTATCAGATCCTTTTGATTTTCCTTTGACATCACATTCTGTTTTGTTTGTACGCACTGCCTCTTGGTATAAAATGATGATCTGCATGCAATGAAGCTTTGAGCACAAAATAGAGCATAGATGGTGTTTGACAGGTTTAATTGTGTTTCATCAGGCCTGGAAAGACAGTTTGTTTGAATATAAGGCTAGAGTTGTAACAGCTGTGTCTGCCTACTTTTTACAGATAATTGTCAGCAATCAAAAAAACTTAAAACCACTGTTTCCCTCATTACTAATCTTCTAAACAGAAACAATTTCTCTAACGTTTCCTTCTCAGCTCACCTGTATAACAGGTTTCTTGAGTTTTTAGCAAAAAGATTGAGGATACACGTATTCACATTGGCACTACGCATACGCAGAGTTGGGCAAGTTATGTCCAAAATGTAATATATTATTAGGTTACTATCATTTGAAATGAATACACTGTAAAACCTAACAGTTAACTTAACTCAAACCATTTAAGTAAACCGGTTGCATTAGACATTTAAGTTTTAAAACACATAAAGTACTGTGAACCTGAGTCATGTGCAATTATGCACTTATATTTAAGTAGTGTGAACTTAAATATAAGTGCATAACTGCATATGACTCAATTTGTTGAGTCATGCACAGTACTCAAATGTATATGTTTTAAAACTAATGCAACCAGTTTACTTAAATGGTTTGAGTTGAGTTAACTTTTAGGTTTTACAGTGTAGTTACATTACAGTATTACTGTATCTTAACTGTAATGAGTTGCACTCTTTTTGTGTTACATTTGAGTTACTTTCATCAAAATAACCACAGAAGTATGACTAGGCATTTTAATATGTTAAAATGTAAAAAAAAATATGGCTGCTTAGAAATCCAGAAGGATGTGTAGGCCCCAAACATAAAAACATTATGTGATAGGCATAGTGAAGATGTACGGCATAATACAGTAACAATCACTATCAGAATCATAGACAAATGATTCAAGTCTGATAAATTATGGTACACATAACACAATAGAGCTAAGGCCCATTATAATGCAACCTATAGCTTAATCACATGGCACAAGACACACAACCTTTTTTCTTTATATTGTTTAATTTAATTTGAATTCAGATTCACAGCACACACCTGGCATCCACTGGGTTGACACAACGTATGTCTTTATTAAAAATCAAAAAATGCTATTGAGGATTAGGCCTCAAGCAATACAGCTCTCTCATTTCAGTCTAATATAAAGATGTAGGCTAACATATAATTGCTTAATAAAACACAGGCAAACAGACAAGCAATGCCTAAAATATATAGGCTACCATACAAAGATTGGTCAATATTGCAATCACGCTAAAACGTTTAAATGGGGTAAATTATATTTAGATAACTGTGTTTAGGTCTACATTAATGTTATGTTGTGGTTTAGGTTGCTGAACTGGTAAATAGCACAGGAATGAATAGCCTAATAATCTATACTGTATGTTGTAACCATAGCAACATTACCTTACCTTGTCATTGCTGGTCCTAAAAGTCTCTGCGTCACTTCGCTATAAATACATGCCTAGTCTATATTTAACATGCACTGCATCCAAGTCACAGTTCAAATATAAAATAAAAGTCAAAATGAACTTGCATACAGAATTTGGAAACAAGCATATTATTTTACCTGCAGCTTTTTCCTGTGTATATAATCTATATAATCTAAGTCTCTTTATCATAGGGGTTTGAGAATGAGAACTACGACCTCAACAGTTGATTCTGTACTATTAGAGGTCTACCACCTCAATAGTTGATGCTGTACGGGTCAGGGTCTACAGTATATTTTAAACGTCTACGGTTTTTATGGTGACTGATAACTGGCTCTTGTTTCGAAAGTCAATACTATTCCACCACGCGCTGCACTTTCTTTCTTCCATTTTTATGATAATGTTATGAAGGAACAGTCTTGTTATATTTAAAATATTTGCCCAGAAAGCACACAGAGGGTAGCAAATCAGCAAAGCTCTAATCTCAAGCCCACTGGTCTGAATGAGCAATCATTATAAGTAGGGCTGTCAAAATGTACGCAAATTAATTTTAATGCCACTAATTTTATTAAAGGCGATTGACACAACGTGCAATTTCTGTTTGACCCTTGGTCTAGCCTATAGTTGGATAAATTGAGATGCAGCCTTAAGACAGTAAATGTGACCAGCGACCAACACTTCTTTACTCTTCCTCATTGTCCAGACATAACTGAAGATCTTCCTGACGTGTGTATATAATGTTTATCATCCAAACATCCAGTAAAGTCTTTTTTCTAGCGCAACATTCCTCATTGAGTCATTAAGGGGTTGGGTCTTTATCTTCTCAGGTGTGAATCATTTTAATATTCATGACCATTGACCATCCCTTGCATATTTCCTTTGCACAACAAAAAGTGTATATTAACCGTTAAATCGATATATTGATTAATTTGAATGAGTGGGTAAAATTGCCTTACATCTTAACTCTACAAGAACCAATACTTTTGTTGTTTGTGAATAGCAGTTGGGGGGGGGGGCTGGAATGCTTGTTATCTGCTGTTCACTACAGTCCCTTTTTGACCCAACGCTGGGTTGAAAATAACCCAGCATGTTTTATAGTGTAGTCTCAGATGAAATCAAGGCTACTGTAATTGATCATGTAAATCAGTGATTCCCAACCGGGGGTACGCGTACCCCAGGGGGTATGTGACGAGTTTCCAGGGGGTACGCGAAAAGATTTACATTTTGCTTTGATCTCATTTACTTTTAATAAAAATGTCGCAATAGCGATGTCCAACTCAAGAACGATCTGACTATTTTTAATGAACCTGAATAGTTTCTAAAGACACAAAGTTTATTAACTATAATTAATGTTTAAATAATGTTATAATATTCATTCCTGCTGCCGTTGCATTTTCAAATTATGCAAAAAAAAAACCGTTTGCATTGTTTTTGGCTAACATATTTTGTCCCGTATGATGTCTTTTGTATTTATAGAGAATGCCTTAACACATTTTGTTTCTCTTTATATTTGAACAGAATAATTTAACTTATTTGCACACTTTAATTATCAGTGACTTAAATTGAGATTTTAGTAAATTTAGGGCATTTACTAAAAAGGACGTGAGGGCTCAATTCCAAATAAGCGCCGGAGTTGAAAATTTGCGTGTGATTTACTACAAAGGCGCAAATAAAATACACAGGCACAATAATGACATAAGCACATTTCTCTAATGACCACTGCAATCTACTACGAGCAGCGCAAATTAGTAACGTTACAGGGTCGCAAATAAGAGACCTCGGCAGGACATCGCAATGAAAATGCGGACTGCGGAGTGGGAAATTCCAGCTATGTAAAAGTACACTATGAACCGGAGGACGAAAGATGAAGGGTAAAATAAGTTTTGAAATACCTGATTTTACTTCTCCTCGTGACTTCTCCTCCTCTTTTCTCCAGCAAATTAAACATAGCATGGCTTGGCAAACTATATATTTATTTTAAAGTATGTTCCTCTGGCAAAATGTAATACTCTCCTCGCATTAATGTTAATGTAGGAAAACTTCCACAAATGCATATGCAATAAGGTCGCAAAAATAACACCTTTTCAGAGCTAAATATCTATTGCGTGTCTTTAGTAAGTTCAGTCGTTATTTAACGCCAAAATGATGGTTTGCGCAAGCTGTTAGTAAATCTGGCCTTTAAAGGGGTCATATGATGAATTTTTTAAATTTGTAAAATAAGTCTTTGGCGTTTTCAGAGTCCATATGTGAAGTTTTATCTCAAAACACCCTACAGATAATTAATTATAGCATGTCAAAATTGCCATTTTGTAAGCCTGAGCAAAATGTGCCGTTTTTGGGTGTGTCTTTTAAAATGCAAATGAGCTGATAAAATGCAAACACTGATCGCAATGGTAGTGGTTTGTTGAAATAAACATGCTTCATCAGTCAGTGCTTTTTATTTTATGTTTAAAATTAATTAATTAATTAATTAAAATTACTAATGATTTGTCTTTAAAACACAACTTTGGTTTAGTTTCGATGAAGGGGTACTTGAGCCTTACTGATAGGGCTGTGGGGGTACTTAGGGCTAAAAAGGTTGGGAACCACTGATGTAAATCATGGTCTTTTAATGTGAAAGGCTCGTCTGAGAGTGCAGCCAAATCTTCAAACCTCAACAGTGGCATCTGTTGTTAAAGTTTTCTGGCAAACCAACAGGTAAAATGCAAGAGCATCTGACTGAGCTGCAGATTACGATGTTAACTGATGTACTGGAAATTAAAATTATTATTTGACACATTTTTTTCACAACTTTTTTGAGTTAACTAATAAACTGTTTAGTTAAGAGGACTAGAACATACTGAACTGTTTTTTTACCATAATCAATGCACACAAAAACATGTTTTGGATATAAAATATACAGTATATAGAATGTATATATATACAGTATATTACGATAATAGCCTAATTCTTCTTGATGTAGAATGTCATAGAGGTTAAAGGCAGGCAAACACCACACATATTTAACCTTGTAGATGGTTTTAACTTGGCCAAAACACGGCAGCGAGGAAGGAATGTGATTGGAAACAGAGCCACAGTGGATGTCCCAGGCCAGGGAGGTGCTAACATCACAATGTGTGCAGAAATGTGCACTGATGGTCTGCTGTTACACAAGATGCTAATTTGGCTTTACAACACGGAGTGTCTCCTTTAGTTTCTGGATGACCTCCATGAAGAGGTTGTGCTAGATGAGGAAAGGCATGCAGTAAACAGATATCAGCCAACATTCATAATTGCATGGGACAATGTGGCATTTCACCACTCCCACTTTCAACACTCATTTTCTCCCACCTTACTCTCCATTCCTAAACCCTATAGGAGGAGTTATTTTTCTCATGAAGGTGGAACGTTTATGAACGCCATCCACATAATCAAATGCTGCAATTGTCTGAGAATGTAAGTAATAGATTGCCAGGGATAGATCAGGCATTCAAAAAGGTTCTTTTATGGGTGTATTGCCCTAGATGAAACAATGTGATAGAAAATGTGGCCAAAGGCAGAAGATAGAGTTGATTAGCATTCCTACTGTGGGGCACATACTGTGGGAAAAATGCCCTAAACAAAATTTTATGCATACAGCATCATGTCTGATTCATTCCTGTAACATATTGCAGTGAATTCTAAACAGTAGAGGATTGTAGAATATTTTATAGACAGAAGCATTTTGACATGTTGTTTCTGTTTATTAGCTCGTTGTTTTATAGATGACCATGTGTGTTTGTTGACTGAAAACCTTTGCTATAAAAGGTTATAAAATAATGAGCTGATTTGAGAGAGGTATAAAGTGTTTTGATAGTGTAAGTGCAGTTTTGATGTGAGTTCTTCCAAGTTGTAAAAAAATGTAATATAAAGTCTATGTAAAAGTCTATTTAATACAATCTATATTTTTACATGAATACGGTTAT
Organism: Misgurnus anguillicaudatus; assembly: GCF_027580225.2. NCBI lineage: Eukaryota > Metazoa > Chordata > Actinopteri > Cypriniformes > Cobitidae > Misgurnus > Misgurnus anguillicaudatus. The sequence goes on from NW_027395278.1 coordinate 8,016,539, forward strand.
TTTTTGATGAAAGGTGTGCTTCTTGTGCAGTGTAAAAGCAATTACTCAGTATCTCATTGTTTTGGTCACTCTCATGTTCTTTAATGCACATGCATGTGTTTGTGTGAGTCATGCCACCATACTTTATTCTATGGTTTATGATTGTTCCCTTAGACTTTGAAATAATACATTGAGCACCAATGGCACAGAGAGCAACTCTTGACATGAGAAAAAATCAGGAAGATATCAGTGAAGGCTTTTCTTTAAGCCCCTTCAAAGAAAGAGTCACAGCAAAGGCCACGGCAGATATATTCAAAAACAGAAACCAAGAGAGAGTATCAAGGAATATACCAATATGTGATATTAATGGCAAATATATTGAATAAGACACAGTGGGAAGAAGACAATATAAAATGGATTGACAGAAATGTAGTGTGAGGGAGGTTGGAAGACAGATAAATGCAAAGAAAAAGGATTTGATATTTATGCAGAACTTTGACATAGTACATTTGCCCACTCTGACACAAAGCCCCAAGTTAAGAAGTTCAAAATTTGAAATAAAAAACATACCCATGATGAGATAATTTTGCCCTTTAAAAGGGTCCCATTTGAATATGCATATTGGTGTTTCTGTAACTCTGGGCGCTTTAATGTACTTTTGGTTTTTAACTAACTTTAGCATTGAACAAAGCACAATCTAATGCATTTCAGCTTTTCTTTATTTCTTATTTAATGTTAATTAATATACTTTATTAAATCATTGAAGCACCACTAAACTCCCTAATTTTGCTAACTTCTGGGTAAAATCTGCCATTAGAATGTCCATGGATATGTAATCCAAATTTTCACTGTAAGGATACTCATTTTGACATACATCAAAGAAATTTATGATAGACAGTATGCAGATTGGTATGCAGGGACCAACAAAATGTGACTAAACGTTTGTGAATGTTACAGTATAAGACCATGTTTAATTTTATTGATTTATTGATCGATTTATTTGAAAATACTGCATGGTCTTCCTTTCACGTCACATAAAGCAAGGCAAGAGTACATATAATTGTGAGAATCCAGTCTAGATATTCTTCTAACTACAGTATTATCATTAGTTTGCATCTATAATTGCATTGTTAATGGTATGGTTAGTGAAGGGGTTAGGGTTAGTAGAACAAGTTACAAATTAATGAGAATTAGTTGATGACATGTAGTTGAAAAGATACTTGTCAATAAAATTCCTGTTAGGGGATCATCACAATAAGTGTTAAGGAGATATAAAGCAGACAGTCCATTAAAACTAGAGCTGCAACAACTAATCAATAAAATCTATAAAAATCGGTTATGACATTCGTTTTCAACGATCAACGAAAACACATAATACCAAGCAGGCCAGCTGACAGTCTTGCCTGGGCCCGGGACAAGATAATCTTAGAGGGCCCCCCTGTCCCCCCTACTTTTTACTGGTAACAAGACATTTGGCATTATCAGATTCAAGACCCACGAATATTGCATTATTATACATTGTAACATTTATATAGGAGTTAAATGTAGTACTGACACTATATACTGACACAAAATAACTTTTATGTATATAACGTCAACCCCCTCTTTTGAAAACCTCTCTTTTCTTCTTCTCTTTTCTTTTCTTTTCTGAGCACCGGACTTGTGCTGAGTCTGACCGGACATTTTGAGCGTACTGAACTTCAAATCAAATGACATCATAAAATTTTGATCAGTGGCCAAACCCTTTTTGTGTTGGGCGGGGGGGTTCTTGACCACTATTTCAAGTACAGGAAGAAAACAAATAAAACTTTTTATGTATCTCAAATATTAGATATTTTTTCCACAATTATGCCTACTTTCTTTATTTTTTAACAATTGCAGTGTTTCCCACAGTATTTTGAGAGACTGTGGCGGTGATGACATCACACATCGATTAGCATATATGTGGCATCATTGCGTCGTGTTTTACTCTTTAATCTTTCACATTATATTGCATTTTAACACAACTGAATGCTATTTTTACATATTATTTGTTCTGCTGACCCAGTAATGACCCACGACCCAGTTACTCCTTGTTTAATCCAATCAGCTCTTTGATTAACTGCTGCTAAAAATGCGCCCTCATCTGACAAAATCATCATACATTTACATTGAGGCTGTACTGATGTTGCTCTTCTCATCAGTGTTGTTGCGTTATGAGCGCTTTTTTATTTTAAATACGAGTGGTAGTTTTACTGTACAGTCTTGTTCAAAATAATAGCAGTACAATGTGACTAACCAGAATAATCAAGGTTTTTAGTATATTTTTTATTGCTACGTGGCAAACAAGTTACCAGTAGGTTCAGTAGATTCTCAGAAAACAAATGAGACCCAGCATTCATGATATGCACGCTCTTAAGGCTGTGCAATTGGGCAATTAGTTGAAAGGGGTGTGTTCAAAAAAATAGCAGTGTGGCATTCAATCACTGAGGTCATCAATTTTGTGAAGAAACAGGTGTGAATCAGGTGGCCCCTATTTAAGGATGAAGCCAACACTTGTTGAACATGCATTTGAAAGCTGAGAAAATGGGTCGTTCAAGACATTGTTCAGAAGAACAGCGTACTTTGATTAAAAAGTTGATTGGAGAGGGGAAAACCTATAAAGAGGTGCAAAAAATGATAGGCTGTTCAGCTAAAATGATCTCCAATGCCTTAAAATGGAGAGCAAAACCAGAGAGACGTGGAAGAAAACGGAAGACAACCATCAAAATGGATAGAAGAATAACCAGAATGGCAAAGGCTCAGCCAATGATCACCTCCAGGATGATCAAAGACAGTCTGGAGTTACCTGTAAGTACTGTGACAGTTAGAAGACGTCTGTGTGAAGCTAATCTATTTTCAAGAATCCCTCGCAAAGTCCCTCTGTTAAAAAAAAGGCATGTGCAGAAGAGGTTACAATTTGCCAAAAAACACATCAACTGGCCTAAAGAGAAATGGAGGAACATTTTGTGAACTGATGAGAGTAAAATTGTTCTTTTTGGGTCCAAGGGCCACAGGCAGTTTGTGAGACGACCCCCAAACTCTGAATTCAAGCCACAGTACACAGTGAAGACAGTGAAGCATGGAGCATGATATGGGCATGTTTCTCCTACTATGGTGTTGGGCCTATTTATCGCATACCAGGGATCATGGATCAGTTTGCATATGTTAAAATACTTGAAGAGGTCATGTTGCCCTATGCTGAAGAGGACATGCCCTTGAAATGGTTGTTTCAACAAGACAATGACCCAAAACACACTAGTAAACGGGCAAAGTCTTGGTTCCAAACCAACAAAATTAATGTTATGGAGTGGCCAGCCCAATCTCCAGACCTTAATCCAATTGAGAACTTGTGGGGTGATATCAAAAATGCTGTAAAACCAAGAAATGTGAATGAATTGTGGAATGTTGGTAAAGAATCATGGAGTGGAATAACAGCTGAGAGGTGCCACAAGTTGGTTGACTCCATGCCACACAGATGTCAAGCAGTTTTAAAAAACTGTGGCCATACAACTAAATATTAGTTTAGTGATTCACAGGATTGCTAAATCCCAGAAAAAAAAATGTTTGTACAAAATAGTTTTGAGTTTGTACAGTCAAAGGTAGACACTGCTATTTTTTTGAACACACCCCTTTCAACTAATTGCCCAATTGCACAGCCTTAAGATCGTGCATATCATGAATGCTGGGTCTTGTTTGTTTTCTGAGAATCTACTGAACCTACTGGTAACTTGTTTGCCATGTAGCAATAAAAAATATACTAAAAACCTTGATTATTCTGGTTAGTCACATTGTACTGCTATTATTTTGAACAAGACTGTATATCGCGTATAGCGCAGACAATTTGTTGCAAATTCAGAAATATGAGAGAATACACGGTTGCTGTTACTACAGAACACGTGCACGGGCATACAGCATCATAGGTAGGGATAGAGCTCGGACACAGACTCACACCAGAACAGGTATGTGTGGTAATGCTAACCTTTTGTTAAGTCACTCATGATGAACTCGATCTGCCGTCTTCTCTGTCAGTGACATGTGACTGTTGACGTTTACGCGAAAAAGAAAGTATGCAGAGGAACGCAGAGTTAAAATACTTTTCACTGTTATGTGAGAGAGGCGCGCTGCATGCAACATGAGAGAGAGGGGAGGGTGCGCGCGCTGTTGAGGCGTTGCATGCAATGACAGAGGGAGGAGGGAGGCGTGTTGAGTGCTCGCTACAATGAATAAATAGTAAGATTAATATGTAAATGGGAATCATGAAAAATATATTTGTGGCGGCCAGTGTTGATTCTGTGACAGATAAATCAATGTATGGGAAACTGAATTATTCCATAGGTTCCAGTTCTGCCCCCCCCACCCTGGGCCCGGGACAACAGACCCGTTTTTTCCCTTCCTGTTGGCGGGCGTGATACCAAGTGTAAATAGCCCCAAAAAACTCAGGTGCTGTTTCTTAATACAGCGCAAGCTCACTTTTACTTCATACTACGCAAGCTGCACGTTTATTCAGGCGATCTTCTGACCAGCCGACCAGCTTGGTTAAAAGCACGGAAGCAAAACCAAACGAACGCTGGTTAATAAAGGTTTAATTTCCTTTAATATAAGTGAGTTTGCATTTGTTTAATTGTTGTTGGGTTTTCAGAAAAATAGGAAAAAGGAAAAAATGGTGTGTGCACTAAACGCACAGTCTAAAAGGGTTGTTGCAATAAACCAATGAGAGTCTCTTCTCTCATCCCCTTTAAAAGCAGGTTGCGCTCGTGCCGTGCCAATTCCCTATTTAGATGGCAGAATTTATAAACTGAAAAACAAAATGGTGGAAAAAGACCCCCAGTTTAAGATTAAACATTCTAAACGTCATAGCAACGTAAATAGCCCGTAGTTTCCTTTTCATGATTTTAAACTTCTTTATCGTCTTCAACTGAAATCTCTTTTCTTGGACTACAATCTTGAACGTGTGAATTGTAGCCAACAGTTTACTTCCTTAACAAGTTGACGTGCACTCGATGCACATTATCATAATTCCACCCGATTCTGACTCACAGCGTGTAAGAAGCCTATGTTGTCATTTCAACAATCACAAATGTAGACATGGTTTTATGTACAGTATTAGTATCCTTACCTTACCAATCTGTTATGTTCTGCTGATAATTTAAGTTGATCGATCAGCTTGGTCATCTGCATTTTCTGGATCAGATTCAGGCTTGTATTAACAAAGTAATAAAGACGATATTATCTCCTGAAAGTATTGTTTTGGTAGCTCATCTTCCAAATATGGTAAGGAGCGTCAGATTTCAGTTACACACTTGAGGTATTCGCCCAATCACAACGCACTGGATAGCTGGCCAGTCAGAGCACACCGCTATTTTCAGAATGAGCTTTGTACGAATCAGCGAGTTTCAGAAAGGCGGGGCATAGAGGAGCAACAATAATGTACGGTATAAGGAATAATATAACTCTTTAATAATGTTGACATGATGTTGGGAAACTATTACCAATATGATAGTGGTTTCTGGATCAGATATTGATACAAGGAGCTTTTTCTTAGTCTTTCAGTAGGCTACACACAGACGAGCATCACACAAAATTGCAGACTGTGTTCAGTGGATATAATTACAATCGACATGGAGAACATCATAATTGCCTGAGACAATGATGGAAAATCAACATTCACTTTTCATACAGTATTTCAGTCAGCATAAAAAAGATTTTCAGCTTCTTTCAGCTGCTTTGATTCTTGGAGTCTCTATTAAAGTTGTTTTTATAGTACAGTAACATGCTTAATAGCAGTTTCAGTTAAAAAATGTGGCCTCAGAGACCAACATATTCATATTTGATGATGGATATTTGGCCACGATTATAATTAAGTGTTCAAAAACACATTCTTTGACTTGTCTTTAACATCTAGGAATTTGAGAATGTAGTCATTCTAAAACATACAATGTTACCAGTGTAGTCAATTTAGGGGGGTGGGGGGGCTTATGATAATTTATAATTAACTATATGAATTATTCATATTTTAAATCATTCTCCACCATTCCAATTAAGGGAAACAAACAGTAGCTCAGATGTAAAGTATGTACAATGGATTGTGATCAATTATAAGTATGTGGATTAAATAAATGTATTGGGTGTATGGCCAACACTCGTCCAGCTAATGTTTAGTAAGACACTATAGCCTATATTAGCTTATATTTCTCTTGGCTAAGGAGATGCATATCCCAAAATTGATCCAACAGCTTTAAGAGCAGGTAACGATTACTTTAATGATTAGTGACTCCAGATTATGAGCATTAACTAAGGTGCATTCGTTTTAGGCTTTGATGGGCTTAATTACAAATAGCCTACTGCCATAACTTCATGCTTTATAATTTTCTCCACTTAAACCTTTACCTTCTTCCAATGCTGAACTGTGCGTATGTGTGCTTGTTTGTATGTTTAGAGTAGTATGTGTTTAATTAGTCAATAAAATCTGATTTGTTTTACACATGATGTTGTTTATAGTTAAAAGGAGATAATGATGCGTGATGCATCAGTGAATAAGGCCTCGTTTACACTGCAAATCTTGATGCCCAATAGACCTTTCTCACAACTTCCGTATTTATGACCGGAAATACGCAATCGTCGCGGAAATCTACTTCCTCCGCAGTCAAGGCAATGTAAAAAGCCGTATCTGTTCCATTTATTCCCTGTTGGTGGTGAAGTTAGATAGAAGTGGATTCAGGCTATCCGGCGAGATTAAGGACCTAACTTCACCATAAGAAAGGGGAGCACTTATGTATGCAGCAGACAGTTCACTAAAGACGACTACATTTTAGGGCTCACTGGTCGCCGCTTGCAACCAAATGCTGTCTCTACTCATTTTTCTTGGAACGAGTTCACCCCGACACACAAACATACGATCACAGACATTACCAGACAAAAATCTTAACTGATAATGAAGCATCCGGCTAACGTTATTGTTGCTACACACAAGACGTTCACTTGGACGACCATAGGCAGTAATTGAAGGTAATTGGTACCATAATGCTTCATTCAAAGCAGACTATAATGTTTTAGTAAGGTAGTCTATATCATCTACTATACATACATAATGTGTAAGTGGACACATTTTAATAATGTGTCGTTTTAGTTAACAGTTCAGTAACAGTTAGACTTGCTCTCTACTTACCTAGAAATTTATGGATAAATTCTTCATGGAAAAAGTTTTCCTCCATTAGTCATGTCACATCAGCAAATGTAATATTTGGCAAATCCGTTAAAGGAATAGGCTACTAATTTTCAATATTAAAATATGTTATTACCTTAACTAAGAATTGTTGATACATCCCTCTATCATCTGTGTGCGTGCACGTAAGCGCTGGAGCGCGCTGCGACGCTTCGATAGCATTTAGCTTAGCCCCATTCATTCAATGGTACCATTTAGAGATAAAGTTAGAAGTGACCAAACACATCAACGTTTTTCCTATTTAAGACGAGTAGTTATACGAGCAAGTTTGGTGGTACAAAATAAAACGTAGCGCTTTTCTAAGCGGATTTAAAAGAGGAACTATATTTTATGGCGTAATAGCACTTTCGGGAGTACTTCGACTCGGCGCAGTAACACCCTCCCTCTCCCATTATGAGAGTGAGAAGGGGAGCGGACTTTTCAGGCGAGTCGAAGTACTCCTAAAAGTGCTATTCCGCCATAATATATAGTTCCTCTTTTAAATCCGCTTAGAAAAGCGCTACGTTTTATTTTGTACCACCAAACTTGCTCGTATAACTACTCGTCTTATATAGGAAAAATGTTGATGTGTTTGGTCACTTCTAACTTTCTCTCTAAATGGTACCATTGAATGAATGGGGCTAAGCTAAATGCTATCGAAGCGTCGCAGCGCGCTCCAGCGCTTACGTGCACGCACACAGATGATAGAGGGATGTGTCAACAATTCTTAGTTAAGGTAATAACATATTTTAATATTAAAAATTAGTAGACTATTCCTTTAACGAAGTTGTGTAGACTCTTTGATCCATTTTAAACTTGCCGGGGTTTATGTTTTTCTAGCGTGTTTACGCTTGACAGGAACTCCGCTTTCACGACGATTACGTATTTCCGGTTACTGTGAGAGAGGTCTATTCTGATTTGTTGCCTATGCCATATCCGATTCATGCGTTTACACTGGCCATACGTCTGAAACATAACGCATGTGTAATAGGGTTCTTGCACCCCACACTAGCCAAGATAGATGGATAAAACACAATGAAAATTCTCTGTGTTTTTGTTTAATGATTTGTCTAAAGCTAATTTTAATTATATTACTGTATGAGATTTTTAATGTGTGAATTCCAAACCATTTTCTCCTCAATCTTTTAAACACTACACTTTAAGGTCAGTAAAATGTACTATGATTGGTTTTTAATAATCTGTTCAATGATTGGTAAAAGCTTACGTGGCTGCCTCTCACTAAAAGATAAAGGGGGTATTCCATTAGAAAATTATCATCCCTATGCCCTATTTAGAACTCTTGATGTATAAACTCCAGAGAAAGCTGCAAAATTGTCTCAAAGTGTGGCCAATTAAAATACAATTGAGCAATGAAATATACGCGTCATTTTCTCTTTATTTGGATTGACGGTGTGACATCCCCTTACTGAAGTGCCCTTCAAGGGTGCAAAAACACTATTTGGAATTCACCCTGCTTTCTGCATGAACTTGACTGCCTCGTCCTATCTCAAAGGCCGATAACAGCTGCAGTAATAAAAACATCAGTAAATTAATAGGTGTGCGCGAAGTTTAAATGAGCCCATATTCGTCTTTTGGCTTAAACAGGCAAATTCACATAATATTTGTGAATTTAGCTGTCTTAGTGAGTATCACAGTAAACAACTGATGATGTCTTAACCAAATGTAAACATTTTATTGCATTCGGTCTTAAAGCCGAATAAACTATGGAACTTTCAACCTGATCTCACGAATTTCCGTGGCATAGTCACGTAATTTTTTGCTCATTTTTCCGTGGCATTCTCACGGATCTCCGCATATTTCCGTGGCCCTGCCACGGACTTTCTTTTCCGTGGCATTCTCACGGATTGGTTACTCAACTGTTTTGTCTTTAGATTGACATAAAATGACATCCCTACCCAAACCCAACTCTAACCCCAACGCCAGGCAAACAATTGGTTAAAGTTTAGAAAATATAAAAGAATACATCAGAAAAAATAGTATAAACATAGTATAAACCAATACTTAAAGTGACATACTAACGCAAACACCAAATCTAACCCTAAACCGAAGCGACAATGGTTTGAAAATAGGAAAAAGCAGTTGAGTAACTAATCCGTGAGAATGCCATGGAAAAGAAATGCGGAGATCCGTGAGAATGCCATGGAAAAATGAGCAAAAAATTCTGTGACTATCCCACAGAACTTTGTGAGATCATGTTGGAACGTTTTTGCGGACAATATTAAAAAGGAATTGCAAATGGTATTTGCAATTGCATTTCCTACTTGTGGGTGTAAAAACTGTGACTTAATTCAAATGCAAATGCAAACTGTTTGCATTTCCGTTTACGCGAACGTACAATATATGCCACATTTCAAATGTAAAATCAAAGTCCATTTGCAATTTAATTTCCTGTGTCTTTCGAGTTATGACCCTGTCATATTTCAATCTCAATTGCAATTCATCATTTGCTATTTCACTTCCTCTAGCGTCGCGTACGGATCTTGCCAAAACTCAAATGAAATCGCAATCCTCTTTGCATTTGCGTTTCCAATGCCTGTACTTAAACTTGTCAATCACAGTGTTGGGGTTATATTATAGGGCGTGTTTGTATTTGGAAGCGACGTCACTCACACTATGCTTAAATGGCCACAAGGTGGAGCACAAGAAAAGCTAGAATGATAACGCAGAATTTTTTATACATTAAATTATATATTATCTCAGTTATATTGCAGCAATTATTAACCAGATAAGCACCGTTTCAAAAGTATGAGTTTTATGAATTAAAGGAACGCACCTTCATTAATTGATTATTGACCTTCAATTGATTTTGTCAGTAATAATATGGCAGAATGTTTCGATATGATCTTTCTCATGTCTGTTTCTGTTTCATATATTTATTGGTTTGCACACAAAAAAACAGTGAAGACACTTGGATAACAATAACCAACATATTTGTACACAACATTTTCCTTTTTTTCCCCATAACCCCCACAACAAATATTGTTTTTTTATTAATTTCTTTTGTCGGTTTTTTATTAATTGTTTTGCCTGTCGTAATTAGCCCGTTTGCATTCTGACCAATTTCTCCTGTCACATATGGGGAGAATTCCAATTGGCAGTGATAATCCCTATTCCCTATAATCCCTTCAAAGATCAGAGCTCTTGACTGTGCAGAGAGTTGCGCAATTATGTCTCATTAGCCTCTTTCACACAGTAATTTCGGTAAATTACCATAAATTAACAGAATAAATTTACCAGTAAATACAAAAATGTGCCGTTCACATGCGCAGTGACGCTCCGTCTTTTTACCAGTAAGACATCATTCACACTTCAGTATCAAATTACTGGTAAACTCGGAGAGAAAGCAGAAGTTACCTGTGACATGCGACCGGCGAGCTCAATGTTGTATTTGTGTTATGATGACTTCATATCCACAGTCTGTATTTTGTTGTTTTCACATCTGTGGCAAACACTGATGGTCGTTGCTCGTGATCAAACAGCATTGCACACGGCAACGTCAAACGAAAACTTTGTCTTAAACAACAGTACTGTTTGCACATTAGGCTTCACAGAGGGTGTGCTAAGGGTGTCGGCAATTCAGCCAAAAGATGGTAAGCTGCTTTAAACAACTTAGGTGAAGAAATGTGGATGTTAACTTCAGGTGTGCTTGACGTTAAAGCAGCCTGTGTCTGGAAACGTCTGTAAACAGTGCGAGGGTAAACGCGTCATCTGTATCAAAACAATATGATTGGCCCGAAGCTTTCAGCGTGGTCTGACATCATCCATTCTAAATGCCGGTAATCTATATTTTTTGTTCACACATAGCGCTTTCCAGGTAAATTATTGGTAATCTTACAACATCTCCTACTGTTAAATTGGCAGCACTGATTTACCAGAAAGGTTCTGTTCACACATGACCTGTTAACTGCAATTTACCAGTAAATTACCAGTAAAGACCTTATGTGCAGTGTTGGGAACATTACTTAAAAAAGTAATTAGTTATAGTTACTCACTTCTTGTTCCAAAAAGTAACTGAGTTAGTAACTGAATTACTCTATCATAAAAGTAACTCGTTACCAGAGAAAGTAACTATTTGCGTTACCGTTAAAAAAAGTTGCTATGTCAAAGAATTTGTATTTTTTTGAGCAGTTTTCACAAGTCAGTTGAAATGAGTAGAACAGACAGGTGTTCATACATATCTTTCCATATTTATTGCACGTCAACAGACAGCGAGAGTTTTTTCCTGCACTGTAAGTATTATCTTTGTAAGAAAAGTAAACAGTTACACTATATAAAGTGCATTTAAATTCAGCAAATTAAATTAAATCAAACTCTCTCAACCTAAGCCAACTGGTCAAGTAAACAACCTGTACTTCCAAGTGTTTTGTTCACAACAAAAGTAAACTTTTAAACAACAAAAAGTGTGTTTGCTCTGAAGTTGTATTCTTAATTAAATAAATCAAACTCCCAATGTCAAACTGGTCTGGAGATACCTGTATTTTTGGCCACTAGCTTTGTGCGTGTGTCGTTGTGAGATGCTTCTTTTAAATGATTTGCTTACAACGGATGTCGACAAAGTCTTCGCTCCCAGACATAATGTACACATTACATGCACGTTCTTGCCTTTGACCACAATGAATTTGAAGTAGTGCTTACATCGCCACCTTGAAAATGCCAACTTTTCATCGGATTGCTCCTCCTGACTCGCCATCTCTTCTGTTGCCGCAAATCTCTGTTTAGCTGTTGTGTGTGTGGGGGTAAATTCCAAATGCAGTTTGTGTGCCCTTGAATGGCACTTTCGCGGAGGTGATATAAAACCAAATAAACAGAAAAAGAAACTGTATTTTATCACCAAGTGTATTTTAATTAGCCACACTATGAGACAACATTGCGCAGCTTTCGCTGGAGTTTATACATCAAGAGATTTGATCTTCGAAGGGAATAGGGCATAGGGATCATCACTTTCGATTGGAATTCGCCCTGTGTGTGTGGCGCCGCTGGCGCGTGCGCTGGCATGTGTGTAACAACACTGGTTATGATTGCCTACCATGAAACACATTACTCTGCCTTAGCCAATCATAATCGCTTATCTCGTTATTAACCCACCTCCTCACTAGCTGTGTGAGCCAGGGTTGCATTTGGATTACTCAGTTTATTATTCAGTCAATGCATAGTAACGTTAATGGCGTTGTAATGACAGGAAAAGTAATTAATTAAATTAACCCGTCACTGAAAAATTAACGTCGTTACGTAAACGTTTAAAAAAACGGCATTATTCCAAACACTGCTTATGTGTGAAAGGGACTACTGTGTGGCCGTTAAAAATACACTTGAAGAATAGAGCAATAAAAACATTATTTTCTCTTTATCGGGAGCGAGAGTTTAAGCACCGTCCCCTTCCCGAAGTGCCCTTCAAGGGCACAAAAACATACTTTAGAATTTGTCCATGCTCTCTCTTGCCAGGCTTGGCTGTGCAAGGAGCGATTCTATCTTTCTAATATTGGGGGGGCTTTTTATTAGGGGCTGATTTAATAATTATTTTTTATATAATATGATTGGATTTATACTAACTTTAATGCAGTAGTCCACTGCATCAAAAATGTGTGTATAATATCTGTGTGCATTTACTTTTATATACTGACTGCTTTTAATATATTCTGTGCATGACTGGATTTTCCTCTAACGCAGCATCCACAATATGTTTCCATTAAATGAACATAATATGATTTACTCAGTGAAGATCAGCTGGAGTTCAATATATTGGGGAAATGGGTAATTTATTAACAATATAAATTATTTAATGGGATAGAATACAGGACAAGCAGTTTCTGTTATTCATTTCTCTGCTCATTTAATCCATTATGGGGCGTTTCCCAGACAGGGTTTATCCATTTATGACATATTTTAACATATATCAGTACCATTGTTTTGTCTCAAGATGCACACCAGTTTAGGTTTTTTTTTGTAAGGTTTGTTTGTAAAAACTACTTTAATGTCCTAAAATAACTAAGGCCTAGTCCTGGCTTAATCTAAACCCTGTCCAGGAAACTGCCCCTATATTTCATATATTCATCAGATGCTATCATCCAAAGCCACTTACAATGCATTCAAGCTACACTCTTAAAAAATGAGGGTGCTTTACGATGCCATATAGGACCTTTCTGTTATGCAAAAGGTTTTGAAGGTGAAAAATGTTTCTTCTTTGAAGAACCTTTGACCAAACGGTTTCTTTGAAGAACCAAAAAAGGTTCTTCTATGGCATCGCTGTAAAGAACCTTTTAAGCACATTTACTTTTAAGAGTAGCCTACATACAGTTTACACTGATAAAATTACATTTTATTTTTCAAGGGATATGAACGCACAACATTTGCACGTCGAACACAAAGCTCTTCCAGCTGAGCAACAGTGAAACCCAATTTAATTAATGTCTATTTACTCTACAGATTTGTGACCTGTGCTGTCAAAATGAGTCGGAATGAGCAAAACAAATATTGATTTTTTTCTTTATTAAAATGTTACAAAATGATGTATGATTTGTTAGAATTTGACAAAAAATGACAGAGCTACATGTTTAAAGTTGACAGAGTCACAGGCCTGGCGCCAAGGGTGCTTAGTCCGCCGTGCGATGATCTTAAGCCCCCCATGCAGCCAAGCGGCAGGCTTCGGCTCCGCCCCATGTTTTAGTATATGTTTTAGCGCCTTTTCAAGTTAATTCAGAATATACTGTGGCCAAGGCATAGAGGCATAGAGGTGATTACATGGGGGTGGCAGTGGCTTAGTGGTACATGTAGGTTGTCTACAAATGGAAAGGTTGGTGGTTCAATCCTCGGTTCCACCTGACCAAGTGTTGAGGTGTCCATGATCAAGAAACCTATCCCCAGCTGCTCCCAATGAGCTGGATGGCGCCTTGCATGGTTGACACCGCCGTCGGTGTGTGAATGAATGGGTGAACGTGAGGCAACGTGTAAAGCGCTTTGGATGGCCATAGGTCTATGAAAGTGCTATATAAATGCAGTTAATTTACATTAAGTGATAGATGACATCTGCATCTATGTACTGTAGTTCAATATTATAATATATAATAACTACTACATTGGAAATGACATGAAATGCATTTCAAGGTTTTTTTTTTTTTTTTTTTTTTAAATGCATCTTTTTAGATGGCAAAATGTCAAAAGGGCACAATACTGTGATAATCTGAAATAATCACAGTTAGATAAAATAGTTGCGATCAGATGATAATCGCGACAGGCCTAACTGCATCTTAAGCAGCCGTAGCTTCCTGTTTCCATAAATAATTGATTCATCCAACATTTTTTCATTGAAACGTCAAAAAGGAACATATATTATTTATCAACCAAGAAGGGGTGTTACATTTGTGTCTCTATATATGAGGCAACATGTTTTCTCAACCCATAAACATTTCACAACATCTTTTCACTTTCTTTATAAATCACTTATCTTACCATGTGCACACCAGGACGCCACTGTCTGTGTCACACTTTCACTTTCCCCATGGTTAAGCACGATAGGTACCTTGCTCCTTTAGTCCGATGATAATTCAAATAAATGAACATCTCTTTCCATTTGCTAAGAAATAAATTGGTTGTGAAATTTGTCTCTGGGGTGTTGTTGGGTTGTTGAAGAAGCCCACTGATCAAGCTTGCAGGTATTTGCATGTCATTTACCAGGAAAATATACCTATAATTCGTCTGTCTCCCACCTATTGCATGATCTGTATGCTATACTAAAAGGGCAAGAAATGTCTGAAGTGTTTTAATGCTTATATTTCATGAGCATGTGAAAAAAGTAAGACTATCAGTCGTTCTTGTATTTCAGAGACATTTCTCAGAGCTTGTGTTTACTTCCACTTGACAATTTTGATGTGTGAATAGTACCATATCCCTTGGGTGTACTTTTGTCACTTCTCTTCTAAAATAGATTTCACCACTGACTTTAGTAGCTTTAGGTCAGTGGTCGGCAACAGGCAGCATGCGGCTCTAAAATAGATCTGTTATGACTGCAACAGTTACTCATGGAAACTGTGTTTGACTTCACATGGCTCTGCAAGAACCAACAGGTGTTTGACATCAGAGTATTGCAAGAGCGATTTGAAATCAGATTCCTGCGTACGATGTCTCGAATCATTCAAGCGTACACACCTAATTACTTCGTCCTTAGTGATTTTGCCTTCAAAATAAAAGTATTAGAACATACTAACATGTCTGGTAAGAAAAAAAAAACTAACAGTGAACCATTGAAACGTTCGCTTATAATGCAGGCCGTAATATATACCACATTTTCTCTCAATAGCTAGCTTAACCCTCCTGTTACACTCAAATCAGTTACCATTTTTAACCCAAACCAGCATTCAAATCAGTCTTTCCAAGTGTCCCCATACACCCTCCTCCCCTTTTCAATTGATGAAAATGAAAAATTTGATGACATTAGCAGCAATAAGGGGCGAGTTTAAAGAGCCACACAGATCCAAAATCGAAAATTACATGTAGTGCAGTGTGTCATGTAGCTGTCTATCAATGTAAACAATATGCAAAGAAGTTGAACCAAAAAGTGCACAATTAATAAAATTATTGGCTTCTAAATAGGGAGTCGACTCTGAATCGCTGAAACGAGTCATCATATGGATTAAAATCTCCTGCCTGTCTTCATCCACGTAATACGAACACTTTGCCTAATAATCTCTGGCTACAGCCTTGCCCGGGAGAAAAGAAAACTATGACCTGCCCACACAGACACTTCAGCTAGTTAGTGTGTAAACATCATATCACGTCGGGTTTTCAGTTTATGCGGTTTTCACTACTAAAGGATTAAGATATGAAGAATCTGTGGTTAAAATTACTTTTTCTAGTAGGGATTTACTTAACATTTGGCTGTGAACAATAAGTGGTTAAAATTACTTTTTCACTGAGGGATAAACGTTTGGCAATGAAAGATGGTTCAGTACCCGCTTTATTTGGAACAACATGCGTCTCCTAACCAACCTGTAAGTATGATTTTTACTATGTGTTAATCAGCATGTTTATCACTAAAGAAGAAATTAAGCAACCGTTTGATACGAAATATGAATGGTTTAAAGTAGCATTTGTGATTCATTCAGATGTATGAATACAGACTGATGCTAGATCACACTACAGGTTACTTACAGGTTATTTAAAAAGGCAAGGGAGCAAACACACAGCAAGCATGCATACATGTATTTACAGAAAAGGACAGTTTCATCAAATATGTTTCTCTGAGTTAACCACATTCTCTGTTCTCTTTCAAGCTTCAGGAGGGGTTGTAAATGTCCAACAGAGGTCGTTAGGGCAATCAATGCTTTTTTGGGGAGTATGAAACCACTAGAAACAGGCCTTGCTCTGGCCCTTTGATGTTGACATCAAGAGACCAGAGCCACGCTGTCCATATTTAACTAATTCTCCGCCAGCATGTTTTTTATTATTTGCCTGCCAGCATTTTTACAAAAGTTTCACAAAATGCTTTCCAGGAAATTTTTCTTCTAAAAATATATAAACATACAATATATCAAATGAAAGAACAGACCATCTGCTTTCAAACAAACAAAAGTTTATCTAATCTTCATTTGTTCTCTTTTAATAACCTCTCAAGTATGGGTAGGTTTCTTCCAAAATAAAAAATGTTGAGCAAAAAGCTAAAATAATAGCATTTTTGTAAAGGACTTTTGTTAGATATCAGATTCAGAACATACACAGATGATCAAAACATACACAGAGTTTACAATGTTGTTGATGTTTCAGTTTTTTTATAATTGAGATTTTATAAAATGTGCCACCTAGTGGATAATAGCGGAATTATAGATTATCGTTAAAACTCGCCAGGGAAGTGTCATTGGCAGGGACACGTTTCCCCTTATTTGATGACCTAACTCGTTAATGGCGGGGAAAGAGTTAACAGCTATTCTGCGATCCAGGTATCAGATATGATTCGGTTATGGCACTGCCATACCTTACAGCAGAATTTAGTTTTCTCAAAAGGGAACTTCTTGATTACAACTGTAACCTCTGTTTACTGAGATAGGGAACAAGACACTCATTACCATAACTCCATATCTTCTGTAGCACTCACTTTATTTATTAGAAGCTGATATGCTCTGTTTGACCTTCCTATTTAGACCTTCCGGTTCAGCTGCCACTCGTTATGTCACCTTGATTTAAATCTTATTTGGAAGACCGGTCGTTCTCGATCTCCATTAGTAATCTGCGCTCTTCGTCGGCTAAATTACGCTGTGGTGTGCCTCAGGGTTCTATTCTTGGGCCCATTTTATTTTCGTTATATATGTGCCATTTATGTATTATTTTTCATAAATACGGCATTATGTATCATCTGTATGCAGATGGCACACAGTTATATATCCCAGTTGATTCAAATGCCTCAAAATCCTTGGATGTGCTCGCTTGGTTGGAGTGCAATTTATTACATCTAAATCAGAATAAGAGTGTGTTGTGTTTGGTCCCTCTTCTGCTTCGAAGGAAATTATGAACAGATTGACTTCGATGTCAATAAGTGTGTTGGACCATGTTAAACATTTGGGTGTAACCATGGATTCATCATTGGTTTTGGATAAGCAGATATCCAGTGTTGTTAAGGCTGGGTTTTATCAACTCCGAATTATTTCTAAATTTAAATCTATTCTCTCTTTTAAAGACCTGGAGATTGCTATTCATGCTTTCATATCATCACATATTGATTATTGTAATTCGTTGTACTATGGTTTATCGCAGCGCCAACTATCTCGTCTTCAATTATTGCAAAATTCTGCAGCTATCTGCCCTATCAAAACAAAAGAATTACAAGATCTACCAATGAGATGATTTTCCATGTTCCTAAAACTAGGTTAAAGTGAAAGGGTGACAGGTCCTTTTCGGTAGCCACGCCACACTTATGGAACCCTCTTCCCTTATACATTAAATCGGCTCCTTCTGTGGATGTTTTTAAGTCGAGATTAAAATCATATCTTTTTAGTATGGCTTTTAATGTTGGCTAGAGTGTTTATTAACTCCTACCTCGTTGTTTTAATGATTGTTTTTGTCTTTCTTTTTGTTTAAATGTCTTCCTGGAAAGCACTTTGGTCAACGGGAGTTGTTTTAAATGTGCTATAGAAATAAAGCTTGTATTGTATTGTATTGTATTGTATCTCTCATCACCATAATAGACTAGTTTCACACATTATCCAGGCGCGTCACACTGATCTGCGTTCCTGTAATTTCATGACACATCGTCACGTTCCCTATCTCAAGGAACAGAGTTTACAGTCATAACCAAGACATTTCTCTGCCTCTAAACAACTTTCACTTAATCAGATGACCAAACAAATCCCTCTTGCTTTCAGCCCTTGCCACAAGCCTTATTTTTTAATATGTATCATTCACTTTTTCAAAGTTCAGTCAAGTTTGTATTGCATTTATGTTACTGAACAAACTATTTCACTAAAAAATACATTATACATGGGTTGCAAATAGCCTTTCATGCTGACTTCAAATATTCCTGTGTTTTTTATAATAATTAAAATCCTTCAACTGGTTAATTTTCGAGCATTAGGATTCTAAACCACTATTAGTTACTTCACTTCACACTTAAAATAGAATAAAACAAAAAAATATATATATTCGTACCACATGTTGTTATGCACTCTGTGACAAGTGCTTCTGGTTATGCAATGGGTTTAATGGGCCATTTGAGTGCTGATGTTTTTCACAAAGTTTCCAGGTAGACAGAATAAGAAGTGCAGAGAGGGAAGATAACAGGTCAGTGCTGCAGCTCTGCTTTCTCTAATCCTCATTGGCTGCTGCTACGTTGCATTTAACCCTAAGGGTATGCGCAACTGACCTCCATCTACCATTGGAGTTGTGTAAACCACAAACGATGGGCTCCTTTTAAGATTGATTCATCTGTCTCCTCATAGCCTCGTCCTGCACCGGTGAATAATTAAGCTTCTGGCACAGTCAGCTGGCTAATTAAATCCGCCATTGTGTTCAGAATGAAGTGAAGCGTCTGCAGCAGTCTCGCTGGAGGAAGGTAGAAGGGATGGGGAATAATAAACACCACCCTAATTAATCTGTTCAATAATTTCAATTTATAGAATTGTACATCTGGGCAAGTTGCATATAAAAACTTGCGCGTGATAATCAAGTGGGAAACCTGTTCACCATGAATGAATGTGGTGGTAATGGTTTCCAATCACCGGTGACCAAGTTTCAAGATTTTATTAGTAGGAAAGCGAATGGACTGTTCTTTCATTTGATATTTTATGTTTATTTAAAGAAGATAATTTTTCTGTAAGGCATTAAACTAAAACTGGGTGGCAACTTAAAAAAAACGCTGACAGGGAAAGAGTTAAGCATGCTTCCAAGCATATTTGATCATCACTTCAACAGTTGCATGATATAAATGTTAATGTATATTTTAGATGAATGTTGATATATATAAAAAAAACACCGCAGTCTTTAATCATATTTTCATTGTGCTTTTGCTGCATCTGTGTTGATTGTGAACTGCGCTCTGTTGCAGCCACACTTGATTCTGAGGAACTACTTTGTTTGGCGGAAGAGTAATATTTGTACTAATATAATTACAACTTATTTGTGTTTTATTTTGTGAAACCCTGCTATGCATATGATGTAACCGTTTTATAAACGCCATAAACCCCGCAAAGCAGTGGGTTACCAGTGCATTTTATAACAGCTAAGGGGGTTTAGGCACTCCGCTTCGCGTCGTGCCTAACAACGCCCCTTAGCTGTTATAAAATGCACTGGTAACCCACTGCTTCTTGGGGTTTATTGCTTTAGTACATGCTTGTGTGACTGTGGTCGATAAACATCTGATGTTGTTACTGTCAGGACTGGTCGTGTTCGGCCGAGGTATGTCGGGAACTTGTTTACTTAAAGCATAGTTAGTGGTGACTTAAAGTAGCAGTAAATCCAATAATACCTTTTTTAAAGTTTGTTTTTAAAGAAGTTCCAGCTCGCGTGGGAAAACAGAGTGTTTGTTTACTTCATTGTACCATGGATTAATTTGTAAAGATGCCACAAGTCAATGCTGGATTTGCAGAGAGACTGTGATTAAAAAGCAATGCTGTTCCATCAATATCTGACAAGAATGGCATAGCAGTCTTATGTGAGTAAAACATTTTAGTAATTTACTGTGTGTCACACTTAGGCCTACTTTGTTAGAGATCGCTTTATATGTCCTGATTGTGTGTAACATCCATGCCTAAACACGTATGTTTGACTGTTTTAATTTACTAAAACATTGAATGACTAATCAAGGCCCAACACTCAACTGTCACGACAGGGTTGGAGAGACAGGACGCAAACGCAAGGTTCAAAATAAACAACATTTAATAATAAAAACACGAGGGCAGACATGGTGAAGGCAGGAACACAGGAACATTAACACAGGAACAGACAGGGTATCAATGACAATGATCCAGCAGTGAGCAAACAGAAGACAGAGGTATATATACACAGACTAAATGACAAACAGGTGTGATGAGGCAGGTAATTAATCAATAAATGTCCAGGTGATAACAATCGGAACAGAGACAAGACATGACACGGATTAACCGTGACATCAACATAATATAACTGTAATATAACCTTAGGAATATACAAAGTTAGTGATACAGGTAGTGATAAGGACTTACCAGGCACAATTTAAATTGTGATGCCCGCTTACTGTGTTGTTTACGGTAATCTAGGCAATTTGCGTTTGAAAAGTCCAACCTTAACCCTGGCATTGACCAATTTACCTAACCTGCATATTTTTGGACTGTGGAAAGAAACTCTGAATAAACCCATACTGACACAAGGAAAACATGCAAACTCCACACAGAGAAGGCATGGCGACCAAGCCCAGGCTCGAACCAGGGTTCTTTTTGTTGTAGGGCAACAGTGCTATCCACTGTGTCACCCAGAGCCGGACAGTAACGGAGTACATTTACTTGAGTACAGTACTTAAGTACAATTTTGAGGGATCTGTACTTTACTCGAGTATAATTTTTTTGGAGTACTCATGACTTTACTCAAGTACATTTGAGAAGCAAATATTTTACTCTTTACTCCACTACATTTCTATCCATAACCGTAAGTACAAGTTACTTTTTCTTAAAAAAAGGAAAAAATAAAAATATGAGAAACCCTCAATTTGTTGTTTCCCTCTCTTAAACGTGATTGGATTGTGCAGGCGCAACTGATTGGGACAGCCTATCAGCAATCACCTTCAGCTTTCCGCCAAAGTCACCATGGTCAGATTTAGATAAGAGACGAAACCACTCACGAAACAATGGATGAAGACGCAGCAGGTCCATTCTGGGAATGTGTCAACCCGTGGCCCCACCTCGCCAGACTTAATTTAGTTAATGATCGTTTTCTTTTCAAGTGTTTGCTGTGTTTACCAAAACAAAACTTCAGCGGCCGGAATCACTGGTGAGCCCGGATTATTGTTCAAAATGAATTACTCTTAAAAACATCACACTCTTACTTGATCTGGACAAACTCAGCATCACAAGACAGTTTTAAGACTCCAGCTTCGACATTTGACCACTGTTTGTGATTAAACTGGTTTGCAGTAACATTAATTTTTTTAATTTATGCCAGGGGTCCAAAATAATGAATCTGTAACGCTCGTTATTTTGAATAGAAATCATCATCCGTAAAACATTTATTCTCTTCTCCGGTTTATTTGTGTTCAAATAGATAAAATATACAGAATCCGCCAGGGCTATTAGTACAATGGTGAGCATATTTGGGGAAATAATGATTAATTATCACATGTTAGTAAAATATTTAGTCATACAGAATAAGATTTCTATTAATTTTCCACTGAATTATGCGATCTGAAGAGCTCAAACAGTGAACAGAGCGATTTGTGTCTCCTCTTCCTGATTTGCTTCAGATTTGACCTCAGAGCTCTATCATTTGCTGTACAGCTGTCAATCATCTCATGTGGTTCAACGTGCACTGTGGCAGTAGTAATGCAACATTTAGAAAATTTACTCTTGTACTCTTGATACTCAAGTACTTTTAAAAACAAGTACTTTTGTACTTTTACTTAAGTATACATCTGACTATAGTACTTTTACTTTTACTTGAGTAAAATTTAGCAAGGGGTAACTGTACTTTTACTCAAGTACTGAAGCTGTGTACTCTGTCCGCCTCTGGTGTCACCCAAAACATAATGTTACATATTAACATTTCTTTCCTTTATTAAATAATGCTTACTTATTAGTGTTAATGTCTTTTAATGGGTTGGATTTAAATGACTTATTTTTATTTAAATCACTATTATAAACTTAATAATCAGTGTAAGGTGAATACAATATGAACGCAAATTTTCATGTATATGCTTAATAACTGATTTTATTATTTTTTACATATTACAGCTTGCAAGGTGCCATACTGCTCTACTAACACATAACATTCAGAACCGGTCTGCAAGCTGGGGAACTGTCCACTGGAACTGATTTCTTTTTTCATTCGAAATTAAGTTCATTAAAAACATTCACCTGTTAATATTCCCAGTGCACAAATAAACCGTTATTATCAGTGTGACATTTCTACTGATCATCCAAACTGTGCGGCACTTTAATAAGGAAGAATCCTTTAAGGTTACAAAGTAGACAATACTGATGTTGTTACTGTCATGATTGTGATGATCGTGTTTGGCCGAGGTCAGGCTTGTGCAGAATTCAGAATTGAATTGAGAATGACTCCTAAATTCCAATTCAATTCTTGAATTTGAATTGAATTTGAATTTATGTCAAAAACAGGATCTAGAATTACAATTCGAATTTGAATTAAAGGAAGCAGAATTGCAATTCAATAGAAATTCAAAGAAATTCGTATACATATTATACAGTAAGTGAAGTGTTAAAAATGAAGCTTTCAGTATATGTATTCCAAATTCCAATTCATGAATTGAATAGAGGCCAATTCTGAAATTCTGAATTGTGCACAAGCCTGGCCGAGGTAAACAAAACTTGGTTTTACTGGAACCATAGTGGTTACAGTGGTCAAACTGTACAGTAGTCAATATACAATATACATTTTAGACAGCTTGTTATATTAAAATTAAACCGCAAGGACAGCATAAGTTGCTTAGGCATTTTAGCATATTTGTGCGCATGTGACTTTACCAAATGGCACAAACCATGCTTAACAAAGACAAGCAGGGGCCCGTTTCAGAAAGGTGGTTAAGTGCAAACTCTGAGTTTGTTAACCCTGAAATGAGGGAAACTCTGAGTTTTCTGTTTCAAAAAGGGAGGTAGGTTAAACCTGAGACAGCGAGGTAAGTCAAGCCTGTTTCAGAAGGAGAGGTAACTTATACTCAGAGTCTGTTTCCGGGGTAACTTACTCTGTGAACCTAACCTGGTCGGGAGCAGGTTTTATCCTGTAAACTCAGAGTTTCTTGTCGTCTCCTCCCCTTTTTTTTAAATGAGTAATGGTGTTTAATCTTGTTAGTTGCTTTAGTACATTCATTCATTGCGCACATTTTTATTATGTACACTGTAAAATATTTTTAGCTGTCTTTAAGTTATAATTAAATTGCCAGTGCAAACCATTTTAACTTACTACTTTATATTTTTATATATTACACTAAACTTTCAACAAAAAAAATAAAACAGTAAATTGAAATGACTTGTATATCATATTAGCTTTACTTAGGTGCATAGATCGTCTTGACTAAAATGTCAAGTACTTTTATAGAGAATCCTGTAATGATGTTACATTCATTTGTAGAAAGTTAGATTTATGTCGCGAGAAGATTTTGAGACCCCGAGTGTTTTTTTGTCATATCCACTTACATTTATGTGAGCGAAATTATAATTTTTTGCAGTCATTTTAGATATATAAATATCCTTATATGACTAATATCAGTCTTTGTGGTGCTCTTACATCTATAAAGTTGCCTTGACATTTCTTACGTATCCACTCGTCATTATCGCTGGTCTAGTGGGTAGTGCTGTGTGCAGTAGGTAGGGCAGACGTACTGTTGGCGATCGGAGTTCGAAAAATTTTGTTTTATTCATGACAAACATTTGTAAAGTTCGTAGCCTTATATGACAAAGTATTATGCTTAATTTCATTTTTAGCTGAGCTGCTGTCATCTTTTAGTCCATGAGATTGCATCTGCATGTAAATGAATATAATAACGTACAGTCCTCAGTTTATTTACTTCGGATATTTTAACTGTGATGAAAAATTAAATGTACGCATTTACTAGAGTAGCAATTTACAAAAACAACTCTTTTCTTTAAAATATATGCTCGTAGTTGCTGTACACTTGCAGTAACACTTTCAGTTTTAGTAGTAAAAAGGATTAAGACCTCTTTGTCACGTGCTGTTGCCATGGTAAATCGTAATATCTGTGCTCCATTGATGATGGCTTTTCATTGTGGCTGTGCACGCGCTTAACTCAGAGTCAACCTACTCAGAGTCGATTGAACTAACTCAGATCCGCTGTTCTGTAACCGAAAACTCCGAGTTTACTATCTCAGAGTAAGTCAACTCAGAGTTCAAGTTTAAACTCAGAGTTGGTTGAACCTCCTTATTGAAACAACATGTGGCAAACAAGTTACCAGTAGGTTCAGTAGATTCTCAGAAAACAAATGAGACCCAGCATTCATGATATGCACACTCTTAAGGCTGTGCAATTGGGCAATTAGTTGAATTAGTTGAAAGGGGTGTGTTCAAAAAAATAGCAGTGTGGCATTCAATCACGGAGGTCATCAATTTTGTGAAGAAACAGGTGTGAATCAGGTGGCCCCTATTTAAGGATGAAGCCAACACTTGTTGAACATGCATTTGAAAGCTGAGGAAAATGGGTCGTTCAAGACATTGTTCAGAAGAACAGCGTACTTTGATTAAAAAGTTGATTGGAGAGGGGAAAACCTATAAAGAGGTGCAAAAAATGATAGGCTGTTCAGCTAAAATGATCTCCAATGCCTTAAAATGGAGAGCAAAACCAGAGAGACGTGAAAGAAAATGGAAGACAACCATCAAAATGGATAGAAGAATAACCAGAATGGCAAAGGCTCAGCCAATGATCACCTCCAGGATGATCAAAGACAGTCTGGAGTTACCTGTAAGTACTGTGACAGTTAGAAGACGTCTGTGTGAAGCTAATCTATTTTCAAGAATCCCCCGCAAAGTCCCTCTGTTAAAAAAAAGGCATGTGCAGAAGAGGTTACAATTTGCCAAAGAACACATCAACTGGCCTAAAGAGAAATGGAGGAACATTTTGTGGACTGATGAGAGTAAAATTGTTCTTTTTGGGTCCAAGGGCCACAGGCAGTTTGTGAGACGACCCCCAAACTCTAAATTCAAGCCACAGTACACAGTGAAGACAGTGAAGCATGGAGGTGCAAGCATCATGATATGGGCATGTTTCTCCTACTATGGTGTTGGGCCTATTTATCGCATACCAGGGATCATGGATCAGTTTGCATATGTTAAAATACTTGAAGAGGTCATGTTGCCCTATGCTGAAGAGGACATGCCCTTGAAATGGTTGTTTCAACAAGACAATGACCCAAAACACACTAGTAAACGGGCAAAGTCTTGGTTCCAAACCAACAAAATTAATGTTATGGAGTGGCCAGCCCAATCTCCAGACCTAAATCCAATTGAGAACTTGTGGGGTGATATCAAAAATGCTGTTTCTGAAGCAAAACCAAGAAATGTGAATGAATTGTGGAATGTTGTTAAAGAATCATGGAGTGGAATAACAGCTGAGAGGTGCCACAAGTTGGTTGAATCCATGCCACACAGATGTCAAGCAGTTTTAAAAAACTGTGGTCATAAACTAAATATTAGTTTAGTGATTCACAGGATTGCTAAATCCCAGAAAAAAAAAATGTTTGTACAAAATAGTTTTGAGTTTGTACAGTCAAAGGTAGACACTGCTATTTTTTTGAACACATCCCTTTCAACTAATTGCCCAATTGCACAGCCTTAAGAGCGTGCATATCATGAATGCTGGGTCTTATTTGTTTTCTGAGAATCTACTGAACCTACTGGTAACTTGTTTGCCACGTAGCAATAAAAAATATACTAAAAACCTTGATTATTCTGGTTAGTCACAATGTACTGCTATTATTTTGAACAATACTGTACATACCTGGAGCAACATTTCTTTAGGTTATGCAAAAATGTAGGAATGGGTTGGCTTAAATTCTACCTTATTGACATTTTCTCATTTGGACCCCCTGCGTAGTCTTGCTGGATAATATATTTGTAATATAATCTCTTATAGACAAGCATTGCAGAAGCATAAAGAAGTTGGATCTTTTGCACAGATGTAGTTATTACATGCTTTTAATGTAACCTAATCACGTAATAACTCAGGAGGGGCGCAAGGGAGCAATCTGCTTTCCAGTCATAATTCTTTTGCAGCCCTGTGGTTCTGTAGTTGGAAAATGGTCCCAAAATTTCTTTAAGTTTGGTGGAGGCCAAAGGAGTTTGTGCCATTGGGGGTCTAACTGATTTATGGGTTTATTTCTTTAGTTCGTCCTACAAATGGCTGTTTGAGGTCGCCGCTACATGTTACTTATATTTTAATGTTCTTGATTTCACCCGCTTGGTCTATGTCAACTAGTCTGCAACACTATGTTAAACAGACTGTCACAGATATTTTTGTACAGTTGCACTACACATTCTGCTAATGAAGTCTGAACAATTTGCTCTTTCATGTAATTTGTGCCTGTGTCTCTCATTGAACCCCCTATAAATCACCCTGATCAGCAACAGAAGACAAAAGTTGCTTGGGCAATAGTGGAACATTAAGCATTGGTTTATTAAAATGACTTTTTCACTTGCAGTCGCTTAGATATGGCAGGTCTTTATTCTCAATATCTTCCAGCTGATCAATGCAGAGCAGAGTTTTGCCTCTATCTCCCAAAATCCTCATCATTGGATAATGTCACAAAGATCTGAACGAGGCATATTACCTATTGATTTTATTTCTCATTCAAAGATGGAATAAAGGCACACAAAAATGAGCATTTTACACCTACAGTTTAAAATGGATGATCTACAGTAGGCTACATTGTGTTTGTAGTGGTATTCTCTTTTTTAAAATTAGTTTAAAGAGGTGGTCCATTATGATTGCCAATACACTGTAACGCTAAATCCGTCACATTTCCTGTAGCTTGAAGCATGCACTGTCATTACAGCTTGTTTGCTACTTTAATCACCATTAGATTTTCCAATGATCAAGTGTTTACTTTGGTTACTCCTATGTGTTCTATCAGACACCTGCTGTGGAGAACATGTGGATGTGTCGATGAGCTATCAATCAAAAGAATCACCGCCATACTTTCATCTTTAATTTACAAAAGTGTGTCCTTGACCTTTTTCTGTTTCCTCCTTTTTACAACTCTGACATTTGTTTTGACCTTTGAATGATTTGCATTATACAAAAGTATTTTTGCTTCATTCATTTTTATGAAATAACCTTTAAAAAGGCAATTATGCCAGTTATCATAATTAAACATTATTGGGAATATTAAAATATAATTGACAAATGTAGGACAGGATTATTACCAATTGATTAAATAGACACTTGAAGGAGAAATATTTTTTTTTTCCTGGAACTGTACAGTAGCTTAGTGGTTAGAACCAGTGCTGATTATGGAAGCTATATTTATAGGTTTGAATTGTCTCTCTATTATTAATGAAAGCACCACACTTTTCAAAAACACCAGCAGCTGGCCTTTTTTCTGTGTTCAGCTGCGTTAAAATGCATTTGTGTACGCGCCTCCTTCTTACTTAACAGAACAGCAATCCAATTAAAAAACAGGCAAAACAGATGCATATTTTAAACTCTTCTAAAACTATCTTATCACTTTAAAGCTCACTTCTCACTTTTTGTATTTGTTAACATAAGTTAATGAATTAGCTAACAACGATCCGTACATTAACAGCATTTATCAATCAAACATGTAGTTTAGGGCTGCAAGATCAATCGCACGCGATTGTCACGCGCATCTTGTCAGTAAAGCCGTTTCCTTGATTAGTAATAAATCGCCATCAGCTGCTTTCAGATGGAGCGGCATTTACTACACAGAGCCGTAGTTCACATACAAGCGGGGAAACATTGCATTCATAATCGCAGTCAATTCATCCGCGATTATGAATGCGATATTTCCCCGCTTGTCAGTGAACTACGGCTCTCTGTAGTAAATGCCGCTGATGGCGATTTATTACTAATCAAGGAACTAGCTTTACTGACGAGATGTGCGTGACAAATCGTGTACGATTTATTGTGCAGCCCTACTTGCAAAGCAAAGTGTGCAATACTTCCATTACTTACATGTAGACTTAAAGGAATAGTTTACTCATTTTCAATATTAAAATATATTATTACCTTAACTAAGAATTGTTGATACATCCTTCTATCGTCTGTGTGCATGCACGTAAGTGCTGGAGCGCGCTGCGACGCTTCGACTCGGCGCAGTAACACCCTCCCTCTCCCATTATGAGAGTGAGAAGGGGAGCGGACTTTTCAGGCGAGTTGAAGTACTCCCAAAAGTGCTATTACGCCATAAAATATAGTTCCTCTTTTAAATCCGCTTAGAAAAGCCCTACGTTTTATTTTGTACCACCAAACTTGCTTGTATAACTACTCGTCTTAAATAGGAAAAACGTTGATGTGTTTGGTCACTTCCAACTTTATCTCTAAATGGTACCATTGAATGAATGGGGCTAAGCTAAATGCTATCGAAGCGTTGCAGCGCGCTCCAGCGCTTACGTGCACGCACACAGATGATAGAGGGATGTATCAACAATTCTTAGTTAAGGTAATAACATATTTTAATATTGAAAATGAGTAGACTATTCCTTTAAGATTTTCTCACTTTTGTAGACAGGAGTTGGGATATCATCATGGGGTTCTGGAGAGATTAATGTTTAGTTTAAATTAATAACGTTGTTGTGATAATACTCGGCAAACAACTCTTGTATTCCCAATACCTGGAAGTAATTTGTTGATGGTCCTGGTTCCTGGCTGGGAAGTTCCAGGATTCGGTCTGTAAAATGTAATGCCCAATTTTCAAATAGCTTTTTGGCATGGTCAGGGAATAACACAGAAAAGTCTTGTGAAATCTGAAAACAGGGACGGACTGGGGCTAAATAACAGCCCTGGACTTTCTCCCAAATAGGCCCATCATCCGGTCATTCGCCCTTAGCTGTGCGCAACAGACACAAAAAATGTCCTGATATGCCACAATACTGTCAGACTATCAGACATGGTTATTTAATATTTTGTAGGGCTGTCAATAGATTAAAAAAATTAATCTAGATTAATCGCATGATTTCATGAGTTAACTGCGATTAATCGCAAATTAATCGCACATTTTTATCCATTCTAAATTTACCCTAATTTAACACTTTTCAGGTTTTTAATATTCTAATCATATATACATATATAGATGCTTTATGCAAATGTATGTTAACAACAGCCTGTTTACATTTTAACAGAATCACCAGCCATTGTTTTGTATATGAATTTTCCTTTCAGAAGATTTTTCTTTCTCCATTTTTGTTTGCTGCTGCATCATTTGTGACATGTGCTGGCAAATTCAGTCGGAATTAGCAAATTTTAAAAAAAAATAGTTGTTCATATTTTGACATTCTCTATTAAAACATAGAACAATGCATGATTTGTTGAAATATATCAAAATATGACAGAACTACACGTGTTTGAAGTTGAAAGAGTCAAATTACCACAAACATTTCCACATCCATACATTATATTACCACATCAATACCTTAAAATCACTGGTAAAACTAATAGATTTAGCACACACAAAGCAAAAACATCATCAATGTATGTTCAACTTTTTTTCCTTTTGTTTGATTGACATTGAGACAGACTGCTTAAGATCTAAGTGATCTAATATAATGTTACACATCAGATAGTTTTACCCAACAGTTAACCAAACATTTACTTAAAACATAACAGATTATAGAGCCTACCTGCGTGAATTCTTATCAAAACAGATATTTGTAAAACTGTAATTTTGTGTAGATGTCTATATATCCGGGTCGCGCACTCGCGCGTCTGTGTGCAGGCGCTTCAGATATCAGTCAGTCAGCGTGAGGAGATCGCTTTTGAGTCTTGTCGCTCTTAATAACTCTTTAACATTAATCAGGTACCGAACTTTATCTCTCTTAATGACTCTTTTAACATCAAGCAAGTCCTGCAGTCTATTTTCTAAGTCATGCATAAAAGCGAAACCAAAATGAATTGAGACGCATTTTTGTATTAGATTAAGCATTAGGAGGACGGTAACGTTACACCTCTCAGACGTATAAATAAAGATCATATCAGATGTCCAACGAGCATTTAGAGCATTGGATTTGGTAGACGATTTGCTTAATGTTCTTATTTCTATGAAAACCTTTTACTCATTTAGAGAGAGTCACATTTGTCTGCGTCTCTGTTCATTCAACTATGGGCTGGACCAAGGGTCAAACAGAAATTGCGCGTTGCGTTAATCTCCGTTAATAAAATTAGTGGCGTTAAAATGAATTTGCGTTAACGCGTTATTAACGCGTTAATTTTGACAGCCCTAATATTTTGTTAATGTCATATTACACTTTGATGAATAATAAGGCTGTGAAATAATGAAAATGGCGTGCATGTCCCTTTTAATTTTGTCTGTTAAGCTTTAACAAACAACCACCAGGTCTTTACCAAATCCACAATACTAAAAACAAATATGAAAGACAAGGAAAAACTGCACTCTGATGGAAGACAGACAGAAAGTGCAAGCTAGGATTTTTTGGTTAAACTAATATTTGGTCAATTATTTAACCCCCTTTCTTGTATATTAGCACCTTTAGAGTGGTAGCAATGCATGCCTGATATTTTCCCGTTTAATTCAATACCTTAGTCTTCATTGTAGCAGAAAATGTCTGCTCACTACAACCTCTCATATACAAGTCAATGAAAGAAATGAAAACCAATGCAATACGATGAATGTCAACCCACAGACTGTTTTAAACGGGGTTGGATAAATATTTTTGCTTTGGTGTGGGTGATTTTGGTTAGATGACAGTTGTAAGTTACAGTTTGACAAGAGTTTACAGTTTGCCAAAAGCACAATGTTTTGTTTTATTGCGACACAAATATAACCAAACACTTTGCGGTTTGAATGATGTCCCATATGAACAAAATGATGGAGTATGTATTGTTTTTACATTTCCACTGTTCAATCGCGCCCGTGCCTCTCTCTCTCTCTCTCTCACACACACACACATGCACGCACGCACACACACAAACACACACCATGTCTCTCTCTACAGTAATTAGATTTTTATTTTTATATCGTGTATATTATATTATAATGTCACGTGTCCTGCTACTATTGGCACTTATAGGACCTCTTGCTGATATGAAGTTATTTCTGTCTGTCCCTCATCATGACCAGGCTGTGGAGGAGTGGCTCGCGAATTCAGGCTCGCGAAATTCCGGGAATTCGTGGACCAATCACGGCTAGTAGGCCGACTCTTCTTCCTCGTTTTTTTTTACACGTAGCAGCAGTGATCGTATCAGTGCCCCTGCTGTTGGCTGTTCATATTGCGTAATTATACTTTTTTTTTGCCGACGGCCCTCCATTGAATGACCGTTTTGGACTTTTCCAGAACGCACAGATTGCCAATCCGTCCCTGTCTGAAAATGACAAATTATGCATTTATTTACAATAAAACTTCAATGTTAATTCATGCGATAATGAATGCTATATGGCGTAGCTTGTCAGTGAACTACTGCTGCGTGTAGTAAATAGTGCTTCATCTGAAAGCAGGTGATGGCAATTTACTTCTAATCACAGAACTGGCTTTACCGATGAGATGCTCGTGACAATTTACTACACTTAATTGTGCAACCCTACATATCACTTTTGAAAATAACATCAGGGTTTCCCGCAGAAAATGTGTTAGTTAAGGTAGTAGGGTTGGGCAGGTGGTATTGGGGTCGAGGGCATGGCAATCAAATGGGCGGGGCGTATGCGTCATGGTGAAAATTTTAATATTTTAATAAAATAAAGAAATAAAATATTTCTTTTTAAAACACTCAAATAAAACTTCATTTTGAAGAAACTATGACAAAAAAATGAACACGTACTAGATTATTAAAGAATTAAATGTTTTTACCTCTAACAGGAATAGCTGCGTGATGAAGTGAAACTAAAGGGTTAATAAACACAAACTAAAGCAGATGTTGTAGAACGTCTGGCGAACAATGATAGATAGCACAAAAATTGTAAAAACTGATTATTTCCCACTATTAATTACATTATCTTAAAGGAGTGTAACTACTGTAGCATGTAAATAATGCACATAAATAAAGTGAGCAAGAGCGCTCAACAATTAAATCTAATCAACAGGCACGTGAAACCCTAGCAGGTTGCTCAAACAACAAAATCACCAGCTAACTTACTTAAAAATTGCAAGAACTGTAGACTTAACAGTCTACAATAACAGGCTTAAATAAACCCAAAACATAAGTCCACTTACAGTTGTCACGGACACGTGTTTTATCAACCGGCTATCCTCCAGACATGACGGAGCACGTCTTATCTAATTTCGGCCGTGTGGTGTGCGTGCACGCTCGCGGTGTGTAGCACGTTTTGCGCTATTCTATGAGATGTTTTATCAACTGGCTAGTTATCCTCCAGACAGTGACGGTCCGGACCACGTATTCCTCATTTCGGCCGTGTGGCGCGCGTCCCCGCTCGCGGTTTGATGCGCGTACGCGCTATTCTCCGAGATGCACTTGACGGCCTTTTGTGCAGCAAATTTTTTTTTTTATAGTTAAGGCGATAGGGTTTCCAAGCTTAGGCGGGCCGCCATATTGAAAATATGCTGCGGGAAACCATGGACATACTCACAGCAAAAAAGCAGCGATTCTTAAAGGAGCATTTCGCCCATAGAAACATTAATCTTTATTGAAAGTGCATCATATTTGTAGTCGAAATGTAACATACATTTCGAATTTGGTGCCTATTTGACCGAGAAAAGGGGTGTTTGTAGTCTCACCCCCTCAACAAAGATATTGGACTTCCTTCTTTCAATGATGCAAAATGATGATTTTTACATCATTGAAAGAAGGAAATGCAACACTGAAATCTGTATTTCTCGTGTCTTATCGGCAACTGAGGAAATGATGCACGACCATTCAAAAACATGACTGGGGTTCTAACTTTACAAAGCTTAATGCAAATGGGAGAAGTGTCCCTTTAATAAATAAATGCTTTGCTATGCCTCACAGTAATATATACTTTCTCTGTATACTTTTTTTTCGCGTAAACATCAACAGTCACGGATTTTACTGACAGAGAAGACGGCTGATCAAGATTATCATGACTTGACGAAAGGTTAGCATTAGTGTTTTCCCCATACACACACGTTCTCTCCCTCTCTATGATGCGATATGCCTACGCACTTGTTTTGTAGTAACTTTGTTTAACAGTTACTGTGTATTCTTTCAAATTTCTGAATTGTCTGCGCTAAATGCAACAATAAAACTCACATTTAAAATAAAAAAGGACTCAAAACAAGACATTGATGAGAAGAGCAACAGCAGTAAGGCTTTAATGTAAATGTATGGTGATTTTGTCAGATGATGTCGCGTTTATAAATCAGGATTTTAGCAGTAGTTAGATTAAACACAAGGTGTTACTGGGTCGTGTTTAGTAACTATTTTATAGTCTACTCATTTTATTAGGGCTGGGTTTCCACTCAAATTTCAAGAATCGATTTGATTCCGATTCTCAAGATCTTGAATCGATTATCATTGTTCGATTCGATCCGATCTGATCCGATCTTCGAGATTTAGATAAGTGATTTTGAAAAAAGCCGGAAATGGTGCCAGATAGGAGTGCGCGGAATGACCAAAAATCTATTCCACAGAATGAGTCATTTTATTTTATTTCACGGTAACAGTATATTTTGTGGTATACATGTTTTCCAGTTTATATTGTTTTTGGATTATAAAAATGTGCAGTTATTTGCCACTCACTATAGCTTTTAACTGCTCACCACAGTTTTAAAATATGGACAATTTAAAGTGAATAATGTTAAAGTGAAAATGCCCAGAGGATAACAACAGATAAAGTCTTGATAGACAGAATCTTGTTTTTAATTGAGTTATTAATGTTATAGACTATTGAAGCTATAGTATGCATTGTATTTTGTATTTATATATACATTACATTAAAAATAGGCAGTATGTAAACTGAACAGGTATAAATATATGCACAAACCTACAGACAGGATAAATATCTGTATATGTGAGACGGAGCTTTAGATATAGATATTATGACGGGTGCTATGATGTGATGAAGTCTGTTTTAAGGTCTTTGACGCTCTTTACTTTCTATTAGACAATAACATTTGCGTCTCTTACTCGTTTTTCAAATCAAAGATGTTTGTACTAAAAGCAAATTAGGCGTCAAACTACATCGCTCCAGCAGCGCACGTGTAACTGATATAAACGAGAGTTTTGTCTTAGCTTGCTTAAAATTCAGAAAACTTTACAACTATTAGCATTATGTGCGAGAAGAACTCTTTATTTGGCGACGAGTTGGCGCGCCCCTCAAGAAACCTCTGCCCGTCAGAGACCAGCTGCATGAGCACAGAGGGAGGGAGAGAGAGAGTTTCGCTGTCCCTGAGCAAGACACTTAACCCCTAGTTGCTCCAGAGGCGTGCGACCTCTGACATATATAGCAATTGTAAGTCGCTTTGGATTTGAAGGTGTTGCTCACGATCACCAAGGGCCAGACAAACAAAACTTAAAAAAATAAATAAACTGCCTGCACACTTGAATCCTTGAAGCAAGTTTAATCAAATATAATCACCAAGCTTTCAGTCAAAAGACCATCCTC
The DNA here is from genome assembly GCF_027580225.2 of Misgurnus anguillicaudatus. NCBI lineage: Eukaryota > Metazoa > Chordata > Actinopteri > Cypriniformes > Cobitidae > Misgurnus > Misgurnus anguillicaudatus. The sequence goes on from NW_027395278.1 coordinate 8,051,666, forward strand.
AGGGCATAAAAAGCTGACAAAACAGTTTAATAACAGTTATGTCATGTGATACTTTTGCATAGATAAAAAAACATTGATACAAACCTTGTTCTTTTACATAAATCAAAGATAAGTCGATGAAAAAACGTTTGTGAATCTTGAGGCAAAATTCTGTGTCAGGTGAGGCAGGAGTTCAGCTGGTGTTTGTGTGGGGGAGGGGAGGGGTTATAAATACATTTGAACACAAATCATCACAAGTAAAAATATTGCTTGTTTTACAAATGATTTACACACAAGTTCCTTTTGTTTTTGTGTGATGATAGATGCCCATTGTTTTACACAAAACAAATGTAATTGTCAGCAATTCACAAGACTCAAGACTTATGCAGTTGACAAAATTTAAGCGTGGTGTAACAAACAGATCAATATAATTTTCAGTCTTATAAACGTCTTAGCAGTCTAGCTGTAAATGAACATGACTAGTAAAAGAGAACACAGCTGGTGGTGTTCATTAGGCTAATAAGACGACGCAGAGCTCTCTTGTACTCTCTCAGCCTCATCCTGAGCACCTGTTTGTTTGATTCTTCTTTTCTTTCCTTTGTTTTGACATTTCCTCAGCTGACACCAGGGACTTTTGATCTCCGAGCGCTCTGTGATGCCACAAACAAAAGTGAAGAACAAAGTGCAACATGGATCTCACAAAAACACTAGCCAGCTCCAAAAATCAAGGAGTAAAATGTGTAATATCTCATAGAAAAATGGAGAACACATTGTTAAAATAAACATTTTCAAATACAAGCTTGCACGCAAATATGGAGGGGACTCAGGACTGCCAATGAGATGTTACACATTTGTACTTACACAAACCATTCAGTGGTTTGCTACATGTGTGTAGTTGCGCAAATATGAGAGCTATCAATACTAGGGATGTAACAATTACTGGTTTCACAGTAAATATTGTTCACTATAATCATGATATGAAGTCTCTAGTCGATAATCTTACGTTTCTAGTCAATACTATGCACTAATGTGTAATTACACTGTGGTTACATACTAGTTACCATGTTCACATGTATTAGGGACACTTAATATAAAGTGGGATCTATATGGATAATTAATTAATTAATATATATTTATTTAACTAGGAAAATATCTTGAGAAACAGGTTGCTTCACATAGTTGTATAAATGTTACTGTATAAAAGATCCGCTTCAGACCTGACTCTTATGCGGTGATAGCAGAAATTAAACATATGTTTCAAAGGTTTCCTGGTCAAAGAAGAGCTTCACGATTACCGAACCATCCTGTGGTTTCAGGATCACAATCTTGATTGAGATATTTTGGAGTACCGAAAGAGGGTCCACATATTTGGAAATTGTCCCTCTCCATCAGTAGCTGTGTACAGACTCAAGAAAACAGCTGTAGAGGGAGAACAGGCGTATGAAAGTGATGCAAGGCTCTTTATTGAGCGGCATTTCTACTGTATGTGGATGATGGGCTAAAATCATTCACTTTGGAATTGACGTACTGCGCAGAGCTCAACAGATGTTAACACAGTCCAATCTTCACCTACACAAGTTCTAATCTAACAGCCCCGTCAAGGCTTTCTGGATGAGTTGTCACAAGAGCCTTCCCAAGTGAAGATCTTGCAACCACTTTGCAGGGACTTGATCTAATCTTGGTCTAAACTCACCAGCTATCCAATGAAGCTTAGGATTGGGACTTGTCAATAGATATGTTTGTACTTCAAGTGACAAGCCCTACACAAAGTGAGGAGTGTTGTCTACCGTCAACAGCTTGTACGATCCTCTTGAATTGGTAGTACCTGTAAACATTAAGGGTCGCTCCATTCTGAGAGACATCTCTGGAGATAACTGGGCTGATATTCTACCGAAGGAGGAACAAAAGCAAAGGCACAACTGGACACTCTGGACGATGTGAGATTCTACACTGACTCTAAGGTAGTGTTAGGATACATTTTCAATGAGACAAGGCATTTTTACATTTATGTTCACAATCGAGTACATGCATAGACACTTCACACCTACTCTTCTTAATCCAGCTGATGCCGCTAGCAGAGGAATACCCTCGGAACGTTTGACTTCATTATTTTGGTTTATGGGGCCTTTATTCCTCTTATTCACAGGACAAGAGGAACTTAATAAGGAGCACCTTAGTCTAGAGACTAAGTGGATCACACCACATTCCGAGCCTCACATCGAGAAAGGCAATCGCAGACGTCGGAAAACAGCTCAGAAGAGCAAACCTTCCAGATCGCTAGAAACCTCTTGGTGCTTCCCGAAGATCAGCAGTTTCATTGCACTTCGTGTTCAAGGCTGTTGAACTGAACCTGACTCTTTTCCCATTGCAACACGGAAAAGCCTGACACGTGGCCGACGGGCCACTATCGGACAGCTCATTCGACCACACAGAATGTAAATATAACACAGCCAAATCTTTCCTGAAACCATGGCATTTGGTCTTTTCTGTTAGTAACTATTTACCATATATGCTTTTCAATATTGCATAACTGATTTATTTAATGTTTATCAGATAATGATTTAATTATTTGGGTTATTAGAATAAAGGTTTTCATCTTATCAGAAACAGAAAACATTCTGTGTTTTATGGATGGAATTGCTACAGCACGCACATAGGCACCAATCCCATGGGTGAGCACCCACCGAAATGGGCAAGCACATATGCTTATTTGCTTCACATTCACATCTAACACCACATGGAAAACATGACCGCGCCACTTTCCTTTTTTTTAAGCGTGTGGGCCCTCCAGAGCGTCTGTCATTGCTAAGTAACCTAAGCATTGCTTGACGTTGTGATGAGCACCCAACTGGCTTAAAAAGAAGCTGGTGCTTGTAAACACGCACGTTTGATAAGAAGCTTCTGAAATATCTGATTCTCATTCACATTTTTATTTAAAATATATGTATGCATTATAAATAAGCATATGCATCAATGCGCGCGTCAATTGGTGCATTACCACCGCGGTGGGAAAATACTGCCACCGTCACAGCCCTATATGCATTCATTTTACACAGTAACGTTACAGTAGTTTATATAGAATTTCTTAGGGTGCAAACTGATTCTCTCATGGTGTGTAGTCATCACTTAAGAAGCTTAAGGCATTGATTAGTCTCTAACCTGTGATAAATATGTATTTGCTGCTAAAGTGCTTTCAAGTGTATTGAAAAACATAAGGTTGGGTCAGGTTTTATAACTATTTATTATTTAAACACTGAAATGCTCATACATCGTCAAGTGAATGGGTTTTGCTTACACTTTGCATTACTTTTCCCATTTCATATTCACTGTACAGTGATTTTTAATCTTTGACTACAGTATCTTTATAGTGTCCTTTTCACATCAACCCAGAGTGGCTGAAAGGGTTTGTGGACAATATGTGGTCATAATATCAGGGAAATATTCTGCAAATAGTAGGGGAGAGCGGGGCAAAACCTAACGCTTGTTGGTTTTGGCTCAATCATTCAAAAAATATTTGAGTTTGATTATATTTTTACACAAGCAACACACACATCTCTGCTACAAATAAACATTTGAAGTTTATTTCTAGTACATACCATTCTTGGACAATTACACCATACATGACAGAAGTGCAAACGTTACAACTTACCCTATAGGTGGGGTTAATTGTAACAGGCAAGGGGTTAGTTGTAACACTTGCTAAAAATTAAGTTTGCAGGCAAATATTTCAATTATATTTTGTCTATAGTTGACGTTGTAATTGTTTACAGTATATATCTGTCTATTATAGACAGGTATCCACACTGTATTTATTCATCCAGCCCTTTTCTAACAATAGTTTAATTATAAATAGATACAAATGGATACAAAACATTTTTATATGTGACCCAGTCTGTAATAACCATACTACAGTTTCAAAATAAAATTCTGAGAAAATGAGCATCAAAGTCTGATTTTAGCCATTTATTTCATTATGATTTCAGTCTTTGCGAATCTGCCATGTCTGTAATTTGTAAAGTAAAAATTTCCCAGCAAATTACCTACCATATTTAGCAGAACACTGCGTTCTTTTGCTAATATTAGTCCTGTGCGAATTGGCATCTCTGTAATTTGGACAGGATTTGGCTGGGTTGAATATAATTTTCAAGGCTTTTGTTACCTGTGTGCCTTTTTTATTTTGTTTTTCTCTGTTTCTGCCCCTCTCGCACTGCAGCTGTGGAGCGCACATACAGACACACATCCCACTGATTTGTATGGCTTTACTTGTGAAACTTGAGGACTTTAAAATCAGAAATATAATAATAAACTTCTAATCAGACTCTCCTCATCTATGTTTAAAGGCGGAGTCCACCATGTTTGAAAAACGCTTTGGAAAAGGAGACGGGCCGACTACCAAAACACACTTATAGCCAATCAAATCAAATCAAATGCCGGTTTGCGTATGTGTGGGGTGGGTCTATCAACAGAAGGTCCAGATTCTATTGGGGTAGGGGCGTGTTTGTTTAGGTGATTTCAAATATCAACATTGGCTTTCAAACATCATGGACTCCGCCTTTAAGGATTAATAGAGACAGAGCGCCGTTATGCAAATTTGAAAACCACGCCCACCGGGGGGGAAAGCGATCCAACAGTCTCCATTGACTTTGTATTGCGAGAAGCTGCCTCCTTGTCATTTCTGGCTTATAACAAAAAACTGAATAATGCCTAAAAGCTGCTGTGTGACAATATGTACAGCTAACAAGCCAAAGAACCCAGAAATAAGTTTTTATAAGCTGTCGAGCCGTAAAACCCAGCTTTTAAGGAGAATAAAGTGGATCGCTGACTACATTTCCCCCTATTGGACGCAGTTTTACTAATAGGAGTACTATGAAAAGTTGCCTGTATCCATTTCTGTGTCTTTAAACGCTCGTTTTTTGGGGTCGACAGCTTATAAAAACTTATTTACAGATTAAACTTAAAAACAGATTAATACCTAAAAGCTGCTGTGTTACAAGGTGTACATCTAACAACCCAAACAAACCAAATACGTTTTTATAAGCTTTCAACTTAAAAAAAAAAAAACGAGCGTTTAAAGACACAGATATGGAAACAGGCAACTTTTCATAGTACTTCTATTAGTACTTCTATATTATGAGAAATATAATGCGTTTTTTGAACTTTAATTCAAACAACAGTATTGTGGTAGACCACAACAATAAATATAGAAACTTTTTTGTGGTAATTTTAGTGGCTCTTTAATGTCTCTTAAGCTATATCTCATACGCTATACTACAGCTAAATACATCTTCTTTAAAAACAATCTTCTTCAATTTATATATATATATATATATATATATATATATATATATATATATATATATATATATATATATATATATTAAAATTAGACATTATTTGTCAATGTACAAAACAAATGCAATACAGACGAAAATACATATTAATAAAAGGACATGTTCAACAATATATTAGTAGATAAATTAACATGTATCTATAAAGTATAAAAGGAGAGATCATTTTTAGTCATTTACATTTTTTCATAAATTCGCAACAAGCCATGCTTACATTATATTCTGTGTGTTCCTTGGTCAAACATTTATTTGGCCTTCACTGTACATGTATGATATGAAAAAGAAGAATGGCATAGCTTCATGAATTTAACGTGAAAAGCACGGTTGTTGTGGTTGCTTGTCATCCATGTGGTTGGCTTGTCAGTAGCGTGGTAATACAGGATTGCGTAACAGCCCTAGGTGGAGCGGTCAGCTGCAATATCACAGAACTGTTTTTAAAATAGAATCCACTGATGCTGGATGTGGCGGCTTTGTAACGCGACTGATTAGGATACAAACTCTGATTAATATGGTAAAGGTACCCTTTACAGCGTGTCCCGGTGTTGCGTGTACACTGTAAAAAATACTTTGCTGCCTTAAAATTCTTTGTTGAATCAACTCAGATTTACAAGTCATTTCAACTTACTATTATTAATCTTGACTAGAGATGAGTTGTTATAACTACAGGTGAGTTGTTATAACTTATACATTTAAGTTGACTTTTCTCAACTATATTTTATAAGTTGTGACAACTAATTTCTGTTGACATGACTTGTAAATCTGAGTTGATTTAACAAAAAAAATTAAGGCAGCAAAGTTTTTTTACAGTGTATAGGATAAGGTTTTACGCAAAGCCTCAACATCATATCTGGCAGATAAATCTTTATAAATAACAAATAAATAAACGACAAATAAACGTTTAATATTTTGATTTCTAAATTTGTTTTTAATTGTTCACATACTCTTATTAAAAAATCATAGATTTATAAGGAAATGTAACTAAGCAATTTATATTTCTCGTGTCCTCTTCTGAATCTACTGAAACCTCATTCCAAACAATATGATGCTATAACAAGTCTGTGTCATACAAAGATAACTGTGAATAATGAAAATGTTACATTCTGGCCCATATTCTCTGCCATTTTTTTATTTGTACTTTCATTTTCTATCAAAAGAATATCTTTATCTTTTTTCTTGCTCTGGCCCTGTGGAAAAGTTCCTGATTGAGGCTCTGAATGAGGCTGTAGAGAGGGGGGACTCTAAATCAAAGCACACAGACAGAGCTTTGATTTCTCCTTTCTCTTTAATTATTTATTTTCTCTGGTGTGTTGTCATATCTCTCCCTTACTCATCTATTTTGGTTCTTCACAGGCTCACTGTCTGTGACTGGGCCCATGGATTTCTACATTCACACATGTTCATTCAATCCAGATACTTATCAACAGTTTTAGAAGTGTACAGAGATTGTTTAAAGCCGCTCTATGCATTTTCTGTGTTTTTGTCCAACAGCAACAGTTTGACCGCAAACAAGTTTACAAATAAGAGATTTACTTACTAGTCCATCAACAAGATCGCCAGATCAGCATCCCATCCAGTGCTGTCTTTTAGCTCACGCCAACGACTAAAAACCTGACTGAGTCCCGAGTGGGACTCTTGTCCGGTACCTAACATGGTCAGATTCTCTTTTCCTTTTCCTACTCTCTTCCGAACGGGCTTTCTTAACTTTTAAATTGTTTAGCCTCACGTCTCAAATTCGCGCGTGCAGTTGTTGTTAAGGCTTGATCGACTTCATGCAGTGCCATTTCGGATCATTCTCGCAGTACTTTGACGTCATCCGGCGGTCGGTTCTTGCAGCGCCACACAAAGTCAAACAAGCCTAACGTGTGTGACGTCGTTGCCGTAAAGCAAGTCGTGATTCTCGCAAGATTTGTCATGGGCGGTTCTCTCAAGCTTGCATTGCTGGTTTTGCTAGCGGCGTCCTCCCCGAGTTTCAACAGGAGGATGATTCGCCCAACTATGACTTTGTTTACCACCGAAATAACTTTGAAGCTGTTATATTAAGGTAAAATAACTGCATAGTGTGTCTTTAAGGAGACAGGCCACTTGTCTAAAAATGAATGGGAAAACACTCAACAGGGCAGACGTAAAGGATGTCTAACATTTCAGTTAAAACTCTTTTTCTCTTTTGCTCTTTTAAAAACCCTTTTTGTCCTGTATACACTTTGTTCCATGTGTAAACAAGACACGTGTTTTAACCATGAGTGAAATTAACCATGCTTAATGACTATGCAGATATAAAAAACTTTCAATAATGTTTTATTTCTGTCACGGGTCACAGATGGGCTCTTTTTGTTTATGTAATTTTTAAACCATTAATTGCCTATTCTAAAAAAAAAATGACAAACTATATATCGCTGGAAAGCTCCAAGAGTGTAATGTTTTTATTTCATCAAAGAATAATGTAGTGAGAATAATTAAAAAAGTCACTGACCCACAGGTGGGCCATTTGTTATTACATATTTATGATACTAATGTCCTACTATAAACATGAAGAAATCTTGAAAACCTTTATATCAAGCTCTATAAATGTAGTTTTCATATTTTAAAGCCATTTTATGATGTAGTGACTGTCACTTTAAGTGTAAATGAAGATTTTTAAATGTCACTGACCCCATAAAAATGCATATAAATTATTTTATATTCACAACACTAATATTCAATTGTAAACCTTCAAAAATCTTGCCAAACTATATATATTTTTTAAAGCTCTAGTAATGAAGTTTTAACATTTCAAATGTTTGCACTAATAAAATTTGTATAAAGTAGTATTTATTAATGCACAATGAATTGTTTATTGATAGGTCATGTAAGCTACTCCATTAACTAACTTAATGTTACAAACCATCCAAATTTTTAGCATGTGTCTCCAACTCTAAATAAAATATCAAATTTATATAAAGTTACTAGCAAGAGTAATTTTCTTTATGCTGGTTAAAGTTAAATGAAGTTGCACAAGTCCCTTTCACACATACATTCTTTACTAGTAAATTACTGGTAAATTGAAGTTACAATATCATGTGTGAACTGAACCTTTCTCTGCTGCCAATTTACCAGAAAGAGAAGTTGTAATATTACCAGTAATTTACTGGTTAGCGCTATGTGTGAATGGAGAATTAGGATTACCAGCATTTAGATTAATTAACGTCAAAAACCGCTGAGGCTTTGGCCCAATCATAATGTTTTATAACAGATTATGCATTTACCCTCGCACTGTTTACGGACGTTTCCACACGCATGTTGGTTAAAGGGACGATGAATCTGTTGTTTTTATTGTTTTGTACTGTTGCCTAAGGCCACTTATGATGTTTGCGTAGTTCTTACATCAGGCCTGGCCCACCCAATCAGAGACTTGGCCCACCCTGGCCCTACACCACATAACAGCCAATCACAAAATTGGTGCTAAATTTAATACAGCTCCATATACGTTAATACGTTATGGCGCCGCCATTTTGGTTTTGACGAATCAACGCGCATATTTTGTGTCAACTTATTTTTTGCGTTGTCCTAGCCCTAGCCAAGCTGTTTAAATACACGTTGGAAAAAGATAAATACCTGGCTGACATTACATCAGGTATCCCACAAAATGCAAGTACACTTCCAAAACCATCCAGAATTAAATTATTGAAATTTTGGCATCCATGGTTCTGAAAATAAAATAAACAGAAATATGACACTGCTGATTCAGCTGCATTCTGTTTGAAAAGTGATGGCACAAGAAATCGTGAACCACTGAAAATTTGTCCGTTATGATTTGTTTTCTGTGCAATGGTGTGCCAGAGGAACATCTCATTGGCTTGTTAGAACTCCAGCAACTTGATGCAGATTACATCACTTCTGAAATATTACAACACTTGTCTAAAACAGGATACAGTGCTAATAATAGAATGAGCCAGTGTTATGATGGAGTATCAGTGATAAGTGGGGTGCGCGGTGGTGTTCAGGCTTTATTACAACAAAAGTTGGGCAGGCATATCCCCTACATCCACTACTATAATCATCAGCTTAACCTCACTGTCAAACATGCGATTCAAAGTGAACCTTGTGCTAAAAGATTCTTTGACTTCTCAGGCTCCCTGCACTCTTTTTCAGGCATAATTTTGTCTCTCTAAGATACAATTGCCCGTATCTCAAGAGACTGTTGGAAATCCGCTGGACAAGTCATTATGAAGTCGCAAAATGTGTGGTGGATAATGAGGAAGTCATTTTTAACATTCTTTATAAGGTTTCCAATGATGACAATCAGTTGACCTTGCAAAATAATCATCCGGGCTTCTCTTTCAGCTGAAGCGATGCCATTTTTTTTAAATGGCAAATTTCTAATACATCATCTCACTATTTTAAAACCAGCTTATGCCATCCTACAGTCTCATCATGTTGATTTGTGCCATGCAGCTGAAGTTGTGCAGGGATGTACTGCCCTGACATGTCTACTGTTGAGCCCTCACCAAAACGTCTTAGGACTGTGAATCCCTCCTATGGTGACTCTGTCATTTTTTCACCTTTAGGGCAAGAAGGGCAGTCAGGTTCTAAATGTGCCACTGCAACTCTAAGACAGATGTTGAACATACTAGATACAGCTGTTTCAGAGATTAAAAAACAGGTTTTCCACAAAAAATCTCAGGTTTAATGCCAAAATCCAACAAATTTCTTGACATCCAGTTGCTTGAACCTCTCTGTAGTCTTGCAGGGGTTGCAAGAACTGCTCTCCAGAATTAAATTCTTCTGGTCACGAGCAGTGAAAAAAATGTATTTAGGAAAATTACGTTTAAATAATCATTTTGCTACAGTTTTTGCTTGACCATGTTAAAAACATCTAATCAGTTCAGGTAATACATTTCCAATTTAATTTTGCAACTTAAAAAGCATAAAAACAGGACTGTAGGAAACAGCAAATGTAAATAACATTTTTGAATTCTCATTTTCATTTTGCACGGTGCACATATAGCGTGGAAAATTTACATTTAAATAGAAAAATGCATTGCCATTTTACATATTGCATATTACATTCTACATTGAAATTTGCAACCAATATGCTTCCATACGTGTCTCTGGTGAAGTCATAATACAGTTTTTCTCAATTTCTTTGCCTCAATTCTTGAATAAGAATTTATTTTTTCAAAACAATAAGTTCAGATCTCTGAACAATTGTTTTTTGGTTCTCAAACTATGACTTCTTGTCAAACTGTATATCATTGTAAAGCGGAATTTAGTTTTCATATTTCAAAATGTTTGGACTAATAATAATGCTAGCATGTATATTCCATAAATATTTGACATGGAATGTTTGTAATGTTTGCTAAACTGGCAAATGACATGCTATTGCAATAAATCTGGAATCACAACTAATCAAGTTTGGGTGCATATACAGCATATGTAGTTTGCACACAACACAGTCACAACCATTTTTAATGGTTTCAGAAGGACTGTCACAACCCTGAACAGCAGCAACATGCTCATAAAAGAGCAATCAGATGATATGTAAGAATTCAAGAAATCTCATTGCAGGGGAAGGGTGCAGCATTCATGAAGTTTTTTCCCCCGCAGTGCATGGCATTGGAAAACTTCAGATGTGATGTTGATGAAAATCTTTGGCCAGACCATTAAGAGCAACAGGATGTTCACCAAGAATATTTTTCATGGGTGTTATTTTTGTAGCATTTTTTTTTGTAATTGTGGTAAGTAATGTGAAATTCACAGTACTGTAATTGGACAAGCTATTGAGTTTTTAGTTTCCATGTAAAGAGTAGACTGTCATGGTAAAAAAACACAAACATTTGACCTGTGTGGCTCATACTGTATTAATCCATTTAAAAGCATAGAGCTCTATATAGATGGATTTCAGTCATGTGACCTTTTTACGTCATGCTGCCATATTGAGGACCTACCGAGTACCAGTAGGCTACTGACAATGGCTACCTTGCTACGATTTACGGATTTCTTATCTTTTACTGTCTATGATTCTTACGGATAAAGTAAATGGCTACGAAAGACAACATGTGGCACCTCGACTGTCATGAAAAGAAACACTACTTTTAAAAAATATATCTTGGTTAGGGTGTCTACTCGATCCCTAATGCGTTTTTTCAGCCGGTGTCCGCTGCTACAGAACTACCACTATTTTACAACATAAGGCGGCGCGACACAACATGAAACTTTGCTCGAAGTATCACCTGGATCTCTACACATGAATGCGAGCATTGAGAACATTGTTTGTGTACACAGAGTTTACTAAAAAGAAAGGTTTTGAACAACGGACTTTGGCTGTTATGGTGTCTGCTCGTCATCTCTGCCAGACGTAAATAATAGATTTCCAAATGCGAATTAATGAATCTCATATGAGGCTCCTTTTTCAACTAGAAGGGCAATATTGTTTGTCACTTGCGACAAAACAACAAATTATCCGTGCATTTTTATGGAACTATGCTTTAGGATCTATCCATCTTTACTCTCCTCCCTCCTTACGTCGCATTCGCAGATCGATACATCTTGACTGGGAAGATGGCGGCGAGCGGAAGCCAAAGTCAGTTGTTCAAAACCTTATTTTTAGTAAACTCTGTGTTCACAAACAATGTTCTAAATGCTTGAGTTTACGTGTAGAAACACAGGTGATACTTCTAGCAAAGTATCATGTTGTGTCGAGCCTTCTTAGTGTTGTAAAAATAGCGATTTTGATGCTCACAACATATTGAAGGCATAGCTTCCAGTTCTTTTGCGACCACTTCAGGTACTCAAAATGGCGGAAGACAAGTGAGTGACGTCAGCTGATATTCATGTATAAACGTAATCAAATATAAATTAATTTGTTAATTTTAGGGGTGTGATGAGACACTTAATCCATGAGACGAGACGAGACATGAGATTGGGTTCATGAGAACGAGACATTTTAAATGTTTTAACTAATCAAGGACTGCCCCTAACAATTATTTTACTAACTGATAATGAAGTAATTTGTTATTTTGGGGTAATAAAAATAGACCCAAGTGAGCAGTAGCCTTTAAAATTACATAATAACGAAGATGCAATAATAATTGGTTCAAATAAAGTATTAATACCAAGTTACATTAAACAACATTACATTAACAAAAACATTACATTTGTGGTCTATAAATAAAAGCATTATGTATATATTATAACAAATGCCTGCAGGGGGAGATAGTTGACTCGTTGACGACTTTCACTTTAGACGGAGAGAAACGCTTATTTTTTAGCCAAACAATGTTTAAATCCATTTGAATATTTAATATACGTCCATTTCTTTACAGTAGAAATGAACATGCAGACATTAAATCATGTAAACTCTGTGATGGTTTAATCTGCTGAGACTTCACATCTGACACTGATCAACAGACAAACACAACACGTCTCAGACTTCATACGAGCTCCCAAACGAACATTATTGGAAACCCAAACAAAAAAGCAAATGCAGTAAAAGACAGAATATAATGCATGCACTGTAAGAGGCTAATTACACCAATCACGCTTTAAACGTTGGAAACGCAAGGCGCGACGCACTGCCTTTTTTAAAAAAGAGCAGTGCGAGTCGACGCAGCTTTTAATATTGCTAGGCAACCACCTATAGTCAGCTGTCTTGTCAATCAAATATTGAAGCGTGCGCTCTTTTGCTGTTAACTGTCATATTAGCAGAAACTTTAAAAAGATGACGCTTGCTCTGACCTTGTTTGAGGGTGAGAGGTGCACAAACACGCAGGAGAGAGTGAGCGAGTGGAGTCCGGTTCTTCAAAGCAACTGTAAACTTCCCTCACCACAACGTAAGGCCCGCATCTCCCCTCATTCGAGTGGACAATGGAAAGACGCGAATGACGTCGGGTGCTTCTCCGCTCTCAGCGTTCCTTCAAAGGCGCGTGCTGCTGCATAAACAGCACGCAAACGCTCCATGCCCATAGAATATCATTTAAAACAGGCGCCTGCAACTGCCATAAACGCTTTTGGTGTAACTGGTACCTAAAAGGGTCAAACAGAAAGCTGCATCCTCCAGAGGTCGCATATGCAGGCTGCATACGTCATTAAGGTTTATTTCAGATCATTAACTGAGCATTACATTCGCAAGTCGTGAGCATATTACAACAATTTGCGATTCAATAAATTATTAGTAAACTTTATAATTCTTAGTAGTCTCTAATAAGACAGTCTTTATGAAGTAAATGCAGTTTTAAAATGCGACCTCCGAAGGATGCAGTCTTTTATTTTAGAAACGGCCAGAATTTCACCTACACAAGAAATCTCGCGATACATATTTAATCTCGCGAGATCTCGTCGCACGAGATCTCGTCACACCCCTAGTTAATTTGTAAATTTTGTATTTTCTGCATTTCTTAACTACTTTAAATAGTAAAGTGAAATTAATAAAGTTTGGAAATTGAGCCACGGCTTGGTTGGCTACTGCATGTAGCTCAAAAGTGCCCCACATTTCCCCCAATGTAAATTTGTGCTGAAAATGGAAATGCAGCAAGCCCTAACGGAGAGCCATATGGGCAGATTTGAATTTGCCCCTCCAGCTCTGCTCTGCTTTCGTTTAGTCATTTTAATGTAAAACTAATTCCACTAGCAGTTAATCATGGGTTATTCATAAAGCCTACAATACGATCCAGCATCTGCCCCACCTATGGACCAATTTATGGTCAGGAGCAGCTACTTGCATCACATGACAAAAATACTTTATATTTTGGTGGCCTTGGCCAAATTACTGACACCAAAACTAGGTATAAAAACAGGAAACAGCAAATGTAAATAACATTTTTGAATTTGCATTTTGCACGGTGCACATATAGCATGGAAAATGTACATTTAAATACAAAAATGCATTGCCATTTTACATATTGCATATTACATTCTAAAACTACACCAAAACTAGGTTTTGAAGCATAAATCAAATGTTTTGGGAGAGTAACTACATTTTGCAGACAAGCAATAAAGTTCTGAAGTTCCAGCAAACAGTTGTGACATTTACACTTAGTTTAACACACACAGCACATCTGGCTTCCTCCATTGACAGCAAAGCCTCTCAAATTGAAAAACCAAAGCAAAACAGAGTTTTACCAATAATGAATATGACAATGGATTTCTTTTTAGCACTTTTGCTTTGGTGACATTCTTCTCTAAAATGTACTGTGGACAACTGCTGCATTAACAAAAGCCCTTATATGGAGATGGTTTGGGTGTGTATTATGAAAATTACCAACCTCCTTCACACAGTTGCTCATTCAGAGCACTCCAAATACGTAAGAACGAGTTTAATAAAAAAATTTAGGTGCGTACGGACGTGCTGTGAATTAAGTGGAAATTACAATGTGTGTTTAAATAGGAAAATAGTAGCAATTGTTAGTGAGTGAGACCCATTGTTTATGAAAAAGCAGCACTTGGCCTTTAGGACAATCTTTAATATAGAAAATGCAGCTGTATAACCCTCAAAAATATTTTTTTAAAGCCAGATTTGAGGTAAATTACCTGTGTTTTCCGCCTAGTAGCCTCAAAGGTAAAATAAAAACATGAGCTTGGCAAACAGTTTTGAGATTTTGATCTCTCACACTCGGGTAGATTGAAGCTGTGGTTGCACATAAATTGGCTGCCCATGACAGTTACTAAGCACTGGATTGTCTGACTTTTTATTTGCAAAAGCTTAAAGTTTCTCTCTTGTTCTGTTTGTTTATATATATATATTTTTTTTTTCCCCAGGGAGGTTTCTCTCAGTAAATGGCTCAGCTCTGACAGGCCCATGGGTTTTGAGTCCATGGCTACGTGCCGCCCAGCAGCCTTGTGGCCTAGATGTGAAGGTGTTTTTGCACCCCAGACAGAGTGGACGTTATACTGTCTGGCTCATCGAGAGAGACAAGCCACCACTTGCTCTCCTGACCACAGAGCACCCTCACATCATCGGGTGAGTTTGCGATTGGCACATTATTATATCCAGAGATAGAAAATGCTTACCTTGTGACATAATTGAACCAGCTGTGACATACAGCTTGAAAAAACATATAGTATGCCAGAAGGACCACTTTCTTGTGTTGCATTCATTATGCATTTGCACAAGTTAAAAATTTACAGTAGAATTTTGGAAATATAGTTGTTAAAAGTCTGCATTGTATTCCTGTCTTACCTCTCTCTTTCCCAACTCTGGTAAAGTTGGTGTTTGGTGTTTCACCAAAAGATCTTAAATGTACAGTTTTCAAACTCTGTTTTAATAATTTTAGCCTAAACTAAGCTACACTGTATTGCTAAATGTTTTGGGATACCCCTCCAAATCATTGATTTCAGGTGTTCCAAGACTTCCATGGCCTCAGGTGTATAAAATCACCTAAGCACGCAGACAGCTTTTACAAACATTTGTGAAAGAATGTGTCATTCTCAGGAGCTCAGTGAATTCAAGCGTGGTACAGTGATAGGTTGCCACCTGTGCAATAAGTCAATTCATTAAATTTCCTCACTACTGAATATTCCATAGTCAACTGTTAGTAATCTTATAACAAATTGGAAGCAATTGGAAACAACAGCAACTCAGCCACAAAGTAGTAAGCCACTTAAATCACAGAGCAGTGCTAAGGTGCACAGTACGCAGAAGTTGGCAACTTTCTGCAGAGTCAATAACAACTACAGACCTTCAAACCCTGTGTGGCCTTCAGATTAGTCCAAGAACAGTGCATAGAAAGCTTCATGGAACAGGTTTCCATGGCCGAGCAGCTGCATCCAAGCCTTACATCACCAAGTTGAATGCAAAGCGTTGGATGCAGTGGTGTAAAGCATGCCACCACTGGACTCTAGAGCAGTGAAGACGTGTTCTCTGGAGCGACGAATCTTGCTTTTCTGTCTGGCAATCTGATGGACGAGTCTGGGTTTGGTGGTTGCCAGGAGAACGATACTTGCCTGACTGCAGTGTGCCAAGTGTAAAGTTTGTTGAGGGGGATTATGGTGTGTGGTTTTCATGGGTCAGACACTTTTTTACCAAAGTTAATTTTTTTATCTGTATGTCTGTACCTTGGGTTCGTCTTCAACTGTATTTATGACTTTCCTTACTACATTTAACATATATTTAGTTACTTAAAATATTTTTGTTCATCTCCTATCTTATAAAGCTGTTAAAATCCAAAGCTTTTACATTCTTACCTAAACACTTCCAGAACACCCACACAGAGTTTAACATGCTTTAGATTTGACCCTCTGTCCTTAAGAAGCTTTCTAGTCAGCTATTTTGTTACATTTTCCTCTGCAGCAGAGCTCTGCGTCTTCGAAGACTATATGAATGCATTCAGCCATGCGGTGCATGTTCAGGGGAAAGTGTTCTGACTCATTATAGAGTTCCTCTTGAGGTTATTATTTTTGATTAGCCAACCAGGCCACATATCTTCGTGAAATTTTGGCCAAGTCCAGGTTCAAACTCAGTCAAACCTTGCCGGAAAATGTCCTGTGTATAAGGTCTTTAAGAATCTTAAAGCTAAAACTTCTACATAGAGCATATATTATACTGGATTATTCCTTAAAGCACCTACAGCAGTTGTATCACTCAGCCCTATCAGCAGAGATTACACAATCTAAAAGGGAATTTGTTTAAATAGTTAAAAGTTGTGTGTGCAGAATTAAGACAATAATACAACAGATATAATATAATGAATGCATTTTCACAAACCAAATTGGCACTGAACTAAAACAACGCAGAATGTAAAAGAAATCGTAAAACTGTAAAAAGCAATAATTTAGTTCTATACCATAAAGCAGTTCAATGAAAATGTGTTATAGTTCAAAGTGTCCACTTATACTATATACTGGACTGCAATGTGCAATCCAATCCAAAGTGGAAGTGCTAGTCCTGGAAATAATGCACCCATTGCACACTGGGATGCCCCGGTCGTGTTAACATATTGTCACATATTTTATTTGTTATGCCTAATTGTATTAATGGTAGCCTTATATTCTGTGATTACGCTTGTTCACTTATCTTGCCCACAGTAAGGCGCATCAATCAGCAGTCATGTCATATTTCATATATTTTTTGGATAGTAGTGTAAGAAGCTGGAAAAAAATAATATGTGTATGACTTTGTGTGCATGCACCTGCATTTACTAACATCATCTATTTGTGTTTTTTATGTATTTACATTAGGAAAAATCCATAATCCACATTCATGAAACAAAATCTATATTGTTTTGAGTTAATAGCAGTATGCAATGGAACAGCTTGTTGTCGTGTATTTAATATATGGATTTATTCATTTATTCATCTATTCATTAATATTTTTATTTTATTTTAATATGCATTAATAGTTGTCCTCTAGTACATCAGCAGAGATTCCTAATGAACTCTGATTTAAAAGCTTTAAGTAATGAATCTTTTTCTGATACAATTGTGCTTGATGGTTCAAGAAAGCTTCACTTGGTTATCACCAACTCCAAAGCAAAAGCTACCAAGACCTGCTTCCTGGTTTAGGTGTCAGGCCACGCTGCTCCTTTTATACTAGACGAGATACTATACTACTACTTTTATACTATACTACCTCCTGGAAGTACACATTTTTAAGAGAACTTAAAATGGACTAGGAAGCACAGAAAACCATTAAAAACTCAACAAATATACAGTTATATACAGAGGGGTAAAAACATGTCCTTTATGTGGCAATGTCACATAGACCCCCTCCAGCCTACAGTACATGAGGGATAGATGTACAGATCCATTTGGAATAAGCCACACTGCGCATGCTCCACTCCCAAACAAACTATAAAAAGACAGTGAGTATCCCCGTCCGTGATAAAGCTAGGACAGGGAATAACAAATGACTTAAATCCTTCCTACTTGCTGCTACTAGCCATTGTTTATATTTTCTCTACTTAACTCCCTGGGGTCTGATGGTTTTGGGACACTGGCAGAGGTTTTGACATGCTATTACATTTGGTCTTTTATCATTTGCTTAAAGTGACACTTTGTAGTTTTTCAACTTTCATAATATATTTTGTAGACCCTTGTGATGGTACATCGACTTAAAATAGGTTAAATGACTTGTCTACCATAGCCTGACAGGGTCTGTATCGCTTTTACTCATACTTTTAAACTTGAGGTTTCTTGTAGTAACCCGAGCACAAAACAAAAAACTACAAAAATCTGCTTTACGGCATACATCACTTCCTCCACTTCCTCAAATTCGGAAGTGAGAGCGCAACTATTTATTTTCCTGATGTTATTGTCATGGCTGAAGCAGCAACTAAGAAAAAGAAACCCAAGGTTTTGTCGGAGGACAGCAGAAAGAGAAAACGGGAGAGTGACAGAATAAAAAGAAGGATTATATTGGGCCAGCGTTTGCTCGCTGGCGTGAACTAAAGAAGGAGGAGGGGTTTCTGACCGATGCTGACTTGGCCCTCATGCTTATGTACTAAGGAATGTTATATTGCTTGCATATATAAGTCCTGTCTGGCGCCCAAACACTATTTTTTTACGTGAATTTTACTGGAGGCTACTTGGAGAGTTTAGAGAGAGATTTATATCACGTGGCACCGGGGTGGAGTCATGGACCTAGCACACGGGCCTTCCGGGTTTGATTCCCCTTTAAGACAAGATTTTTTTAAATATAAACTTTAACCAAGTGACCACCGTTACAGCTGGCTTGAAAACACGAGCTACGCGATCTTTTGGGGTTTGAAATAAAATAAAACCCATGAAATTATATTCATATGACATGCTGGAAGGCACACTTTGTGACCTAAAGAGTTGTCTTCTTTTCCTTTGCGACAGTGCTGCTGCACTTGTGGCCTCTAGGGGTGCTACACTTGAAAAATACATGTCTAGCACCCCCTAGTGGCCAAAAAGTTCCATGGTGTGCCTTTAAAACATATTAGTGGCTAATATCACATAACACTGTATTGAGCACAAACTTTGCTACAATAATATATGTGTAACATGTATGTACATGTTTGTATTTTTAAGGAAATTATGATTAGTAAAAATCATATATTATAAAAGTTGCTGAAATAAGGCCAAGGACACATAGTAAACATTTGATCACAAACAAAAAGGTACTGGCTCTCGTAGAGTTGAGAATTTGCTACAAAAAGATGTAAAACCATTTTAGTTACTCATTCACATGAAACAATATTTTGATTTAACTTTTGTAAGACACTTTTTGTTGTGTAGAGGCAATATGCAAGTGAGTGTCAATGATTCACACCGGAAGAGATAAAGACCCAACCCCCTTATGGCTCAACGAGGAATGTTGTGCTAGAATAAACTTGAGGAGATTTAGAGAAAATGTTTTGCTTGTAGATTAATAACAAATTTGTGTACAATAATATAGGAATATAAATTTTAAGTATCAAATGAACATTTGTACAAATGTGCATTTAATTTAATTATCCAGAAGAATCACAGTGCCAAAAACACTCCACCCATACGTTTTATGGACTATGTACCGCCATGACGTTTAATAGCCTGTATCTCTATTTGCACAACAATGGATTAATCTGCATTAAGAAAACGAAATTTACCAAAAGGCTGTTTGTAGATTGTTATGTGTTGCTAACGTTATCCTGTCCTAGCCTGACCCGTTTTCTAACATCCCCTATATGTACTAATTTAATAAGAAATCCTCCACTACAAACACATTGATGCACAAAGTAATTTGATTCACATGCATTGCTAACACCTTATTTTTGAAACCTCTTAAGTCTAAAACCTTTCATCAAGTTTATCACATTCATACTTTTCTGCTGCAGCTGACAGTAACTTCCCAGAACTCCGGAGAGGCTCCATGATCCGCCATTTCTGTAAAAAAAAACTGTTCCATTGGAGTCAACGGAGTTGAAGCGACTCTCCTACTAGAGGGCTCTGGAAGAATCTAAGTATTAATTATTGTGTCTTTTGATGGATGGTTAGAAACGTATTAGTGCAAAGAACCTAAATCATTACAAAACTGTCTATAAACAAAACATTGGCTAAAGAAGTTAACAAATTAAAAAACAGCATCATTAATTGAAGATTAATTAAACCGAAATTATTCTTAATTATACAACAGTTCTTTCTGGTTCTCGAATCTGATTGTCTAAGAGCTCTTCCCAGGTGTTCGATATTGTACTGATAACATTCAATTCAATTTTCAATTCAATTTTATTTATATAGCGCTTTCCACAATTGTTAATTGTTTCAAAGCAGCTTTACATGAATAGATGTAGGGGAAAACACAGAATAATCGATAGATAATATAAGAAGTAGAATACAGCGGCTAAGAATAAACCGTACAAGCGAGCGTGGTAATAATGTAACGTATACAGTAAAGTGCTAAGTTAAGCCAATGTTGGCTGACTCTCCCGGGGATTGAAAAAACCCCTAGGAGAAAAACCCTGTGGGAAAACTCCTAGGAGGAGAAAAACGCTTGAGAGAGATACATATACATATATATATATATATATATATATATATATATATATATATATATATATATATAAATATATAAATATAAACACAATAGGGATATGAAACGGGTAAGCAGATTAAACTGGTTCAGCCGGTGGTCATTGGTCGCGCATCAGCTGGGCATCACGTTGAAGGACAGGCAGTAGATCAGTGGTGTAAAGACCTTCACAGCATCAGGAACTGGGTCTGTTTGTCTCATTGTCCTCAGGGTTGAGGACGGGACAGGGAGAGAGAAACAGAATCCTATTAGCGTAAGGCCTGTTCACATGTAATGCAAGTGTCATACAGTATTGTGGTTTAAAATCCGCTGGTTTCCAGACAGGCGAACTATTGTGGCATAAGTATATTACCCAGATGACTTATGTGAATGCTTTGTTCTGGACAAACTAACTATTGCGGGATAGGTACATTTACTTGACATTTTATGTGAATGCTTTATTAAAGAAGAATGTCTTAAGTTTAGACTTAAAGTGATTGACTGTGTCTGATTCTCGAACATTATTTGGTAAATCATTCCAGAGCTCAGGGGCTAGATATAAAAAGGATCTACCACCTTTTGATATTCTAGGGATAATGAATTGACAAGAATTTTGTGATCGCAGTGTAAGTGATGGATTGTTGTCCCGCGAAACCACAGTGGAACTGCAGGTAAGCCCAGCAGCTTTTACATTTGGACATTGGTGATTTATGTTCGCGTGACGTGCCTATTAAAAGACGTTGTGAGATATCACCACTGATATATTTATAACCAGCATGCAAAAAACATCTCTCTGACACTTACTAAAAACTGATTTATGTAGTACTGACAAAAACGAAGTCCAATAGCAATAGTATATAGTTTTATTAACTGTAAACTCGCGCCAAAACAATAACAACACAAAAGACACTAAATATGAATAAGAAAACAAGTAATAGATTCATGACACCAAATACTGCTGGTTTGATCTCGTTTTTGACCATCTAACACAGATAGGTCTACATCAGAGCCAGGGAATCCCTGTCAGAGATTTAGCCCATATTAGGATGTGGTCAGCGAGGTGAGTGAACACTGACGTCCATTGGTGAGTTTGGGTCTTGTCCGAATCTTTCTAAGCAAATGTTCAAATAGGCACTATCTTTACTAATCGACTGCAGATTTGGATATTATACATATATACAAAACTACACTTTGTGACCAGGAAACTGTAATATTAAGAAATGGCTATTCCGTCTATTTAGTTATTATGACACTCAAAACAGCCGAAAGTGTTACCTGTCATTCTGGCCTTCATATCCGTGGTGGAAGAAAGTAGTTCCCATACAAAGAGTCTTTTTTTAATAACTCTGTAGTTGTTTTCTTGGTAACACTTTACAATAAGGTTCATTAGTTAACATTAGTTAAATGTATTAACTAACATGAACAAACCATGAGCAATACATTTGTTACAGTATTTATTAATCTTTGTTAACGTTAGTTAATATAAATAAAGCTTTATTTGCTTGTTCATGTTAGTTCACAGTGCATTAACTAACATTAACAAAATTTTAATAAAAGTATTAGTAATTGTTGAAATTAACATTAACAAAGATGAATAAATGCTGTATAAGTGCAGTTCATTATTAGTTCATGTTAATTAATGTAGTTAACTAATGTTAACTAATGAACCTTATTGTAAAGTGTTACCGTTTTCTTTTTTCAAACGTGTGCATTCGACCGGTTATATAAAAGCAATATCGCTCTCGGAGTCGTGTGATATAGCTCTATATCATTATGGCTGTGATTGCCTACGACCTCGTGCCTCTGCCCTTATCATAGCCTTGATAATATAGAGCTATATCACAGTCCTACACGAGCGATATTGCTTAATCATATAATTCATTTTATTATATAACTTATTATATAATTAATATGTTTTATTACTGTGGACTTTTGTTTTTAGTGTTTGTTTTGTTGCTAAGTCTATTGTTTTGTATATGGTAACGGACTGCTTCTCTTAGCTATAACTAAGATCATTTTATCTAATATTAATATTTCATGTCAATGTTTTTATTTAAAGGGTAAGTAGCCGTGTAATAAGCAGGATAATGTTGCAGTAATGACCATTTGACTGGTAATTATCCATCATTTAAACACTTGTGCACATTTATCAAGCAATTGCAATCTTGAATTAAACAATGGTGTGGTATAATAGTGTAGCTTAGTTTCTGCTCTACTTTTACCTCTCTACCGCTGTGCAACGCACTTATTTCCGAGATGAAATAGCACATAATAAAAAAGTACTAGCGAAATAAAAAAACTTTGGTCAAGCAATGCTTTGTCATATCAAAAGGGTTCTCACCACCCAGTGACATAAAGGATTCCCATGCGGATAGACTCACCAGGCTTCTCTTTTTTCTGATTCCCCTAATTTATCTTTTTGTCCTGCACTATAGTAAAACTGTTGTATTTGCATTTGCTAAAACTAGGTTATGAAGTTCTAGTTAGAGCAGAACGAGCGACTTTTGTGTGTTGCTATTTTATATTTGGGATAGCTTTGTGGAATGAATTGGTGAGTCATGAAACTGCGTACAGAAAGTGTGTTTGACTGCAAAATTAAATATACATGGAAATTAAAACATTGAAATACCCTGCAGGCTCTTTTTGCTTAAGAGGGTTACTTGCTCTAGTAAGGAAGCACACCTCAGGCAGGCTGCTGTTCACAACTTTGCTCCAAACTGATTGTTGTGTCATAAGTGTCATAAAATTTGCTTTGTGTTCATTAGCTATTCATGGAATACAAACACCCCAGTAGTTGCTGAAACACAGAAAGAGTATCTGTCAAGGATCATTAATGTGGAAAAAGAATTTTTATTTTAAAGCCAATATATTCTATATTGCTAAAATTCTAAACAAAATTTCACCTGACACATGCATAATCTCTTTGTTACAATTTACATAGCATCAGTTCACACACTGTTCTATAGAAATATGATTTTCTATAAAATATTGTTTTATATGGCAAATATAGTCAAATTGTGTTTACTGCACAATAAAAACAGAATAATGGGTCTTATTAACTAATAATTGTGTTCAATTTTCGTTTTTATACGCGCAATTGAAGTCTTCACGAAAACTTTCCGCCTAATTCACAACTCATGTGTATGCACATGAATTTGTTCTTGTTCTTACGTTAGTGAATTTGGAGTGTTCTACATGAGCGGCCGCGTGCACATGAGGTTTAATTTGGATAAAACATGCGCAAACCAGCTCCTTATAAGGGTCTTCTGCAGCGCAGCGCTGGTCCACAGAGAATGTTAGAGCAGTTTGTCATAGCGAAAGAGCTCGAAAAGAAATCCATGATTATATTTATTTTTGGTAAAGTACTGTTTTGCTTTGCATTTTTTATTTGGGAGGTTTTGCTGTCGCTGGAGGAAGCCAGTGCTGTCCACCGACCGGAGTAACATTAAAGAAGTATTGGATGCATTAACAAATATGCCATTTAATTAATATGACAGAGGCCCGCAACTGTCTCTAAAATAAAACAGCCAAAAACTGCAGCACTGCTGCGTCATGAAATTACACCTTGGGGAAGAATGCCACTGCGTTCGTGCATCTGTCCATCTGAGTAAAACTAGCCTGTCTTATAGGTGAGTGATGACGTCACGAGTGCGACGGAACCGAAAGGTATAAAAGGGAGGCGCCAACAGCGCATTACAGCTTTCTGTCATTCAGCGGGCATTCTATTAGCTGTTATGAGAGCCCCTCACAAAAGTTGCTTCATTCCCGAGCAGCCCTATTTATCAAGAGGGCAATATTAATGTTCTTCGAGGGTCAGGGCATCATTGGGATCGCAAATGGAGCTAGCTGAGGTATCTGAGACGTTTCGGCCCATTCTCAGCCATCGCTGTCAAGTTCACTTGGACCCGGGGTCAGGAAGCCCGCACTAAGTTCCCTTGCGACCTGGAGCTCAATGCAATTTTCTAGCTCAGAGGAGTTAGACATCATTAGTCTGCACAATGATACACGATTCACACACAGATATGAGGAATTAAATATTCAATTGCCAAATTAGTGTTTTAATTGTAATTTTTCTAATTTTATTTTTATTTATTGAGCACTATATAACAACGGGTGTTGAACATAGTACTGTGCATTTCCAATAAAAATAAATACATAAAACCATACACAAAGACATTGAAGAGTTTAGACCCTTTTACAGTTGGTAAACAATGTGACGTATTTGTGTGGGCGGGGCTTAGCTGGAGGCAGAAAGATTCCCCTCAACGCTTTAACAAACGGTAGTTAGCAAGTTTTCTAAGCTTGTTTTTTTTAACAATGGCTGGAGAAAATCGCTTAGGTTTCTCGCGTAATCCCGGTTCCATGAAATAACGGAAACGAAGCATTGGGCCAGTTTGCTGACGTTACGGGGGAACTCCTGTTTACTCCGCGATTGAAGCCTATTGGTTAACATCTGTAGAAAATACAGACCAATGACGTTTGAGCCCGCGCGGGGCGTGGCACACGTCCCTATATAAGCCCGGGGAAATACGTCAAGAGCTCATTATATTTCGACTAAAGTGCGCAGCCGAATAACACTCGCTGCGTAGACGTTTGTAGCACGGCCAGCGACGCAATGCTTCGTTCCCGTTATTTCAGGGAACCGGGGTTACGCGAGTAACCTAAGCGTTCCCTTTCAATACGGTTCACTTCACATTGCATCAGTTTGCATACACAACGGACTGAGGTGCCCTTACCGCAGAGAGACACTGCATGTGGCCCTATACCCAGCGTGTACATAGCTCTAGCAAGCGTAAGTGAAAGCACCACATATGAGACAGTAATACGCATACAGTGAAGTTTCTAAACGCACCATGATGCATTTATAACAGAGCACAAGACGGTGGGTTCCCTGAGCGCGCCGCGAGCTGTGCATGATTTATTAATAGATAGCCATGACGGTGAGCTCGCAGTGCACCGTGGAGGCATACAGAAATGCAGTCGTGTGAACATTAAGCCGATAAGACCTGTGCTTGAAAGGCAGGGACATCCAGGCTATAAAATTTGACAAACGTAGACGGCGAGGACCAGCCGGCCGCATTACAAATGTCAAAGATAGAAATCCCCATAGACCAAGCCCATGATGAAGCCATACCTCACGTTGAGTGAGCTTTTAAACCAACTGGACAATGTTCATTCAGGGAGGCGTAAGCCAAAGCAATGTCTTTGACTATCCATTTAGATAGCCTCTGTTTAGTGAGTGGCATACCTAAAGAGTGGTGCGCGAAGCTTACGAACAGCTGATCTGACTTTCGGTATGAGGCAGAACGGTACATGTATATTCTTAATGCTCTGACGGGGCAGAGCATGTTCGGGGTTTGTTTGCTGTCCGCCGGCGGGAGGGCGAGAAGTGAAACCACCTGAACTCTAAATGCCGTGGTCAAAACTTTAGGAATGTATCCTGCTCTCGGTCTAAAGATCACTTTGCTATCGTTAGGACCGAATTCCAGACACGATGGGTCAATTGAAAACTCGTGTAGATCGCCTACTCGTTTAACCGATGCCAACGCCAGGAGGAGAGCGGTTTTAAACGAGAGAGCGCGCAGGTCAGCCTGCTCAAGGGGCTCAAAAGGGGGACTGCGCAGCGCTTTCAGAACCGTGGACAAATCCCAAGACGGGACCGTGTTAGGTCGCGGTTGGTTTAGTCTGCGAGCGCCTCTGAGGAATTTAATGATGAGATCATATTTTCCCACGGTGTGACCGGCGATAAGGGCGTGATTCGCAATTATCGCCGCCACATATACTTTAAGCGTCAAGGGTGCGCGACCACTGTCCAGGATTTCCTGTAGAAAGGAGAGAATATGCTCCACTTCACAGGTGTTTGGGTTTAAGTTTTTCGTCGCGCACCAGTCAGAAAAAATATACCACTTTTTTAGAGTATATAACACTCGTCCTGAAAGGCGTGACGGTTGCCGTTCAGAGACCAAACGTGTAGATTCCAAAGCTCCGGCTGTGGATGCCATATCGTCCCTCTCGCCTGAGATAGGAGGTCTTTCCTCAGCGGTATTGGACATGGTGCTGATGTTTTCAGCTGCCATAGGTCGGGGAGCCACAGTTGATTGTGCCAAAACGGTCAGAATTATCACGCATTTCGTCTCTCTTATCCTCTGAAGGACCTGTGGTAACAGAGCCACCGGAGCATATAAAAGCCATGCCAGCCATGTTTGCGACAGGGCATCCTGGTGTCTTGAGAACAAGATCGGGCAATGCACGTTCTCGTCGGATGCAAACTGATCGATCTCCGCTTGGCCGAAGACGGTCCATATTTTCTCGACCGTTTGAGGATGCAGCCTCCATTCTCCCGGTGGCTGACCGCTGCGCAAGAGAATGTCTGCACCCGTATTGGCTACACCCGATACATGAGTCGCTTTTAACGAACGTACGTTCGTGTGAGCCCATAATAAAAGCCGTTTTGCCAGCCTGGATAGGGAGCGAGATCTCAGCCCTCCTTGGTGGTTTATGAGACCACCGTCATACTGTCCGACCGCACTAAAACGTGTTGATGTTGGAGTTTCGGTCGAAAGTGTCGTAGCGCTAGGATAACTGCCCACATCTCGAGGTGGTTGATATGTAGCTGAGACAACTGGTTGTTCCACGTACCGAAGGTGGGTTCGCCGTCGCAGTGCGCGCCCCAACCCGTCGCAGATGCATCCGTAGTCACCACTTTCCTCCTGCTCACGGAGCCGAGCTCCGTGCCCGAGAGGAAAAGGTGAGGGGATGTCCATATCGAAAGCGCTTTCACGCAGCTGTACGTGATTTTGATTAATAAGCGGCCCGACAACCAAGCACGGGGCGGAACTTTCGCTTTCAACCAAAACTGAAGCGTCTCATTAACAGCATTCCCAACGGTATTAGTGGGGATACTGCTGCCATCAGACCCAGCATTTTTTGGAATCGTTTGAGAGGGAGATGTGAACCCGCTTTGAACGATGCCGCCTCATGTCTGACCGTGAGCGCGTGTTCCGGTGTAAGCCATGCCCGCGTCTTTATCAAGTAGAGCGTCATGCCTAAGAATGCGATCCGCTGCGTGGGGGTGAGCAAACTCTTCTGGATGTTGATTTTGAACCCTAAATTCTCCAAATGCTGGAGTACAACGGTCTTGTGGGCGATAATTTCCCTCTCTGACTAGGCTAGAATAAGCCAATCGTCGAGGTAATTCAATATGCGGATGCCGCTCTGTCTGAGATTGCCCGAGGGGACTGAAACACGCAGAACTTTCGAGGGCGGGCTGGCCGAAGCGGGACCAGAGCCTCTTTTCCTCCTCAGACTCTCTTCAGGGAGGCTGCAGCGGCACCGGGTCCAGTGTGATCCGAGGACGGGGACCGCGGCGTCGAGGTGGACCAGCCGATCGTGCAGGATGCTGGCGCTTAACCTCCGGTTCAGCTCTCTGCTGGGGTTGAGCTGGTACTGGCTTAGGGCGCTGAGCTGGCGGCGGTTTTGGGCGGCCGGTCTCAGATGCTGAGGCAGATCGTTTCGGTAGTGTTCGTCGGCACTGTCCACTACGGAGAGGACGTGGGAGACGGCGCTCTGAGCTCGGGTGGAGTAGGGAGCACGCCAGGATTTGGTGAGCTCCTGGTGAACCTCCGGAAAGAACGGCGCCTGCCGCTGGCGGGATGGTTGACAGCACCCGGGCTGCAGAAACCACTCATCCAGATGGCTGAGTTGAGGCTCTGACGGCAGCGACCACTGAATGTTGAGCTCCGTTGTAGCTTGTGTCAGGATGGGGATACGCTCAGAGTCGTGAGGACGCGACTCGGTTGGTTCTTCAGCCGCGTGGGTGTCGTCATCCGAAGCCGCCCAATCCTCTAACTCCTCAGAGGATGACATCATCTCCACGGTGTCACCGGACCCAAAGGAAACCATGCCGCTAGCACTCGGCAGGGGGCGTTGGTCCTCATGGACGAAAATGACAGGACGACGGTGGGGAGACAGAGCACGCGGGGGATGAGCCGGCGTGGACTCGGTCTCGGGGTGCTTTTCGACTTCACGGCTCCGCTGCTGTTTAGGCGGGAGAGCACGGGAAGCCTTCCTTTTGAAGATATCGAGGTGGGAGCGCAGCACCACGATGGGAAGGAGCTTGCAGTGGGCGCAGCCCACCTCGGTGAATAGGGCCTCGGCGTGGGCAGGACCCAGACAGATGACACACTCCTTGTGGAGATCCTCCACAGGCAAAGGGGCTCGGCATGAGCCACAGTGCCAAAGCGACATTATCTCAACACGCTTCTGCTCTTTTAGAATGAAATTCGCTCTTTTACACTAAACTGGAAAGCGGCAGGGGAACAACCTGGTGTGTAGTAGTCCGCTGCAGTGCTCAGATCGATGGCGAGTAAGGGCTTCTTCTTCGGAGCAGTGAGAAGGTTCGCGTTGAAGGAGAAAATGAATGAGCTCTTGACGTATTTCCCCGGGCTTATATAGGGACGCGTGCCACGCCCTGCGCAGGCTCAAACGTCATTAGAAAATACAGACCAATGACGTTAACCAATAGGCTTCAATCGCGGAGTAAACAGGAGTTTCCCTCGTAGCGTCAGCAAACTGAAGCAATGCGAAGTGAACCGTATTGAAAGGGAACTGAATATATCTGCTTTATCTGAATATTTAAGGTCACTTACTGTCTGGGACCGTGATAGTTATTTGAAAAAGTTAACTTTAACGGACGGAACAAGATTGGTCGACCCGTACACAATTACTCATTGGATGGATGATCTGACAGGATTACCTCCGATTGAGAGGCCTGACATCTACACTTACCTGATAGAGAAACCGAGCGTGTATAGTAAAGAGAAACTGAGGGCGTATAAATCCTTAGACGCGTATAACTACGTACTGAATGGTCACGTACAACACTTAAAATACAAAGATATAACAGACGAGTTTTGTGTTGTACGATCCGAAGTTCTGCCTAGCCAGCGCCAAGGCCAGAAGACGACCATGTATCAGGCTTGGGTTATTGTAAACAGAAGAAACAACTACATCTTGACGGCGAACTGCACTTGCATGGCTGGGTGAGTAGCTAATATCAGATTAGAAAGATCACATTTCATATTGAATTTAAACGGAAAAAGCACTTTTGTTGTTAACAGTTATGCTATATTACATTATGTTGTGTTAGTGATGTTGTTGTGTTAGCTATGATATGAGATGAGCAACAAGATATCAATTAGTTTCATTTTTTAATTTTCCATCTCACATAAGTCTAGGGTCCTGCTGCAGCCATGCAGCTGCAGTGCTATTTAAGGTGGAGCTCTATGTTAGGATGGGGAGGACTGAGCAGCAAGCAAAAACCCCAGGAGAATGTCTCTGGAAACAGACAAAGAAAGAGGTCAAACCAGCCAGAGTTAGGGAGATCAACTTCCAGAGGCCTAAAAGACAGTTGACAGCAGCAGTTCCAGACAAAGTCAGGAGGTTCAGTAGCAGTGCTAGAGGCATGTACCAGAGTAGATGAGGCTTTGTTACTTTGTCAAGAGAAACAAAGTGATCTAAAATAGAGTTAAGAATTAAGCTGCAATTACGAACTGACCAGGTCAGAGCTATTCTGCTAGATGAAGGTTCACTCTCAAGTGTCCAGTCAAACTTTTAAGTGCTTAGTTGAATCTCAACGCATTTTACATACAACTAAATTACCAGATATGAGACAACCAAGAAAGCATTACAATATCAGATGGAGCAGTTCTATTAATCCAGGACATCAGATAGCAAATAATAATAGTTATATGCTTTACACCCACTTTGCATGTTCATTTAGCTGTATATTAATAAAATGCCAATCATCTAAACGAATTGTTGTCCCATGTCATCTTCTAGAGCTCACAGATGAAGACATCCAAGAACTGTATTCGATTGCCACTGACGCTGCTGTTCTGACCAGCATAGAAAACAGTGACACTGACACAGCTTCTGAGTCTGAGCTAGAGCATCCTCCAGAGTTGCCAGAGCCACTCACAGCCTTGTACGACCCCACGCTCAGACAGCACATGCATGGGGACATCAGAGATAAATGTGAGGTAGCCTATCACAACATGAGAAGAAACATCCACCCTGATCAGTGTGAGAAACTTTAGTCCATCACAGGGCAGGCAGGATTACCAGCACAACATTTTATACTGTATGTAAAGGTGACCATCTGCACAAAACACCCTGGACAAAATCATGCACTACCATGACACCAACATACAGGTTCCAGCAGTTTTATGGGGAAAAGACAATGAGGAAATTGCTAGGGAGTGCTACACCAAAGTGGTCAACAAAACCAATCAAAATGTAATGGTTAGCCTATGTGGTTTTGTGATTCGACCTGATGAACCGCACCTAGGCGCATCTCCAGATGGGAAAGTTGTGTGCTCCTGCTGTGGGAAAGGGGTCTTGGAAATCAAATGCCCATACAAATATAGGGAAGGCCTGCAGGGTGTGACAGTCAGTGATGATTTCTGCCTTGACCAACAATTCCAACTAAAGAAGACACACCAGTACTACCACCAGGTTCAACTGCGCATGTTTGTCTGCAATGTCCAGTACTGTGATTTTGTGGTGTGGACAACTCAGGAGCTGGTTGTAAATCGCATACAAAGAGACTAAGAGCTCTTGCAAAAGGATTTACCTAAAGCGAAGCAATGTTTTGTATCTTTCATTCTGCAAGAACTTCTAACCCGCAGCCAAGATCCTGCCCTTCAACCACCAGTACTTTGTAACACCTTTGAAAAGCTAGTTTGGTAAAATGAGTGTACCATGTGCAAACACTTCTTTCATTATAGTTGTGCACAAGTTAAGAGGAGGCTACAGAACTGGCACTGCAGTTGTTGTAGATGAATACGCCTGACTCACCTGTGTCTATCTTCACAGTTAGTCATGAAAGATGTAAATGCTTCTATTTCAGCAGGCAATAAGTACTATTTTACAGCTACATGATAGTGAACTGGACCAAAATACACAAAAAAGTTAAACCTTCAATGTGTTGGATAAGGTTTTGGGAATGGAAATTTATGTATGTAATGGCATAAGAAGTGATTTAAAGTATATGACTCCTGTAAATGATGTAAATAAAGAGTGACATTACAGTAAAGTTATTATTAGTAAGATATAAATATTTTCTAGAAATAAAAATTCTGAAGACTGCTAATTAATTATAAACTTTCTGTATTTATTCTTTCTTACCATGTTCTTAAATTACGGTCACAATTAATCACAACAATGTATATACATTGTATGTAGGATCACAGATGATTCACAATTTATCACAACAATGTATATACAGTCCCAGATGATTCACAATTAATCAATAGTTTACAAAAAAATCAATTCTTAAAGTAGCACACAGTAGAGTGAAAGGCATATAAATCGTCAGTACATTGTTGTACACACAGACACACAACAACAACACAGACATTTCATACACGACATACTCTCTCTTTTCTGGGCACCACAGATTTACACAAATTGGTAAGAGCACCACAGACAATCACCATGTCATCCAAAAGGCTAACTTGGGAAATTGGGATAACAGAATGCACAATTTTGAAACTCTTCCATCTGCTTATAACTCTCTCTACATGTATTCTCACACGCGACAGTTGTCTGGATACATCTACTTCACAAGCAGGTAACTGACTCTTTCCTTTGGTGAAATTTGGTATACGCAAAGTGGCACCATAAGCAGCAAGTTCATCCCTGATCAAAAACCCCCTGTCTGCTAAGATTTCATCTTTTGGCTCTAACAAGTGCAAAGTTGAAGTCTTCATTACGTGCATCTTCTATATATGTGTAGAAAAAATAAGTAAGCTATTATAATTTATAATAATGATATAGATCATGTATAATAATATATAATACAGAAAATATTATAATATCAAATATAAATATAAAAATTTTATATACCAACATTATCATACACATTATAATTATAGCCTAGTATTTGATTATAGTGTACGTGATGATTGCGTATGAGTGGTTTTAGGTATTTTATTAAATTTTTGCGTACATTTAGAAGACATTTTAAAATGAACGTTTTTGTTGAATCAAAATTTGTTCATGAAAACATGCACAGAGTCATTCCTGACAACAGTGTTGAGGATTATGATCTCGTCGATGGGAAACTCGTTCTTTATATTCAGAGTTACACGTAATGTCTTCGTTTTCTGTCTACATGGAAGAAACTGTGGTCTCTTTGTCGCCCAGGGTGATGCGTATTTCAAGAGCCCAGAATGTGAGAGCAGACATTCTGTTGAGGCAGGGGCTGAGGCCCAGGGAAATGCAGACTCCTCCCTGAGGTGGTGGAACAATTCTTTGTCCAAAAATGGTCTCCCGTTATGGTTCTCCCTGACACGGGGCTATAGTATAGACATGGCCGAGGCGATGCCTATACACCTTTTTCCCAATTGTTCTGCTCTTGGTGCTTTAGAGAACTAATCAGTGCATCTCAACTGTTGTTGAGACCATACTTAACTTTAGAGCTCTCTCCACCAGGAAACTGTATACATTAATGTGGAGAGTTTTCACTTCATGTGTAGAGAAACGCATATTTACCCAGTTAACTGCCCTGGGGCTTCAGTTCTGGAATTTCTACAAGATCGGTTTTTCTCAGGTCTTGCACCCTTTACTTTAAGAGCATTAACTGCAGTCTTAGCTGCTTTTTACTTTTCTTTAGTGTCATGCGTTAGTCATTTGTTTCCTCTGTGGTACATTTGAGTATGAGGCCTCCTTCAAAGTGAGAGTTCCAAGATTCTTTTGCCCGTCACCTCTCTGAGGAGGGTAGGTGACCTTTATACATAATCTGTTTCTCTTTCATGTCTGGAGTTTACTCCAAGCATAATTAAGCCATTCTATACTCAAGACCGGGTTATATACCAAAGGTTCCTAGTAATGTGGCCTAGGACCTTAATTCTTTGGGCCTTTCATCTTCACGAGTCAGCGGATCAACAAGATTATTCTTATTATGCCCTGTTAAAGCATTAGAAGAGTATATGAGAATGTCTTCTCTGTGTAGAAGATCTGATCAACTTTTGTTTTGGAGCCGTTAAAGCAACACTAAAGAGTTTTGGTTCTTTGCTTCCCCTACAGGCTAGAAGCGGAATTGTCCATTACTATTGTTGTAAATACTGCAGCATAGCTGGCTCTGATTGGATTGTAGGTCTGCCGTAAAGCAAGTTTTTGTAGTTTTCACTCGAACTACAGGACCGCGAACCGACGGTTGGAAAGTTCTTTAGTGCGGTTTTGGGCGATAGAGGGCTGCAAAGCGAATGTGGAAGTGCCGTTTACCCTGTTTCAAGTGGATGAACTGAAACTTTTTGAAAACGTTATTTTAAGGTAAAAAAAACTCTTTGGTGTTGCTTTAACTCCCTGGGGTCCAAAAATGTGGTGCCACATTTTAACGTGTTTTCTCCTCATCAAAGCAGAGTCAACTTAAAATACTCCATTAATAATCATACACTTACATTTTAGACATCATTTGAAACTATAAAGTGTCTACCTTTATTTGTGTACATTCACAATAACAACAAATCTTTGTGTTTTTGTCATATAAAAAAAAATAAACATGATGCGCTTACAGATGTCTTTCTCTCCGCCAGCTGTCTCTCAAAACACGTTACAAAAATCTATTGAAACTCTCACACTTGTCACACAAAAATGATCTAATGAAAGCATGAAATGTCTGATTTTAACCCTCACAAGCCCTGATTTTCCTGTTTACATTAGAGTTCCAAAATATGTGTGTGTGTGTGTGTGTGTGTGTGTGTGTGTGTGTGTGTGTGTGTGTGTGTGTGTGTGTGTGTGTGTGTGTGTGTGTGTGTGTGTGTGTGTGTGTGTGTGTGTGTGTGTGTGTGTGTACATTTTTAATGATACAAATAATATATAATTTTTTTGTTTACTTCCCATCTATACATTAAAGCTGTCCTTTGGGACATATTAAGTACTTTTGTACCAGTTTACCACTAAATTACTCAACTACACCATTAGCTTGCGTGTAAAATATATATATTTTTTATGAAAAATTCACATACATTATCATCTTAATTTGAATTAAATTGTTTTTAGACATTGATCTAGATGTTATGTGTTGAATTTGCCCACCTGCTGGTTAGAAAAAAACTACTTTGGTGATACATTTTGTGAATGTATGGATATATATACCATTTACTTAAAAATACAAAATTCCCCAAAGTGTAATTTCATTACGCAGTGTCTCGTTCCCTATCTCAGGGAACCAAGGTTACAGTTGAAACAAAGACGTTTTCCAATATACATTTGAAATATTTTCTGCAATTTTTCATGGCTGAAAAAGTTGACAGCTGTAGCATTAGTGTCTGACAGCAAAGACAAAAGCACAAAGCACGTTTCACTTGCCATATTTATGACAGTGATCAGACGACTTTTTATGTTCCCACATATAGCCCACATCTCCCGAACTTGCTGTTCAATACAGAGTCCTGAAAATTCATGAGTCACTTTGATTATATAATGCTATTGTCAGTCTGTTTTATAACCAATGCCCGAATGAACAGAATGGCATTTAGCATTCCAAGTCCCATTTTGCGCTGCAGTGTGAACACAGGTTTCGGATGCTGTCCAGTGATATACACAATAGCTACTGTACGTGGACAACTGTTTATGTTATTTTGTTTTTATTTCTGTTAAAATTATCCTGATGATTCATTGTGCCTTCCCCCCCAGAAACATGTTGATATTAGTGAACTGGAGACTCTAATTTACCCATCAGTATGAATGAGAGTATGTGTGTGTTTGTCTGTGTGTCTGTGTGTGTGTGTGTGTGTGTGTGTGTGTGTGTGTGTGTGTGTGTGTGTGTGTGTGTGTGTACCTGGTAATTATCACGTTGTGGGGACCAATTGTCCCCATAAAGATAGGAATACCAGTATTTTTGTGACCTTGTGGGGACATCAAAATGTCCCCATGAGGAAACAAGCTTATAAATCAAACAGAATGAT
This sequence comes from Misgurnus anguillicaudatus, assembly GCF_027580225.2. NCBI lineage: Eukaryota > Metazoa > Chordata > Actinopteri > Cypriniformes > Cobitidae > Misgurnus > Misgurnus anguillicaudatus. The sequence continues at coordinate 8,087,386 of NW_027395278.1, forward strand.
GTTTCTTGAAAATGTGAAGTAGCAGAAGGGTTTCTGTGATGGTTGGGGTTAGGGAATGGGGTAGGTTGGGGGAATAGAATATACAGTTTGTATGGTATAAAATGCATTACGTCTATGGAATGTCCCCACAAAACATGGAAACCAGTGTGTGTGTGTGTGTGTGTGTGTGTGTGTGTGTGTGTGTGTGTGTGTGTGTGTGTGTGTGTGTGTGTTGTGGCCTGTGATGGACTGGCCACCTGTCCAGGGTGTTTCCCTGCCTTAGGTCCAAGATAATCTGGGATAGTCTCCAGCACTCATCACAACCATACATAGAATAATTGATATAAGGGAATGGATACGCTCAGAATGCATTGGGTACTTTATTGACCAATTAGTAGGTTATCCAAGACAGAAACTGTCCATTTAACAAATTGGCTTTAGTCCGAGAAGAGTATGCATTTTAGAACTGCTAAGGTTAACGTTATGATCCATATAAAACTTTCATTTATTCAGCTCCATTCGAATGTATTTTTAAAGCGCTTTTTTAGTTATACATTAGCAAACCATCTTTACAGTAAATACAGAGTAGTTTAGGCAAATATAAAACCGAGGCATAATAAATTATTTTTGCAAAATACAAGCACATTAGCAGTATCAACTATAAGAACAATTGGACTGTTATATTCATAGAGCTATCGAACAAACATGTTTATAAATATTTTCTTAAAATGTAAAACCCCAGCAGTGCAACGGTAGTGCAAATAATTTTATTTTTACTGTATTTCTTGAATGTATAAACACTAAAAATACAAAAATTCAAATAGTATATAATAAACATCTATTGGTGTGAACAAGAACTGGCAGAGTGCCCATAATTGTATAGATCTGAGGGGTGACCTGATGGTAGAACACAGGCGAGTGGTAAGGAAAATGTTAAGAAAAAAAAAATTAAATAAAGATAAAATGACATATAGGTGACATTAGATGGTAGTCAGAAACTGTAAAACAAATATGTCACAATGGCAGAAGTTTAGGTGAACGGTAGTGAAAATAAACATATGTATGATATGTACATGTTCAACAATATTTCTTTAATGTATAAACATAAAAAATACATAAATAAACTGGTATATAATAAACATCCAAAAGTGTGACCAAAAACTGGCAGAGTGCTCCTTCTGCACTCCTATTTTTCTTTTCTGCGCTCCTCTTTCTCATTTTTCCCTTTGGCATCTTTTGATAAGAGGTACCTCTCCAAGAAGTCTGGCGTCTCAGACGAATTTCTTTTGTTTACATTGGGTCTTGTCACACTTGGGCTGGTGCTGGATGATCCTGAAGACGTGCTGGCGATGGATGATCCTGAAGACGTGCTTGCTGGGGCCTCCTCACTTTTGCTCACATCATTTTGGACCACCATTCCACCCATGTTTTTAGCAGAAATATTTCTGTGAACAGTGTAAAGATAAATGTAGTTTACATCAGAAACAATCTTTCACACTGAGGGCCATGCCACGATATCCATGAGGTCAATGATTGATTACAAATGTAGTTTAGATTCATGGTATTTTATGTACCATACATCTGGCAAAACAAATTCAGCAGAGGTTACCTATACACAGAACACAAAATAATATATGGAACTAGATGTACAGGGAACATGCCATGGTATGATGTTAATCACTGTTTAATGTAAATGCATTACATATATATAGCTATGTATTGTTACTTTCGGAATTCAGATTTTTTTCTTGTGTACATCATATACAAACGCAGGGAAAAGTTTGTGGGGAAAAGTTACACGCCTGCGTACATTAAAGAAAATGAATGGAAATTAAACTAACCATTGAATCCCATTTGATTTGAAATTCCTCTCCATAACAACTCCCTCTTATCAAGATTTGAAGGCGTTTTTATAAAAATGACAATGAGTGTGCTCACTCACATAGGCGCCCTTTGTTTAGTCACGAGGCGTTAAACTTCAGCGATAAGCGCGTGTGATAATCGTCCCAGTGTGTACGAGCCTTTACACTGTTGTTTTTGCATGGTATTCTTCTCGTGCACCTGTCGTCTGTAATCCAATAGGGTGACTTTAGGTAATCTGGCACAAGCTCCAGTTTAAGATTTTTTTCTTTTAAAACTTTTTGTTATCCCACATTATCAAATGTTTTGGGTAATCTGGGACAGTCTACAAATGGGATAATATACAATTAGGGACCTTTTAAGTTTAATGACAAGGGCTAATATATGCCACAATGAAAAATGTGTGTTAGTGTGGACTACTGGAGGTTATAACATTAGCATAAATTCACAGCAGCTAGAGTTTCAAATGAATTAACATGATAGATTTTTAATCCTGTGTAGAGCTGGAAATCATTTTTCCTGATATTAGAATATACATTTTCTTATTGATATTCATGATTTTTCATAATTCTTTTTAAAAATTGGGGATATTATGTTTTGCATGCATAAAGTATGGTGAATATAGCCTTTGTGGGGCCTAATACACCCAGATTACAAGTGACCTGTCATAAAGTATCAAATTCAGATACATAATTATTATTATTATTATTATTATTATTATTATTATTATTATTATTATTTGCACAACAACACTAATAGGTCTCATTTTTTTATTGTATAGTTAAAAAACATCTTAGATATTTCAGAAAAGCCTATGTATTGATCTTATGTGCTAGATAGATATTAAAACGTCAAGATTACCTGTATTCACCTTACAGTATACTGTCTTTCTATCGTGACCCACATTCACTATTTCCAAACACTATTGATGTACATACAATATGCATGCAAAGTATTTTAAATGTATATTCTGAGGACAAAAGCTTATTATTAGTGGTAAGTTATGGATGCTTTCTGTATCAACCATCACTGAACGAATAGTGGAGCTGATATTTATAGTTTGTCCTGAAAGTGTTGGTGAAGGGTGTCTTAATAGATCAAGCAAATTTGCATGTCATATTTTATAAAGTTAAATGATCAACGCAACAGAAATAACAATTGTCTGAAAAAACGTTATATTATTGTAGTGTTTAAGCAAATGTGCATATCAGATTTTCATTAGATATTAGTTACACTATATCAGTGGTCTCAAACTCCCGGCCCGCGGGCCATTTGCGGCCCGCCCTCCCCCTCTCTGCGGCCCGCGGCACCTTTCAACAATATAACATAATCTGGCCCGCAGAAAGATTTTTATTCACTTTGTTTCATATTTATTCCATTTTTACTTTAAACGTTTAAGGGTTCGTTCACATGTCGCGTCTAACAACGTGTAACCCCCTTCTTCTGGTTCTTTAACTGTTCGACCACTCCGGAAAGGACCACACAGAGACGTAGGCTGAGCTCACTTATCTCATTTACTGGAATACTGGAATATATGAAATAACACCGCACAGGCGTGAATTACAACTCATCCGGTCACATAACATCCTCCTCAACAGCTTACAATGACTGAGGACCTCAGTTTAACAATCAATAAATCAATTTCTTTCAATAATTGAGCTCTGTTTCTTTTTTCCTTTATCTCTTTGAATATAAACAGCATAACAGTACACAAACATTAGTACATCATACCTGGAATATATGAAATAACACTGCACAGGCGTGAATTACAACTCATCCGGTCACATAACTGCCAAAAATAAATATACAGTGAATAAAATATACAGAAAATAAGCAATGAGAAAATACAGTTACTGAAACACAAGAAATGCCATGTGCTCCTAAAGCACTCAACAGTGAATTCAGTATAAAACTTTACATTTCCATCAACTTCATCTCTTTTGGCTTATCTACAATATGAAATACCCTTTTAGAGAACAATATTGAACCTTAGCAGAAATAAAATCATCTCTACCAACATTTTACTTGCATTTGACCGGAGAGAGATTTTAAACCTACCATCCTCCTCAACAGCTTACAATGACTGAGGAGAAAATGGCCGACACAATTCACAATTTACTTCGCTATATCCCATCAGGTGCACTTAACACATTGTGTTCAATTAACATTTTAGAATTAATATTCAAGATTAATAGACATTTTGGCACAATTCATCATAAACTAATTTTCCCCGTTACAAACGCGCGTTAAAACGAGTCAAGGCGTTTCTTACTTTCTAAAGTGCTGGGGAGCGGAAGTTGCGTTCCGTGGCGTGTGTCGCGTCACCCGTTGCTACGCAGCCATGAGCCGCGCGCGCTCCGTGATTGCGAGGATAACGGAATGCGTGATCGGACTTTAATTCCTCATCTGAACCTCGCGTCAATCATATCATTTTCACCATCCAACCAGTTAATCTGTTCGGGACTTTGTAGTGTTTGTCCAGAGAAGATTTGTTACTTCCGGGTGAAAATCAGCTGTTATTCAGAGAAGAGCTGCGGTGGGGCTCACATCAAGAAGCCACAGCTTCTAATGGAGACACTCAGGGCCGCATTAACCATAGGGCTAGGCGGGGCTAAAGCCCCGGGGCCCGAACAAGTAGGGGGCCCGTGATTGGCTGTGAAGCAGATTGACTGCTACTAGACATCTGATTGCCAAAGCCTTACCACGCCCCCTACAAATTAGGTTTTTGCCGCCAGCCGCAGCACGCGCTTTTGAAAAAGCGCTGAGAGCGGAGAAGCATTGTCCAATCGAATGAGGGGAGAGGCGGGCCTTACGTTGTGGTAAGGGAGGTTTACAAGGGCTTTGAAGAACCGGACTCCACTCGCTCACTTTCTCCTGCGTCTTTGTGCACCTCTCACCCTCAAACAAGGTCAGAGCAAGCGTCCTATTTTTAAAGTTTCTGCTAATATGACAGTTAACAGTAAAAGAGCGCTCACACGTCAATATTTGATTGACAAGACAGCTTACTCGATGGTTGCTTAGCAATATAAAAAGCCGCGCCGCACTGTATAGGCTGTATAGTCGCAAAACGTAGAACAACATTTGGTCAGACATCACTTTAAAATGGCATAAAATGGTGGAATGCTTTACCATCAGAAATTAAAACACTAAAAGGACTCAAGGTTTTTAATACACATTTAAAGCAATGGCTAAAACTGAAACAACTTTGTGAACGCTGATTATACAGGCTACAACTTAATGTATACATTTGTTTAGATTCTGTGTTATAGTGACTACTACATCTATTTAAGCCCACATCTTATTTGATGTATTTGATGTATTTATTGTATATATTTTAATAGCTATAAATTTGTGCTTCAATACTCTGTAATCTCTGTTTTAACCTTACAAGCCTAACCAGGGACAGGGGTTGCAAATTAGTCTTGGCTATAAACCTGTATGCATGGAATCTACTTTGTATTTTTTATAAAGCAATGTTTTATCCATTTGTCCCTGTCAAATAAACATTAAATAAATATAAATAAATAAATCAAACATCAGAAATAAAGTAATTTACTGCCATTGACTGAATCACTTTTGTAAAATAAATAAGAATGAATGTTGAATTTATAGTGAAAGATAGGTACTGTATATTTGATTACTTTACACAATATAATATTATTCAGTGCTTTAAGTTTTTCAAGTAGGTCGATTTCTTGTGTGCCTTTGTTCTATTGTTATTAAAGGCGGAGTCCATGATGTTTGAAAGCCAATGTTGATATTTGAAATCACCTAAACAAACACGCCCCTACCCCAATAGAATCTGGACCTTCTGTTGATAGACCCGCCCCACACATACGCAACCCGGCATTTTATTTGATTTGATTGGCTATAAGTGTGTTTTGGTAGTCGGACCGTCTCCTTTTCCAACGCGTTTTTCAAACATCGTGGACTCCGCCTTTAATTGTAACTCTTGTCATCAGATAGCTTGAGATTATTTTCTTAAGTGACTATTATTTTTTTGTGATATGGAAATTGGTCAAAAGAATTCTGAAATGTTAGTGGTATTAAATTTCCATATGATAAAATTCTTATTAAAAGTAATATAACTTGACTGTGAAGTATATCATTATTGTTAGATAAAATGACTCGTATAATGATAAAACATTAAGCTCATCGCCCACCCCTATATTCGCTATTAGCAAGTCATGTTTACAGGTTAGTGTTAATCTAACAGCTTTTTTCGTGCAACTGTTATTCTGAATTATTCTAGATTATATTTATGTAAAACAACTTCAGCAGTGTTTTAGAAAAATGTGTTCTCTCTGTAGTTGGTGACCTAAAGTGGTGTTGGGGGGGGGCTGCAGTAATTCATAGCCCCGGGACCCAGTGAGCTCTTAATGCGGCCCTGGAGACACCGCATAATATGAGGCAGAGCCGTAGATGAAATGCAACACATAAACTACAGATAAGAAAAATTGCCATCAAAGTGCCCAGATTAAAAGAGGAAAGATGAGGAGAAACATACAGAGGATATAAGTATGTATACTGCTATATATTAATGAAGTATAATATATTATTATGTAGCTTGCTATGCAATTACACCTAGCAGTATTATATATTTTATTCTGTTTAACTAGCTTAACATTGACTACCCATTCAGAAGTTTTAGGATCACTTTCACTTATTCATATTTTTCCACATATAATAGCAAATTCATTAAAACTGTGGAATAACAAAGATGGAACATAATAAAGTCAATACTATGACTGTAAACAATCCAAAATAAATCAAAACACAAACACTTACTGATGGTAATTTTTTATAAAGAGAAGGTTAAGAAATTATTTACTTACATAAAATAATGTATATTTAAAAAAAAACACTGCTTTTATTATACATTAAATAATAGAATTTTATCAGTCAATTTACAGAAATATTGTACTTTTTTAATCTTAAAATAGCTCTGCGGCCCTCCGATTAAATGTCAATCTCAGAAATGGCCCCAAGCCAATTTGAGTTTGAGACCCCTGCACTATATGTATATTTGTGAAACCAACTGTAAAAATAATATTTTGTAAGACTGCAATGGAAACATTACATTGGTAGTGCTATTAAGAAAATATCCACATCATTTTTTTATAAGATATAAACTAGATGCAAACAAGTTAAACATTTTATTTTTAAATTGATTGTATTTTTACATTGGCTTGTCAGGGGATCATGTCGTGTGCATCAGTTTAAAACAGTAGTTCTCAATTCCAGTCCTCGACCCCCTTCCTGAACATTTTAGATGTATCCATATGTAAAACATCTGATTCAGTTCATCAGCATGTTTGTGTTAATTACGTTTGAAATATTCTGGCAGGAACCTGATGAGTGGAATCAGTGTTTCATAGAAGGAGACATTCAAAATTATTGGGGGGGGGGTCATTAATTTATAGTCATCTATAATATTAATATCAATGTTCTTGTGACATCTCAGAATTTCAACATTGTAATGTTTTTTGAAGTGCCATTCAAGCTTTGAGTTACCATTGCAGTAGGGGAGAACCAGGGCGAAAGTAACACGGGACGAAAGTAACAAAGCGATTTTCTCACAGCCCTGATTACATTTGCTTAAAAGGTGAGCACTTGGTCTTTTTTAAGGTGGCAGCCTCAGAAGTTCGCGAAGAGAACTGATATGAAACGGTCTAACCTTCGGATGACCCCTAATTGGCGTCACCTGCTGCACGCGCCTGTCAACAGGACACAGCGGAGACGTTTCTGACTTATTAAAATAAATATGGAATCAGAAAAATATTAATTTATTTTAAAAAATGACACGTTGATGTAGATTAAACTATTCAACAGCATATCAAATTAATCAACCTTAGAAATATACGAAGCATAAACAGAATAACATTAACATAAAACATAACTTATAATACTAAAACAGTGACAAGAAAAATGTTTTCTGATAAATAGACACTTTTATTTTATAAAGGTTTTTAATGCTTATTTTAGAATATTCAGCCATTATACAGTCGTTCCAAGCGCGGACCTTTTAATAATATTTTGTTGTAGATTTAACTTTGTTTAATATATACATTTAGTTAAATCATCAAACATCTGTATGACTGGCCAGTCACTTGCTTGACTTAAGCTACGACTTGACTTGACTTGACTCGACTCTCACAAAAAATTACTCGTACTTGCTTGAGACTTGAAGGTTAAGACTTGAGACTTGTGACTTGCACATGTGTGACTTACTCCCACCTCTGCAAGAAAATTCACAAACTAAATAAAGGATTTAATATTTTTTACAAGGTCATCTGTTTGACTGCTATATATAAAACCCATTCAATATAGTTGTAGGTACCTCAGGGGAGGAGTCGAGTCAACCAAAAATATAAATAAATAATAGAGTACCGGCACCTCTTTTGGGCCACTAAAAGCACTGGTCAAAAGTAACAATTCGGTACCTATGTTGAAAGTGAAATTATACTGAAGTCCCTTAACATTTGTTTAAAATTACACCTGGTATTGAAATACCACACTTGTGAGTTATTGAACACAGCAAAAATATATCTGTCTTAAACGTTATCTTTTAAAATGACATTTTTCTGAAAAATGGTACTTTCACCCCTGCTCTTCCCTACCTCCTGACACAGCTTGTTGCAACTGCACATACTTTTCTAACATTGTCCAAGAGCACAAGATCTAATCATGGGTTACATGTGTTTTGCTAATTGATATCATCTGTAACTTTGCAGTTTATTATTTTCTCATATGACCTATGTGAATATATAAAAATGCTAGATACAATGTTTGGCAATAAACCTTTGTAATGTAAGTATCTGATTAATGGCTGTTAAAGGTGACTTAGTACCTAGTTTTGTACTTTCACAAGTAGTACACAGGAGTACACAATAGAGCATGAAGCTCTTAAACACCACCTTTAACACACAACCATGGGATCAAACATGGAAAAATGTTGAACATTAGCCTCAGAAAGTCAAATCACATTGTATTCTATAATGGTTTTCATTAGTTTTGCAACCCTGAGACTAATTTTGAAAATTCTGACTTGAATTAACCATCACAATTAATTATGTATTAAATGGATGTATTGAAACTAATAATAAATGTAATACAGGAAAAACATGTTGTAACAGGGTTGCATGCAAAATGCAGCTAAATGTTACGTTTTTGCTAATTGAAAATGCTAGGATACTTCCTTAGGTAATATTTTATTAAATATATAACAAAAACATTTATTTTTCTAATGTTTCAAAAGAAAAGTCATGGGACATTAATTTTGTGGATTGTGTACTGTATTAATGGAATGTGCTTTTATGTGTATTTATGTGTTCAGAGGAACCTGCTGTGTGCAAACAACAAACATCCAAATTTTAAAATGTTTTTATATACCATTACTCTCCAGTAAGACAAAAATGATGTTATATTATTATGTCATGTGTTTCTTCTTGATAGCAATAAGGGAATAAGATATTTGGAGAGCCAATAGAGCATGTTGTTAAAATCAAAAGAATATTCTCATGGAATAATGACTCTAGAACTTGTACATGTTTATACATTTCAGAGCAGATCTTAATGTCACAAAGTGTGCTAACTTCACTTTTTCACTTTGGCAAAGATATAAGAGTCCACAAAAGTTAGAGATTTTAGTTTTAAATGCATTTAAAAAAAAACTAGCTACACTGCTTCACGATGCCATTAAAGAACCTTCTCTGTCTAAATGTGTTTTAAAGTGCCTTTGACATCTGAAGAACCTTTCTGCTTCATAGATGTATGCTTATTCAAAGAACCTTTGACTAAATTGTTCTTTGTGGAACCAAAAAGATTCTTCTTTAAAGCACCTTTATTTTCAAAAGTATAGGCTGTGTTATCCTTATTAATTTCATAACCCTGTATTCTGTATTTTGTCTTAGCTGGTACTAGTTTCACTTGTCATAGATTCTTTTAGAATAAATATCTGAAACAAGGATACATAATTACACAAAACTTAATTAAACAGTATATTGAGTCTCCTGAACTATCCACAACACCGACCTCATTCCACAGAAAATTTTGCAAGCAAAGCTAGTAAGCATTTGTCAGAATTGCAAGCTCAGATCACACAGTGAAAAATAAATACACAAATATACGACTATTTCACATCTTCTTGTAGTCAGGGTGCACAGGATACTTGAAAAAAGCTTTGCTTACTGGATTTTCCAACGAGTATGTTGGTCATATGGAATTTACCTATTTAAAGGTGCATTGTTCACATCTAGGAGCTACAAAATGAAACAACTCTATGCTGACTCTATCTGGCTCTTGAAGACTACCTTTAGAACTAAATGTATTTAAGGGCTGTTACTTCAAGGCCAAATCCATTCTTGCACACTTGTATAAAGAGTGTGTTGGGATGAATTTTGGACAGTAGACAGTAGACTGGTCAGTAGAGGTTAGCCAAGTTAGGTCAGTCAGGGCTCACAAGCACTCCCAGTGACAGCTGAACCTCACACTGCTGACACAATGCATTGCATCACGTCACTTCTCATTATTGAAGGAGCAGTCATCACCGGTGAGGCCATAGACCCTAATGGTGACTCATTCCTCTACCGTGTATCTACACACCCCAGCCAATACCCTTCATCTTTAGTTGAACCATTACAAAGAAGAGGTCAAAACTTCAAAGACTTGTATACCCTCCAAAACATGCATCATCATTCGACTTCTTCACTCTCTATCATGATCTCCAAGGGCTGGAGGCGTAAGACAGCTTCTATTACTGAAAGGAGCAAGAGGCATAAATACTTTAGTGGCAAACATGAGAATTAATGAATGCTTGTCATCCAATAAGGAAACTTGCTGTCATTTCAATTAAACATTTACAGCTGCACTGCCTCGATACACATAAATTACAATCATAGTGTTTTCAATTATTTCCAATAATATAGTCTGTAGTCTGTTGTCAGTTCTATGTGGCATCTCAAGGACACCCTTAAAATCCAAATAGCACACTGGTGGAACTAAGAAAATAGTACATTAGTCAGTGCTCCATGACTTAGTCATAGTTGGACAAACACATTTTCAGTTATATTAGAAAATGTGCTAGATCTTTCAGTTTTATTCAAATGGCTCCAGGTGGACAAACCCTTCTTAGGGTAAGCAGTGCGTTTTTGTCGTAGAAAATCCATATTTAAAACTGTATAAATGAAGATAATTAGCTTCCGTAACGCCACCAACTTAGATGCCTCTGCATTCAGTATCAACGTAGTGTACGCACTTTTCTTAGTGGCGTATGACAAATGCGGAGGCACAAAGCGGCAGCATAGAACCCTTCGCAAAGTGCTAGTGTTTGGTTATGCTAGCTTTCCCCAGGATTCTGTTACTCTGAAAATATAATAAACACAATATGTTAAGCTACACCTTGACCACAATCAGTGACATGCAGATTAATTACACTTGGTAAAGAGTTAACAGGCTTGCCTGGCTGCTGGCATATTTCATGGGATTTTGTTTGTTGCTGGCCTTGTGACTCTGTTCCTCAGCTCTCCATTTAGCATCTGTCGAAGCTGACCCCTCAGTGCTGATGCAGAGCCGCCCATGTGCAGCGCTGATGGGCTGGAAATGACCCTGACTTTCACAGTCTGGGAAGAAAGCCAGGAGCTTCACATTCATCAGCAGAGCTTAAGAATTAAACAAGAGGCAAATACTACCTAATGGAGGTCTGCCAAAACTATGCACCCCAAAATGCATTCATGCGTAGAAGTGATCATGGTGTTTGGCCCTCAGGCTGATGTTGTTTGGTAATGGTTAAAGGAAGAGTTCACCTAAAAGTGAAAATTCTGCCATTGTTAATTTTGTTGTTTTAAACAGTATGATTTTATCTTATATACTGTATGCTCAAAACACAGAAGGGCATATTTTAAAAATATGCTACCCACTCCTACTCTGTAATGAAAGAAGATGACAACCTGATCTTTGAGAGATTCAAAACCCCAGTTTTCATTTTCCAACACAATTTCATTGCAAGAATACTACTGATTTGCGATTTCGAAACACTGCTTCGTAAAGCCACAAAACATTTACGAATCTTTTGTTTCGAATCAGTGGTTTGGTGCGTGTTTCAAACTGGCCAAGTCATGTGATTTTAACAAACGAGGCTTCATTAAGTCATACATCATACGAAACACTTCGTAGATCCGATTGTTCACCATTATGGGTAGTTGATGACAAATGACCAGTGTTTAATATGATTAGGTGAACTCTGGTCAGTTTTATTATCCAAGTTCATAAAATATTCATCCTTCAAACTGATAACTCTACCATTTTGCCTACTTTTTTGTTTATTGACAGATTTTATATAAAAGCATGAATAATTAAAAGGTGAGTTAAAGTGTTAATGATCTGTTTGCCCTGAATACAACTTAAAACACAGAATACACTTTTATTCAATGGCATAATTAAGTTAAATATTTGTTTTTCTTATAAACATGTTTTTAGAAAAAAAATATTATTTTGTAAAAAATGTAAAATGTTTGGGCTGATCTTGTTGTTTTTACAATGTTTTCACCAGCTGGTGGCAGCATATTTACGTGTTTCAAGTTAATGTATTAGCTTACATGAATTAATAAATAAACAACACTTCTTAACCTCTTACGCCCCATTCAGACAGCCAGCGACCAGCAGTAGCAGAGCGACGCGTTCTCATTCATTTCAATGGAAACCGGGCGACTTCCGGCAACATGAGCAAAAGTGACCGTTGGCGACCGTATGGGCGTGTCCAGCGACGCAAGAAAATTAAGAAAAGTTTAACTTTATACAAATGTCGAGCGAATTTCGGGAGCGACTACCAATGAGAACGAAGCAGTTGAGTTCATGTCATCCTTCTCTTGTCAGTTACTGGGTGGGACTCATTTGTTTATGACAAGCAGATTTAGAAACGCCTCAGTGAGCTCGTTTACATGCACACCAATAATGCGATTATTTCCAATAATGCGAGTAAGGATTTAATCGCAGTAAGATGTTTACATGACTGGAGCTAACCTCTTCACTCCGGTTTACATGCAGTTTTTATTTTCGGATTATTCACACATAGCCCAATGCAGAGCACAAATGATGAACTCACATATATGGTCCACTGTTTTAATTTACTTACGTTAAATGACAAACACGTTGTTGGATGTATTTCATTATCCGGTGCCGTGATAAAGATATAAATATGACAGTGCCTGTAAAGGGCGTTCACATTAAAACAATATAAAAATATAGTTTTTAAAATCGTTTTATATTAAAGATAATAATCACAAAAAATAAGGTTTGTGTCACACTTTTAGTGGTTTTACCAACTCTTGTCACAAATTAATAAATTACTGTCACTGCATTATTATTAATGCTAAAACATTTTGAAATATGCAAACTACATTCTTAGAGCTTTCCAATGATACATAGTTTGTAAACATTTTTGTAGATTTATACTGGGATATAGTGTTATGAATATAGAAAATTAATATGCATTCCTATGAGGGGGTGACAGCGCATTATTTCTATCATCCGAGGACCTTGAAATACGAAAACTACATTCTGGGAGCTTTCCAGTGATATACAGTTTATCAAGATTTTTTGGGTTTAGAGTAGGGGTTTAGTGTAAGAAATATGTAAAAACTAATTGGCCTACATGTGGGCCCATGACCTTTTTGAAACTGATTCTCACTATGTCATTTCTTTCTCAAAATGGTAATGATATATTACAACTACACTCTAAGAGCTTTCCAATAATATATAGTTTGTCAAAATTGTTTAAGTTTTGAACAGGTTATTAGTGCTATACATATGTAAAAACAAATTGGGTCCACCTGTGACCCGTGACATTTTAGAAACTGAGTCTCAATACGTCATAATTTTCCCAAAATATGATAAAATATGTAAACTACACTCTCAGAGCTTTCCAGTGATATTTAGTTTGTCAAGATATTTTAGGTTAATAAGAATTCACACGCAAAACACTAAAGTAAACATGGGCATCCCGCTGACAGGACAGTGACATTTAGCAGGATATAAATGTTTTGAGGAACATTCTCTTAATAAATAAATCAATTACTCTCCCTACATAAGTTATTTTATAAAACACTGTTGAAATATGTATTCTAGAGGCTTAGACCTTTCCAACAATATATAGTTTGTAGTGATAGATTAAAATTTTGGGCGGGGGTAAAAGATTGGATTCATATCCGTTTTGCCAAGATGCATTTATGTGGCCAAATGTAAATGGAACAGTTTTAACAAATCAGATAGCTTTCCGAGCAGAGAAAACACATGAAGTGAGCAGGTGTAAAAAGGCCCAAAGATGTTAAAATTAGTCAGTGTCAGGAATTGGTAGGAGGAAGAACCCAAACGCAGACACGGATACAAAAATACTAAGACTTTAACAAATTACAGAAAAACAAAACCCACGATGGGGTAAACAAGACAAAACATGATTTAACAAATGACTAAACTAGACAGACTAACTTCACAAAAACAAAGAACACTAGACTAGGCTTAACTTGCCATAAACTCGACTCTTATAGGGAACGGCACAAAGCAAACCCATACAAGACACCAAACACAAGGACTTTAAATAGGGAAAACTTAATGACACACACCTGAAAAGAATCATGAGTAAGGGATCAGGGAAAAAGTGGCGAGACCCGGGAAATCCATGGTCAGAATAAACCAATACTAAAACCTAAAACTACTAAACGCATCTAATACTAAAACGCATCTCCCACATAAAACATTGTACTGTCAGAACCCTGCCATGCTGACTAGATCTAAATACAAACATGGATCTGGCAGGATCCTGACAGTCAGTACAAGATGTTTTTAAATTAAAGCAGCTCAAACATGCATTTTAGTCTGGGACTAGGATAAGACCTGTCTAAAGCCCGGGATACACTGCACGATTATTGGCTGTCCCAGACAAAAGATTGCCATCGTGAAACAATCGCCGTGATTTTTGTTACCGTGGCTCTTCATCGGTGATCCTATGTCGTACAGTGAGAGAGGTTCAAAGACGGCCGCTTTTCTGGTTTTGCGTCCAAAGATAGCCTACGATAGTTTTCTGACAGTGTCACAAATTCGGCATGATCATCGCACAGTGTATTTGCTGCTACGACCTGCGTACTGGTATTTGTTTACCACGAGCGCATGCTGGTGACGTTGCGCAACGTGTGACGCTACCGCCGAAGCTTCCGTGTCATCATCGTACAGTCTACATGCCTGTCCTACCCGAGTTTAAACGATCCATGTCGTACAGTGTGATAAGTTAATGATCTTATAAGAGGGCAAAAATCCTGCAGTGTATTCTGGGCTTGAGAAACTGCCCCCATATAATTTAGCACAGGACAGCAAACACAAGTGCATAAAACAAGAGAGCAAATCAAGAAGGCACAGGTGAGGGAAATGAAGCAAAAACAAGATGATTAACAAGGAGACTATGGGGCGGGGTCAGGAGATAAGAACAGGAAGCACATAGCCTGCTGAAAACAAACCAAGGCCACATGCTTCCACACAAAACACGTGGGCCGGTCATGATCATGTCACAAAGAGCTAAAAAACTGAGACAAGAAGGACAGGATCACAACAAACAACGGTATTAGCATTAACTAACATTAAAAAAAGATTAATAAATGCTGTAATGCTATACTTTCATTGTTAGTCCATAAAAGCTAATATATGTACTAATGTTAACAAATACAGCCTTATTGTGAAGGTTTGCTGTACAAACTTTTTGTTCGAATTCATATGAATACATATGAACCTTGTAAAATGCATACGAACTGAAAATTGTCATGAAATTGTGTTGGGAAATGAGGACTGGGGTTGTGAATCTCACAAAAGCAGCATACAATGTTTATGAATAGTAATTCATATTTAGCAAGACACTCTAAAGTCTTTGAAAAGCATACAGAAGCCATGGAACAAGTCTCACACAAATCTACATATAATATAGACAAATTGGCAGTGTGGCAATGCCTCTAAAGATCTTCTTCGTGGTTTCAAAGACCTCCACTGACCAGTGATGGAGTACTCGAGTCCTGGACTCGGACTCGAGTCCGACTCGAGTCACTATTCTTTGGACTCGAGTCCGACTCGAGAATCCATTCTCTGGACTTGTGACTCGACTTGGACTCGCGGATTGATGACTCGTACTTGGACTCGGACTCGAGGATATATACAATCGGACTTGAGCATTCATCACTTTGTTTTTGACTAAATATGTTATAAAAAATTATATAAGGTGTTACACTTTTCTTTTCCTGTTTCGTGCCCAAGACCGGTCGCGATCTCCCTTCACAGACACTGCTACCTCTCGCTCTCTTTGCTGGACAACACACTCACTGACATCACTCACTTTTACGCTCGTGCAATGCATGATGCATGATTCGCGGGTTAAATGTTCACATTTGTAAAATGCAGAAAGACGTGCCCCGGATCGTGAAGTTCGCCAGGCGAATTTTGCTTCTAATGCTGGAAAGAGCAGCGCTAAATGTTGTGTGTGTAGGTAAAAGACTGGGACAACCTCAAACTTTAACAGACACCTGTCACGGATGCACCCAGAAAAGTAAGTAAAATGCTTTCCATTGCCTAACGTTAGCTTTTTTTTAAATATTACTGACTAATGCATATATAACAAACAGAAGAAGCTAGGGTTAATGTATGTCTGGTTCAGATTACAGCATTTTTTGTCTGTTGATAACTTAAAAAGAGTAACTAAACCCTAATCCAAGTTTATTTAGTTACTGATCTGTAAGAATGATGGTTTATTAGTGCTGTTCATTGATTTTGATGTACGTTTGGATATAAAGTGTTTCAGTACTACAATATATGGTGTAAAAACGTCTGAGTGCTGCCCTCTTCAGGTTGAACGGTGGCTACTGCAGTTGAATTTTCCTATTTGATGTTGGGTCCAAAAAATGACTCCTACTATGGAAAATAAATTGTTTTTTTAAGAAAATCATTTCAGGATGTTTTCTTAATAGACTTCAATGCCAACTCAGTTGTTTGTTCTTATTTCCTCAAAAAACAAAATGCAGCATGATTACAAATAAAATTTGTAAATTTTCTACGCTAGTTCTCAATCACAAGTTTACAACAATGGAAGTACACACATGCTTTTGATGGCTTCGTAAAGTTACAAAGTGTGTTCCAAAGTGTATGTCAAATCAGTAAATAAACTCCCTTTGGAATCGTGACAGTGGTGTCATTTTTGTTTAATGTAGAACCTTTTTAATACATTTTATCAGTTTTTTGAAGGTCCCAAAGTGGAGACATGTAGGCACTCTCAGACTCGAATACAGGACTTGAGACTCGACTCGGACTCGAACACTGGGGACTTGAGACTCGACTCGGACTCGAACTCTGGTAATGGTGACTCGACTTGGACTCGACTCGGACTCTTCTTTGGTGACTCGGACTTGGACTCGGACTCGAACACTGGGACTCGAGACTCGACTCGGACTCGACAGTTGGTGACTCGACTACAACACTGCCACTGACAACAGTAATGGATGTATTTAGTGAAACAAGTAAAAAAAAACTACCGAATACTCCAAGAGCTAAGAAGAAGGGTAGGAACATTAAGTCACGTTCACTACCAAGGAAAACAAAGAATTTGCTTTGCACATTGTTAGGACCTGCTGGCTAAATACAATCCAGAAGAAAAGCTTTTTTCACCAACCCTAACTCTCTGTCTTCTTCTATACATGTACCTCTCAATTCTTTCTCGCAGTCTCTACTCTTAGAGATTCTCCCGTTTGAAGTGTAAATACCCCATCTCACTAGGCATGCAGTTTAGCAACCCCCTAAAACCCCTCCCTTATTTGTTCCCCTCTGGCAGCGAGGTCTGGGCTCCCAGAAGCCATCATCTGCTTCCTGTCGTTTCATATGCAAATTCGCCTCCCTTCGGCATCAACAGCGGCACAGTTACTGTACCACGGCACCTTTGCTGATGTATAGCGGCCACTGAAAGGACGTGGGGTTTATAAAACGGCACTTTACAATGGCACGTGCCGCCAGGTGCATGTCGAAACATTTCAGTCATTGTGTTGGTGCAGGAGTTTGTAATTTGTTTTTTTCTGTGCTTGTCCCCATTCTGTCCTAGTGCACACATGTCTAAGTCACTTGGCATGGGCTGCATCCAGGACAAAAAATTGAGTTTAAAAAGGTAGAAAGGCAAAAGAACACTACAACAAAAAAGCAATATATTTTAACTGGTGTTTACTTTATTACAATAGCAAATTTGTTACAAAAATATGTGATTTTGTATGTAATGTACAGTCTGTTGAATGGATGATTGAAGAAACAACACTTTTTGATAGAACCTTTTTTAATTGGAGCACTTAAAGCCCTGTTTTCAGATTGTTTATGATGAAATAGTATGGTTTTGACTGAAATTTCGACATATGCGGCTGCCCCGAGAATTTTTGGGTGTTTGGTGTTTAACCTCCCACCTCTACAATGGGTGTATAGGTGCACAGGAACAATCCTTCCTAAAATGCATTTAACTTTCATTTACAAGGACATGAAACTCACCGAGTGGTCAGGGGTGTTCACTGATATGCTCACACAAAAATCGCTGCAAAATGCTTTCCAACAGGTGTTTTAGCATTCATTGTAAACTCTATTTTTCCAAACGCCTCACACCTGTACATTCTTCCAGGGGCGGTTCTAGGGTCAGTGAATATCCGGGGGTTAGCCCAAAGACATCAAAGAATGTGTCAAAAATACACTTTTAATAGTTAAAACATGATAAACATTTTGTGGTATTAAGTGGTATTATTTTTGCCGGATTAACTTTTTAATAGTGCTCATTAAAATAACAATTTTCCACTGAGTTAAACTGAGAACACTTTACACTGATATCAAAGAAGTTGTTCACCTCAAAATGAAAATTCTGCCATCTTTTACTCCACTTCTTGTTATTTTAAACCTGTTATGACTGCAGAACACAAAATAATATATTTAGAAAAATATTGGTAACCCAAACATTACTCTCCCATGACTTTGACTAATGTAACATATAGGCCCTTTTTTACTCTCCACTTAATTCATTGTTTGTTTATTTTATCCACAACTGTTCTCTCTTTAATATACATCTTAATTTTTTTTGTTGGATTTCTTGTTAATGTCATATTTTCCCCCTTTCACACTCATCTCTTAATTCATTCAGAATAAATAAACATTTCATCCAGGATATTTTCCTGGATCTCAAACTCAAACCCAAGATTGACATCTCGTTGCAGGGCTGCAAAGCTTTTTAAACATAAAATACACAATATTTCGGTAAATTACATATTTTTCTATTATTTAGCACAGAAAGCACATATTGCACTGTACATTTAACAGTATAAACATTTTCTTAACCTTATCTTAAATAACTTCATACTAAAACTTGGAACTAAACTAACACATTAAATTCCTGAGTATGAATGTATTAATGACTATACATTTTCTGCAACCAGGTATGATATATACTTCATAAAAATTCTTATATTGAGATGAGTGAGCTTCATAACATCAGTCTTTTATTTTTTGCACCTTTCTCCTCATTCTGCTGATGACTCTATTTTTAATCCGTGGTTTAGTATGTGTTACATCTCCATCTCTACAGTATATGAGGTGTTGCCATAAACTCGGACTTGGCGTGAACTAACCCCGCGCAGCTCTTTGAGTAACAGCTGAGTAACCCCACAGACAGAGTTAAAGATCTTCTCTAGACGAAAACTCCAAAGTCCCGACAAGATTAACTGATTGCAATGATATGATTGACGTGTGGTGCATATGAGCAATTTAAATCCGATTACGCATTCAGGTTACTCGCCGTCGCGGAGAGCGCGCTGAGGGTTGAGTACACTAGCAACAAAAGACGCTCCACCTCTCACACGCTTTGGAAGGGAAAAGAAAGGTCTATAACACGCGTTTTTACATAAATAATCAAACGAGCAAGTTGACAGTTCTTGACGAGAGATTTACAGTTCGGCTGTAATAGAAAATATTTTAACAGATTACAATTAGTGACGCACATTTAGTAACAATCAGGGCTTTACAAAATTGGTCCGGGGCTCAAGCCCCACTAGCCCACCTCTTGCGCCGCCCATGCATTCTTCCGCTGAGAGCTTGAATAATAGACACTCCAGCCCAGTTGGTGGCGATAATCCTCCTTTGCCAATTGCAAGAATAGAAACAAAGTTCCCGGCGCAGAGTAATACCGTACCTCACAGCACATCTAATACAAGTCAATGGAGTTGGACAAAACTAAATAAAACCTGTTGAAATGCGTCTTTTGCAGCGATTTTTGTGTGAGCATATCAGTGAACAACCCTGACCACTCGAGTTTCACGTCTTTGTAAATGAAAGTTTAATTCATTTTAGGAAGGATTGTTCCTGTGCACCTATATAGCCATTATAGAGGTGGGAGGTGATACAAGAAACACCCGAAAATTCTCGGGCCACCATCATATGTCCAAATTTCAGTCAAAACCATTCTATTTCATCATAAACAATCTGAAAACAGGGCTTTAAGTGTAAAATACCGAACTTGTCCTTTAAGAGTGATTTTATGTGTACATACTATTATTTAGGCCTTATGGACAGGCCATATAAGACCCAAAACAAACTCAAATTATGTCGTTTTTTCTCAGAGTTCCCATTATTTCTTCTCAAATCCATACAATATTACTTCACCATGCATCCTAACACTGGCAGAGAAAGGGTAATACAGTAGGAACATGCAGTATATTTTACAATATACTGTTTCTAATTACAATATAACAGCTCAGTATACTGATTTCACCCAGTAAATTGTAAAAACTGACCAGACAAGATCAATGAAAAAATACATTAATCTGAGATACTGAGTTAATATTAAGCATTTTTAACATTTTGTATTCTTTTTCACTCTGTTATAACATAAGATGTCAGAATGTAAGACTATGATTATACAGCTAAATGTACAAAGCCATTTGCATGCCGTGATTCAGTTCAGCTAGAAACTGCCAGGACTTTTGTAAGAAAACACATTTATCTTCTTTAAATTGAAATAAAAAAGTGGCTGTGCATTTAGTTGATAATGAAGTGATAATGAAGTGCTTTAAACCATGATTGCTTTTAAACAGCAGTCAAATCCTTTCTTATCAGAAATAAATGTTTGCACATCCTTATGTTTATTGGCTTTAAAATAGACATTTAAAGCTGATGTGTGTAAATTTGAGGACGATTAACAGAAACACAATATAATATAACTTTTTCAGTAGTGTATAAAGACCTTTGAAGCGTTTTTATTTCCTTATAATAAGCCATTTCTATCTACATACAAATCTTCTCCCCTTACATTAAAGTCACCATTTTGCGTCACCATGTTTCTACAGTAGCTCTTAATGGACAGACTGTTATTTTGTGTATTTGGTATAATGCAATGTGTTCACATGGTTTATGGTTCAAAAACTAATTTTTCCACATACCGTACATACCGTTTTGGAGCTCCAGATTTCTGTTGCCTAGAGTCCGTATTGTTGTAGTCCAAGAAAAGAGATTTACATTGGAGATGATAACTCATGTCATCGTTTACTTTGAGGTATGTACCTTTTGCATATCCTTTTGCAATACAATACTAAACACCTTTATTGTCAACCGTTGTTGAAATTTGTCTTTGACCACACCAGCAAAAACCAAACACACTTACAAACACATAAATACCATTATACTAAATCACATACCATTTTGATTAATAAATACAATTGCAGAAGTTACAAAAGATCTTTTATGAAAAATTGTCTTTGCTCTTGGCATTATATCCATATCATATGCATACTTAAAAAGTTTAAAATTAGAATTGTTAATCATAAAATCATTAATATACAGTACAGTGAAAATAACACAGGTGATGTGACACTTCCTTGAGGGGCCCCCGCATTAACAGTGCATTCATCTGACAGCTGCCCATTATACTGTATACCCTCTGAGTACGGGACAACAAAAGGCCCTTAATCCAAAAACAGGTACTCATTGACACCAATGAATATTACCGTTCTAACAAAATATCAATTCTCATTGTGTTAAATGCAGATGTAAAATCTAAAAATAGAATTCTTGCATATCGTCGCTGCCCGATGAAACTCACGTATGTCCAAAACGGTTACTTTTCAGGAAGTGAAAAAAACACCGTATATCAAAAGCAGTTGAATGTAGCGTTGTCATACTTGGTACGGCATATTTACATGTAACTATATTCTTGCCAGTGTAATGATATAATCCACATTTGACCAAAATTGAGTTTAAATGGACATGCGTGCATATTTTACAGTAACTGTGATCGATACGCGTTCTTCCGATCATTAATTAGAATGGCCAAGTCGCGTTTCGTATTGACAGATGAATACGCTCAGTTTATTAAATAGCCTACGTCTTAGTTAAATACGCTTACTTTATTTAATATTAATTATAAGTGTATTAAATGTCTCTTGCAAGCTATGAAGGGACAATGAATCAATACACTGACAAAGTCCCTGCAACACCAGCTCAACCGAACAATGCCAAAGCACCACAACGTAGAAAACAGCAGCGCGTTTAATAAATGATTACAATGAATTTCATTACATATGTACAAGAAAACACACCATCAGCATACAACGCAACATATGTGACCCTGGACCACAAAACCTTAAGCATCGCTTGATTTTTCAGAACATTTTAACCAAATGCTTTCACAAAGTGGTGGGGAAATCCCCAGCGTATAACACCAATGCTAGACAGATACTTTGTTTGCACAGTCCTACCGTAATTAAGTAACTCATAGATGTTAGTCTGGCGTCCGGGGGAAACATTTACCTCGAAGGAAAGTCATTGACATGTCATGTTTATTCGGCTATATCCAGTGCTGAGCTTCGATGAAACTTTACGAGACCGGCGAGATGCTTCACAGGCGGAAGATATGCGGCGTGATTGACAGCTTTGACACCAAACGGGTACGTGAAAATCAGATGACATGATTTCACAAGTTTTCATTGGCTATTTAGGTATGTGACGCATACTGTATATGGAAATGAACCTGGACATTCAATCTGTCGAAAAATCTCAAAATCGGCAAAATGAACATACGTGAGTTTCATCGGACAGCGACGATATGCATTTGAATTTTGTAAATGATAGGTTACAAAATTCATCATAGTTAACACAGCATCATCAGTGCCCCTATTTTGTCTTTATGCAAACTGCAGAGGATCAATACTTGAACCAACAGATGACATTAGATATTTAACAAGAATCCTTTCCATATTTTTTCATAACACAGATGTTAAGGTGAAGATCATTCACAGCATAAACTTAAGGTGCTCTAGGTACTAAAATTATCATACTTTCTTTCCATAAGGGAGGTAAATTAACTCTTTCCCCGCCAGCGTTTTTATAAAAAGTTGCCAGCCAGCGTCAGCATTTTTCATGATTTTCACAAAAGTTTAACGCCTTCCAGAAAATGTTCTTCTTTAAATATATAAACAAACAATATATCAGATGAAAGAACAAAAAAAAAAACGTTTCATCCTACCTTTATTAGTTCTCTTGTAATCACCTCTCAATCATGGGTAGGTTTCTTCAAAAACACCCAATTCTGAGCAAAAAGCTGAGATAATTCCATTTTTGCGAAGGACTTTTGATAGAGATCAGATGCAGAGCGATCTTTAAAACATACATGGAGTTCTTTCTCTTTCACGTGAGGCACTACTTCCGGGTTGTATAAGTGGATCCACACCCTGGTGGATAATAGCGGTATTGCGGAAAGACGGAAAATCTTGCCATTGGCGGGGAAGCGTTTTCTCTTAATTGACGAGATATCTCGTCAATGGCGGTGAAAGAGTTAATAGGGGCACAATATGGGATGGTCTGACAAATACTACTGCAGTTAAGACTGCTCAAAGTTAACATGTGTACTAATACACACTTACTAACCAAACAAAATGTAAAATTGTGAATCAGATAATTGGTGCTCTTTAAAAATATACAAACTTGTTTCCAAACAGTTTGTGTTATAAAAAAAATGATTTAATCTAAACTATTTAAATGTCAATACTTAACACCCAAGCCTCAATCATGGTGATAATCAACAAATATAACTATTTAAAAAACAACTTTAAAAAGAACAGCTAACTAACAATGACAACATCAACAACATAAAGTCACTTAAGCAGTAAACCTTTTTAATCAAATAAATCACATAATTTTACATGGGAACTGGGAACTTTTAAACTCTTGCTTAATGTAAAATTGTTTGGACAAACGCTTTAGTATCTACTGTATGTCCAGTCAACAAAATAATCTTCGTTAGCAACATGTTGAGGACTAATTTTGTTCAGTGTATACAAATTATGAATTTACTCGTACTACTAAAAAATCTTAAAGGCAGGGTATCTAATTTGATCCAGAAACATTTTTAGTTATTCTGGTTAAAATTCTCCTCACATCCTGATAGCAATCACTTGTTTAAATGTATTTGTAGAAATTTATGTTATCTGTGAAAGGCGTAGGACCAAAAAATTTTCAACCAATCATAGATCTCGGTCCGAACGGACGTTGCCTTTTTTGTCCCTCATCCGTAAGGGTGATTTGAATGCCACCGCGCAGGTTCTTCACGCAGACACCATACGTCATCGGCGAGTTCACGTGCCCTCACCTCGCGTCTGTAACAGAGGGAGAATGGCAAACTTTCCTGCTGAATTGACAACCTGCACAGGAGCCACAAAATGAAAGACATCTTTTATAACAACAACAGCAAAAACTGCCTGGATCAGCAAAGAGCAAAAACCCAAATTAACATCGGTAACTTTACTGCTTTACCACGAGATGCAAACAGCTGCAGGAGGCAAAGGGTCTGAAAGGGTCGTTGCACTGTTTATTTTTGTAAGGTAGGTATGTGATATGTTTGTATTGAGATGGATTCAGATATTATACTTTGATGAATTATTGTGTTGCTTATGAAATTTGTGTTCGTTTAAGGATTAGCGTAATGATATAGTTACTACGTCTACACAACCGAAAGTGTGCTTTAACTAATTCTGATGTAAACCAGTTGTTTATGTTGGTCATTTTGGTAATGTTATTCAGTTTGTACTGCAAAGTTTTCTTACTGGTGAATGAGACATGAGATGTGACCGTCTGATCTGTGCGTGTTCATGTGTTTTGAAAGAGGCGTGACATGAATGGCGATTTGAATGGAGGGTGGGATTTCATTGCTAGTCGGATACCGTTAGCATTTTACAAAATGTGATACCCTACCTTTAATTATTTTATTGCCTTTGTTGGAAGAAACTTTTGAAGTTGAATTTTTTACAGTGTACATACGGTTTGCTGAAGACCATTTCTGACCCAAGAAAAAACAATGACACTTATCTGTATTAGAACTTAAATATATATAAAAGAAACATTATTACTTTTGTATTACATTAAAAATGTATAAATATTTCCCAATCACAGAGATTTTTGAGGCTTTAGTGAGGAATGTGAGATTGGAAAATGCATGAAAAGATTTAAAGCTGTTTTATAAATTCCTGCAGGAAATTGATGCATTTCATCTAGCCAATTAGATCAAGCCGTGAAAGAAGACTTAGACCTCACACTAGAGAGAAAACATGATTGGTTTTGTGGCGTGTGTGTTTTGTTAAACACTGTGGTGCATATTGATTCTTTGAGGGTGCTGACATTTAAACCTATTCATTTAGTTTTCAAATGTCTATTCACACTTACACACATCATTTGCACACATACAATGTATTTTGTACCAGCATATCAGTGGGGGTGTCTCAAGAACCTAAACAAGGTTTGTCCAAGTAGTTACAAGATGTGTCCGTAAATTACTGAAAACAAATAAGGGTTTAAAAATGCAATCTTTTTATTCCTGTATTTCTTCTTAAAACACTTTTTTCTTCCCACCTTCAACTTCATTCAGATTCATCATGTAAACCAGTATGTGTTTCTTGTAAGAAAGCTACATTTTATCTTTTTAATACTGATATCATTGCCAATTAATTTCCATTTCAATTTATTTCCGTCTTTACCACCATTTATATTCAAAG
Organism: Misgurnus anguillicaudatus; assembly: GCF_027580225.2. Taxonomy (NCBI): domain Eukaryota; kingdom Metazoa; phylum Chordata; class Actinopteri; order Cypriniformes; family Cobitidae; genus Misgurnus; species Misgurnus anguillicaudatus. Next base: position 8,113,302 of record NW_027395278.1, read on the forward strand.
AGCCCACTTGCTGTTTTAGAAATTATTCTTTATATTCTTTAATAATAATAAAAAAGTTAATTTGCATTACGATCTGAATTGAAAAGGTATTAACATTTATAAGCATTTTAATATACATTAACTAATAATCTGGTAGTCATTGTGTAATGTTCTATTAAAAATGTAGTAAAAATTAATAAGCAGAGTATCTCATATTTCTAGCTTTGTGAATATATTGTTACTGATCAGTTAAGCATTAACTAATGTTTATTAATGACTAACTAATGAAAGTGATTATAAAGTGTTACAACGATTATTACTAATACTAAATATTATCTTGTAAATATATACAAATTAGAGTTGATCATTTGTGAATGAATGTTAGGTTAATAATTATTTGTATTTAAAACTAAGATTATATCAGTAATTAATAAGTAGTCAATTAATAAAAATGCAACCTGATCTCACGAATGGACACGGAAAAATGCAAAGATCTGTGACAATGACACAGATAAATTAGCAAAATATATGTTGTGACTATACCACGGAACTTTGTGAGATCATGTTGCAAAAATAAAAACAACCTAGTGAAAAATAAAAAAAATAAAAACTTTTTCTAAGTTTCTTCAATTTCTTTCCAAAATGAATGTCTAACTGTGGCTGTGAATTTGTCAGCATGGTTAAAGCCTCATTTTACAAAAGTATTCTAAATCAAATCTAATTCTAACACTTCATGAAACACTTTTCCTTTGGGCAAATAATACCTAACTAAAGCGTTTGACTGATGTTTTAGTTTCACCATCTTGACAGATAAACAGCCAGGCCTTGATCATTATTGAGATTAGGTGGGACTTTGTTTCTTACTTTGATAAAAATTGTGCTTGAGGCTAAAAGCTTAAGTGACTGATCCAGGTTTAGACAGAATTCTGTTTTGGATATACAAAGAAACACACGCCAGCTTTAGACAGGTCCCAGGTACAAGGAATCAGATAAAAACGTGATCAGAATAAGAATCAGAATAAGAATTTGACCTTGAAACACATGCTTTTGCATTTATTAATTGTAAATTGAGCTCCAAAATAGAGAAAAATGCATGCTATTTATATATTTGTATAAGTTCCGACGCCCCTGTGATTTGTGCACATGACTTTATTGTGTGACTTTTAATTTCTGACTTCCCTGCAAAAAATGACTCTCTTACTTTAAATTTTTGTCTTTTTGTCAGTAGAAATTTCAAAAAATTCTTAAATCAAGATGTATTTTAAAACAAGCACAAATATCTACCAATTTGGTGAGAAATTGTTTCTTAAATTAAGTTTTTAAGAAAAAAGTAAACTTATTTCATTTTGTTTTCATATTTTTGCTTGTTTTAAAAATTCACGTAAATTGTAAATTTGTATATTTTGTCTAAAATTTTGCTCAGCAAGAAAAAGCATCTTAATTTAAGAATGTTTAGATATTTGTACTGAAATCAAGACAGAACTACTAAGTAAGAAAGTCATTTTTGCTGTGTGTATTCCTATGTGATAAAGTTAGATAAGTGATGAGTCTTTTATTATGCTAAACTGTCTGCATATGAAGTAATTGTATCTGGAAGGAACAAATTTGATGTTTCAGGTCAGTAAATTCTGCATAATTTATTTAGCTAATGTCCCCCAATCCTAACATTGTTGGAGACATCCAATAAAAGAATATTATACACATTTTATTATTTTTTACACATTTTTTGTGTTGTGCTGTTTAGCACATTATGTGTCATGTAAACACATCATGTGTGATTTTGTGTTGATTTTGTGGTAAAAGAAATAAACATGACAAGCTGTGTTAAAAGTATTATTTATAGAACGACATGTTTACTGGTGGACAAAAGGTTTGAGATACTTTTCTTTGGTATACCTTGATACCTTGTTTGGTGAGTGTGCCAAAAATGCTAGCCCAAGCAACATAATATAAACCATGAGGTATTTTAGAGACAACTCGCAACCCAGGATAAAAGAGAGCACATTTGTAAATGACTTTACTTGGACCCGTTGTGCAAGGGGAGTGACTGTAATATTGAGCATATGTGGCAGTATTAAACATGTATTTATAACAATTTCATCAGGCTACAACATTTTCTGTAGAAAATGCCCTTCTCAGCTCCTAAAGTTGCCACTCTTGTGTCAGAACAGGGTGTTCAATGGACCACCGTTTCTGCTTAAAAAAACGTTTTTTTTCCTTTTTTTAACACATCTGTTTTTAGAGTGCACCCTCTTAAATAGGGTGACCACCTGCTGATAAGCCCAAGGGGGGACAAGGGGTGTGTTTCTGAGGGACAATGTGGGACACTCCCTGGCCCGGTGGTGCACCCGACCCACGGGCCGACTTATTGATAGTGGTTTACCCATTTCTAGCACATACCACCTTACACTGCAAAAAAACTTATTTTCTAGAAAAAAATCTTGTATTTTTGTCCTGTTTTCAGTAAAAATATCTAAAAATTCTTAAATGAAGATGCTTTTTCTTGATGAGTAAAAAGACAATAAGTGTAGTTTTTAGACCAAAAAAAAAAATAATCAAATTTAAATGATTTTGTGCACAAAACAAAAAAAATCTGCCAATGGGGTAAGCAAAAAAATCTTTAATATTTTTCTAAAACACTTAATTTAAGAGACTTTTTCCTTGTTTTATGCACAAAATCACTTAAATTTGATATTTTTGGTCTAAAAACTAGACTTATTTTCTTGGGTCGTCTTGCTCTTTAAGAAAAAACATCTTAATTTAAGAATTTTTAGATATTTTTACTGAAAACAAGACAAAAATACAAAGACATTTTTTTCTTGAAAATCATTTTTTTGCAGTGTACATGGCATATTAATAATGCCCTCATAAATAGGCCAACCAATGTGTATTTTTTTTAAAATAAAGATTCATGATATTTTGAACATTCAATGATTGACAGATGCCCTTTCACTTACGATTTACTTTAGCTATTTAATTTATTTTTCATTATAATTTATTCACTTTAAATACATTATAATATAAAATTATAGAATTAACAGGAATTGACGTTGCTCAACAACACAGAAACAGTTAAAAAAAAGTCTTAACTCACAACTCCAGGGGTTCACGGAACGAGAAGGGAGAGGAAGGATGGTGAACTTGCATGTTAGTAAATGCAGGCGCAGGAAAAAAACTGTTCAGTGTTCTGGAAACATCTTTAGGACTTTCAGCCACAAATATTTATTTTCCCAGTCTTTCTTGTACCCACACCTTCTCTTTTTAATTGATGATGGCGGTGCAGAGTCAGACTCAGTCTCTTTCTCCATTTTTCGAATTGGAAAGCGCGCATCTAAAAGGGATGCACGTGCGTGGCTGCGTGCGGACTGCGCTGTCATGACAACAACGAAAAGTTGACAACAACCTGTCAGCAGTTCAGCTGAGGGGCAACAGTAGCATGTGAGTAGCGAGTGGCGAGCGAGCCTGAACTGTCTAGTAATGTCCGTTTGGCTGCGTGGGGCTCAAGGATATAGAGCGACCAACTTTTTTTGAGCAAGCATTGATTATGCGTGACACGGTCTCAATTTGCGGGACGCATGAATTGGGCTTCAAACGCTGTGCGTTCACGCGCTACGCGGGACGGGTGGTCACCCTACTCTTAAATCATTATTTACATTTACAGCTGTTGACAAAATATTGGTAAATATTAGCCCTTGGCAAATATGAGCAAAAAAACTGTGAAAATAAATCTACAATGTTTCTCTTTTTGAGCTTTGTTAAAAAATATTTTTATAATTTCATTAAAAAAAATTGAAATTGGTGGGAAATCACATAAAAATGCCCCACCCCCCCTAAATTTAATATTCTTAGCTACCTCAATTTGCAAGGATAACAGCTCAGAGCCTTCTTTTCAACATGATCTCACAAAGTTCTGTGGGATAGTCATGGAATTTTGTGCTAATTTTTCCGTGGCATTCTCACGGATCTCCGCATTTTTCCGTGGCCCTGCTACGGACTGTTTTTTCCGTGGCATTCTCACGGATCTCCGCATTTTTCCGTGGCCCTGCTACGGACTGTCTTTTTCCGTGGCATTCTCACGGATTGGTTACTCAACTGCTTTTTCCTATTTTCAAACCATTTTTGCTTCGGTTTAGGGTTAGATTTGGTGTTTGCGTTAGTATGTCACTTTAACTATTGGTTTATACTATTTTTTCTGATTTATTCTTTTATATTTTCTAAACTTTAAACAATTGTTGCCTGGCGTTGGGGTTAGAGTTGGGTTTGGGTAGGGATGTCATTTCATGTAAATCTAACCCTAAACCGAAGCGAAAATGGTAAGAAAATAGGACAAAACAGTTGAGTAACCAATCCGTGAGAATGCCACGGAAAAAACAGTCCGTAGCAAGGCCACGGAAAAATGCGGAGATCCGTGAGAATGCCACGGAAAAATGAGCACAAAATTCCGTGACTATGCCACGGAAATTCGTGAGATCAGGTTGCTTCTTTTATAAATTCTGATAAGGTTGAATATTCATGGCAAGTGATCGTAGATTATTTCTCCTTATTACACGGCTCTCTGGAATGCTTGATTCTGATTGGTCAGTTGAGACATTTGCAGGTTCGTTCTTTTCCAATAATAACCGCTCCAAAGTAATAACGCATAGCCGGACTACTTGTAAGTTTAAAATCCCTCCGCGCCAACAAAGATTACTGTTTGGCGCCATCTTGTGACAAACACTGGACAACCACAATTAAGAATGGAACATTTTGACATTCATTTTAACATGTACGGAAAAAACAAAACATTTAAACAGTGGATAGAAGAACAAACAACGACAAGACACAGAGAGCTTACTGAGACTGAACTTGACAAAATAGAGCATGACAGCTACGAAGCCAACCCCCCCAAAAAAACAAAAAAAAAACCAGAATGGGCATTAAAACTTCTCAAAGACTGGCTAAAACAGAAAAAAATGGAGACAGACAAGTATGAAGCAGAGGATCTTAATAAGGTATTACGATCATTTTATGCATCTGTGCAAAGTTTCGCGGAAGGATAAAAATGTTAATTAATAAAATGTTTCAAATTCATATTCATGTCCAGTTTTTTTCCGCTTCGCGTCGGGTCCTGATCACACTGTCGGGGCTTATTTCCCAATAACTACCGGCTGCCTCTACATTATCCCTTACATATAGAATTATTCCAGGCCCTTCAAATGTTGGTGCTCTTTCCTCTTCAGTTCACTCCAGTCATTTTTCTGTATGGTTCAGGTCAGGGAACTGGGATGGCTATGGCAGAACCTTGTGCTAAGCAGTGATGCCGGTAACGCGTTACTTAGTAACGCGTTACTCTAATTTTACCACTTTTTTTAGTAACGAGTAATCTAACGCGTTAATATTTCCAAACCAGTAATCAGATTAAAGTTACTTATCCAAGTCACTGTGCGTTACTATTTTTGAAATTTTCCTTAGTAAAATATATATTTTCTTGTATATTTCTTCTTGCGTCTCGGGAAGTGAAGTCAGGTGTGCGACAAGTCACGTTTTCAGCACGAGGACAATTCAGGTCACGTGTAAGCGACACAAACGTAAACAACGTACAATGAAGAGAGAAGAGAGTTGCAGCTACAAAAACACTACGTCAAATTAAAAAAAAAACCTTTGGAGTCGCAGCACGGCGCAGACAGTCAAACTAAGAGCAAGTCCCACATAGTCCCACCCGGTGATGCGAAGCAGTGAGCAGGAGTTCATCCACTAACCCAAACAACAAAAGCTGGACTTCAGTGCAAAACCAGTAAGTGTGGGAGAGTTGAAGAACGAAAGTAACAAAGCGATTTTCTCCGAGCCCTGATAACATCTAAATCTCACTATGACCGCATATTAGCACATAACCTCTGAAAGAGTTGACAAATATCGCGTTATTTACTCACCGATTTCCACGTGTAGATCCAGAACTGTGTTTTCAACCATGATAGGTGACGTGATCTGACCCGTCACGTGACCAACCATCCCCGCTATTGGCAGCTTCCAATCAGCAACTGGCAGGTCACGTGACCCGCCAGTGGCTGCCCCTGCCAGCCAGCTGAAGATTGAACCCCCTCTCCCATGATAAGTACATTCCAAAAGCGGTCTTTTTTTCTTACAACGTGTTGTGTTTCTCGTTTCATGTGTTACAATACTGATAAATCTACAAGGTATTTAGTATATAACATCCTGAAGACTTCTCCGTTTTTCAAAATAAAAGTAAGTCGAGTTTATAGAGTAAGTAGATCCTGTCGGGTCAAAAGTAACACTTGTTAGTTTTGTCCAGCTGCTAATACTGTGTATAATATGGTAAAAAATTGATATTATTCTAATTTGATTTAATTTTATTTTCATAGTGTTTAAACTATTGAATTTTTTTTAGTCTCAGCAATTTAAGTTTGTACTGTTGGTTGCTTTTGAAACATTTGATAAAACTGAAATTTAAAATAAAAATGTAATTTAATTATTTTTTACAAAGATAAATGACAAAATAAGTTTGCAGTTACATATTAAAGAGGTCATAGTAATATATATTTAATAAAAACAAGTGTAACACAAAAATCTATCATGTTTTGTTGTGTTACTTTTGACCCACCTGTGTGTTACTTTCGTCCCTGCTGTCAAGGTCAAAAGTAACAATTCAGTACTCTTGTTTAAAGTGAAATTATACAGAAGTCGTTTTACATTTGTTCAAAATTCCAGCTGGTTTTGATAGACCACACTTGTGAGTTATTGAGCACAACAAAAATATATCTCTGTCTAAAACATTAACTTTTAAAATTAAGTTTTTCTGAAAATGGCCCCTGCTCACCCCTATTTATGTTAAGTGAAGTCAAGAAAGACTCATATATATATATATTTTAGTTTTTTAAAACACAACAGTTCAACTTAAAATGTCAGGAGATACATTGTTGACGTTACTGTTAAAAATGCACTTCCAATAAAGTGAGTGTTGGCAAAACCGGTTGTCATTTTTAATGTTGAGGCAGTGGGGGTGTTGGCAGCTACTGGAATGTAACTAACAAAGTAACTTGTAATCTAACTTAGTTACTTTTAAAATCAAGTAATCTGTAAAGTAACTTAGTTACTTTTTAAAGGAGTAATCAGTAATCAGATTACTTTTTCAAAGTAACTGTGGCATCACTGGTGCTAAGTGACCAATTTTAGTTGATTTTGATGTTTGTTTTGAACCAATTTCTTGATAGAAGATTTAACCACAGCCCATTATAAAATTTCTAGCAGAGCAAGTCAGGTTGTGACTTTTAATCTGTAAGGTATGGCCTTATTTTCCTGATATTAAATAACACAAATCAGCATGAATAACCTTCTGAAGTACAAGCCTGAATGCTCCTTAAGTTAGGGTTAAAAGCAGGGTTTAGAACAAAGATAACCCAGGGCTAAGCACAGTGTGAAAAACCCTAATGAAATAATTTTGGTGAAAAAGCCATTTTAGAGAGAACATTATAATTATTAGGTAATGCGGAATAAACCCAGTCATATCATGTTATTTCCTTAGCTAATTGTGTCATGGGCTTGCCAGAGCTTTTGTAATAGACTCAGGTCTGAGTGTATCTGGCAAGACCATGACAGTACTATGTTCTGTGTGGGAGCATGTGGAGGCATATAGTTGTGTGGCTTCCACATGTTCCCAGTGTTTTGTGTCTGTCATGGTCTTGCCTGACCTTGGTTATGATCCAGGTTGGATGTTGGAGGGCAAGACCATGGGAGCATTGTGTATACGTGGGAACACGTGTGTTTCACATCATGTCTGTGTAACACGTGTTCCCAGTGTTTTGTGGCTGTCATAGTCTTGCCTGACCCTGGTTATTATCCAGGCGGTATGTTAGAGGGCAAGACTATGGCAGCATTGTGTTTATGTGGGAATACGTGTGTTTTCACATCATGTATGTGTAACACGTGTTCCCAGTGTCTTGTCACTTTTACCCTACTCCCTTATGTACTCGTGTCTTAAGTGATTAATTATGTTCACCTGTTCCCCATTGATGTGCTGTCTATATAATGCCCTTGTGTTCTCTGTGTGGTGTGCGTGCGTTGTTGTATGTCAGAGTTTCATGTCCTTCGTGTGCTCTGTTACAAGTTCCAGTTTGTTCTAGTTTTTGCTTCGTGTTTTACCAGTGTTTAGTTTATGTTCTGTTTTATCCCCCTCGTGGGTATTTATGTTTTGTTCAAATAAAATCATAGTTTATTTTTGTAGTTCGTGTCTGCGTTTGGGTTCTTCTTTAGTTTATTTATCCGGTGTGTAAACCGGTCGTGACAAATTGGCTGTACTTAATAGTGTTAATTTTTTTTTATTTGCAATTAAAAGTTATTGTTTTCATTTTAAGAGGACTTATTCAAGTAGGTAAAATCAGTTCTTTACTTACGAGCAGTCTGTGGCGTAGTTGTCTTTTAGTTTGTAAAATCTGATCCGATCCTAATTTTTAAGAGTGCTTGTTCCCTCGCCAAATTTCGTTTTTTCCCATAAACTTTGTTACTTTAAGTGTGTGACGCTTACGTTTTGTCCAAGATAATCTTCACAGATGAACACAACTTTTATGAATTTTGAACACTAAATGCATTTACTAAAAATAAAAAGCTAACCTAAACTTCCGGTGTGACAGGAACGCTGGCACGTTTTGTCTGCCACTCCTCTCACCTCTTTCTTTATTGTACAACTTTGTTGTTTCTGCTAGTCACAGTGGTTGGCTTTTGAAAGCTTTAGAAAGTGCCCAGGTTTTCACCTGACCTACTTGATGTTGGATCATTGGATTGTTTATGGATTGGCCATCCTAAGGCAGGATTCAAGACTTCCATGGCTATAAGGTACTCTGCATATAATCTGCTGAACTTAAAGAGAAACTATTATCTACCTAACGCCATTTTAGAACTGTGCCGTAATGTCGGTGTGCTGCAACCTCCACGCTATATTCATCATGCAGATTCTCTATGTCCTCAGTAGAAAACATTTGTGTACCGTCATTTCAGCGTACAGTTCATCGAATGCCGAGGGTGATATAACCGACTTATATAACTTGTCCACCCTGCCTCGTATAGAGCTGTTTTCATTAGCCTCTACTCTTACGCGCTGTACATTGGATAACAGCGATGTATCATCATTTCAGAGCAATTTTAAATGAACAGTGTGTGTGGACGAACTGTCGTGGTCCCAGCGTAAAAAGAACAAAATGCAATCATCTATAACCCCGCGGTTGGTGAAATTTGCTCTTTTTAATGCACATTCTGTGAACAATAAATTCCTCATCCTATCTAACATTATCATTGAAAAAGGTCTTGACTTGATGTGCCTTACAGAAACCTGCCATAGTTTATTTGATTCCCAACGCTTCTCTGGTAGTCCAGTAGTTAATAATAAGTCCAAATCTTTTAATGTCTTTTTTTTTAGTGTCTCTTCTCCCATTACTACTGTAATTGCTACTGTATATAGAAGCCAAATAAAGCATTTTTATCTGAATTTGCTGACTTGCTGTTCAGGCTGTGCCTTAAGTTTGAGAAAACGCTATTTCTAGGGGACTTTAACATCCAGGTTGACAGAAATTAATCTGTACTGGCAAAGGCCTTCCTTTCTGTACTAGAATATTTTGATCTAAAACAGCTGGTGGACTTTTCAACACACAACAAGGGTCACACTTTAGATTTAGTTATCTCCAGTGGCTCTTTTCTGTCCCAGCCTCTATCTGTAGACTTTGGTCTGTCTGACCATGTTTAACATGTAATTAGAACCGCCCAAAACCTCACCTACTTAAACTTTAAAGTATCGGAATTGGAAATCAATTAATCTTCAGGATTTCTCTTGTTTTATTGAGTCCTTTTAAATCTGTTTTTCCTGTGTTGACCCTCTGGATGGCAAGGTTTCTGTGTTAAACTCAGTTCTTCTGTCTGGTTTGGACTCATTCTCTCCTTTGAAATCTCAGTCTGTATCATATGTTCGCTCTGCCCCTTATAATGATGAACTGCAATCCAAGAAGGCAGTGTGCTGTAAGATGGAACAAATGTGGCAACTTTTTGGTATGAATTCACATTATCAAGCTTGAAAAGACAACATAAATAAATATATGGCTGAGATTGTGTCTGTTAGGTCACAGTATTTCTATTAAATAATTGTTAATAACCAGAGCAAACCAAGACAATTTCATGTCATTAACAAACTTTTAAAAGGTGACAGTTCCTTTCACATTCCCATCACAGCTGATCTTTGTGAAAGATTTACTGTATTGATTTCTTTAGCTCTAAGATTGAGAAGGCCCGAAGTAGTATGGGTAACATCTCTGTGTTTGGTGAATCTGTTTTCAGTACCTCCGATTTCTTTGGCTTACCTCTCTTAAACCTGTCTACACTTGATTTAATCTCCCTGGGCAAAGAAGTTTCACAAATGAAGGCTCCAGCCTCCATAGTTGACCCAATTCCAACCTGCTTTTTAAAAGCATGCTTTTCTTTTTCGGATCATGTAGTGTTGAACATTGTAAATTATTCTCTTTGCTCTGGGATTGTTCCAGCAGCTTTTAAAATAACTACTGTTCAAAAAAGATGAACGTTGATATGGACAATTTCCATAATTATCGGCCCGTCTCTAATTAACCTTTCTAAGCTAAAATTCTCAAAAGAACTGTTGCATCTCAACTGTACACTCACCTTACAATAGATAATTAGTTTGAACCTCTTCAATCTGGCTTCCGTGAATTTCACAGCACAGAAACTGCCATTTGACATATTATTTTTTACCATTTGATTATCTTTCTCAACGTTTGGACTCTGTTTTTGGCTTCACGGATACTGCTCTACATGGGTCTAAGTCCATTCTCACTGACAGCACCGCACGTTCCGCCCCATTCACCCCACGCCATTCGTACATACCTTGCCACAGGATGCCTATTTGCATCTTTGCATTGACTTAACATGTAAATCACTCACGCTTGCGCGTCTTCCCCGTCTAGTTTGAATGCCACATAAGATTGGCTCAGTTAAATTTGGGGTGCCCCAGGGATCAATCTTAATTCCAATACTTTTTAGTATGTACATTTTCCCTCTTGGTCGTCTTTTGCAGTTTCTTGGTCTTAAGTATCACTTTTATGCAGACAACACTCAGATTTACATTCACTCAAAACCTGACTATCACACTGCTGTTGCGTTCCTCGAGCATTGCATTTCTGAGATTAAAATATGGATGCCTAAAAATTTACAATAACAAGACAGAGGTTATGTTGCTTGGCTGAATCCATCAATTATGTAAAACTGTATTTCCAACACCTAAAGTAGATGGCGCTGTTCTGGAGTTGCAAACAAATCAAAGTATAGGTCTTTGCAGAACAAGGTCTCTGTTCTATCACCTCCCACCTCTAGAATGGCTGTATAGGTGCACTGGAACAATCCTTCCTAAAATGCACGTCCTAAAGTGTTCACTGATATGCTCACAAATAAATTGCAGCAAAAGATGCTTTCCAAAAGGTTTTATATTAGTTTTTGTCCAACTCCATTGACTTGTATTAGATGTGCTGTGAGGTACGGTATTACTCCGCACCGGGAACGTTGTTTGTATTTTTGCAATTGGCAAAGGCGGATTATCGCCACCAACTGGGCTGGAGTGTCTATTATTTAAGCTCTCAACGGAAGAATGTTCGTGTGTGATGCGTTTGAAAAAATAGGTCCACAAGTTTACAACGAATAGTAAAACACCTGTTGGAAAGCATCTTTTGCAGCATATCAAGGCAAGGCAAGTTTATATCACTATTTCTATTTTTGTGTGAGCATATCAGTGAACACCCCTGACCACTCGGTGAGTTTCACGTCTTTGTAAACGAAAGTTTAATGCATTTTAGGAAGTATTGTTCCAGTGCACCTATACAGCCATTCTAGAGGTGGTAGGTGATACAACAAACACCCGAAAATTCTCGGGCCAGCATCATATGTCAAAATTTCAGTCAAAACCGTTCTATTTCATCATAAACAATCTGAAAACAGGGCTTTAAGTGTAAAATACCGAACTTGTCCTTTAACATTTGAGCCTCACATACAGAATAGGCCTACTGTTGAAACTTCCTTTTGTCATCTCAGAAATGTTGCAAGGCTACGCCCTATGCTACGTTTTAATGTTGTAGAAAAGCTGTTTAATACATTTGTTTTTTCTTTTTTCTTATATAAAGCAAACACAGAAAGTGACTCTATTTACATGTGCTGAATAACAAAGGGAAAAACAAAACAGAAACAAACAAACATATACACTGCCCATGCAAATTCAAGCTGATAGCTTCTGTGTATTTGTGAGTGTATGTGTGTATGTTTGCATGGAAGCTGAGGGTTATTTAGATTGATGCATATGGGTTTAGCAATTGATAATTCAATCAATAGTGAGATTAAAGCAAATTCATTAGGTAAAAGGGGGGGGGGGGGTGGAAGATGAGAGAGATGACGGAGTGTTGTTGTATTGTAACAGGAAAACAGTTTTATATTGTGTTCCTTGTGTATATGTACCCATGTTGTAAGGGAGGTGTTGGGGACAGATGGGACACCCCATCATGACCCCACAGGATAATTTCCGTTCCAGACCACCGCTCACACGCCAACCCTACATTATTTCCTTTAGGATGGATGGTGTCAAATGAAAACATCTAGTGTGTGATGCAATTAAAAAATGGACGTACAGTAGTGAACCAGACACGGGTAATGGTCAGGTCAACACACACGTCACACACTTACCCTGTGTTATATTTTTGCATTTTTTTAGTTGATAATGTATAAATTATGTCATAGATCTGCTAGTGTTTGATGCATTGAAAAAGTGTGATGAGTAGTGCAGAGCCAGGCCACAGCAAAGGCCTTGTCAACACACACGCCACACTTTCCCTATTTATATTTTGTTTGAATGTGCATATATCAGATTACTTGGATCACAGTGACGTCAAACCATTTTCATACCGTGATAATCACAGTGTGAGCTTAAAAAACACATAATCACACACAACTATAGTATGTGTGAGAATACAACTTTATTAAAATGCTATTGTTATAATTTAAAATGTAGTTTGTGTTGCTGTTAAAATACAATTTATACAAATATGCAACTATAATATAATTTTTATATATATATATATATATATATATATATATATATATATATATATATATATATATATACCGTATATATATATATATATACCGTATATATATTATATCCTATATTTCTGCATCTGCACATGTGTAGCTAATTAGCTTAATCTAATGTGACAAAGCCAATCTTACAAGAAAGACATTTAGTAATTCTCCAAAATTAAAAGTAAATTAAAAGTCAATATAGCTTTAAAACAGCAGATGTTTATTAACAAAAGCATATTGGTAGGTATGGCCCTGCGTCCTATACAGACGAAGAGGCAGCTATAGTTCCAAGCCGATCCCTGTATTACAGCGTTGTCATGCTACCCATGACAACAGAGTTGCTTTTTCCAATTTTACATTTGCTATATTATGACTTTAGACTTGTTTTCATTTTTGCATTTGAGTGCACCAGAATGCTTCATTTACTGTATATGTTAAATTTTCTATTTTTCTCTTGGGGGGGGGGGGGCGCAGACTCCCCTACAAAATTTTTTTTCGAAACCTTGTCACCTTTTTCACCTATTGTGAGTTTGCAGGTATGAGTATAACATGTGTTCATGTTTCGTGTGTAAAAAAGCAGTATTTTCTACACAATTTACTTATCTTTATACCGCTGTTTCCACTGTCCTTAAAATGGGCAGATGTCTTCCTTGTTCTATGAAGACCCTCCTTCAGAAATACGTAACATGTTCTGATTGTGTAGCTGGTTTAGTGTGTTGTGTGGTTGTGTGGCCAGAGCCGTTTGAGCTTAGCTGGCGACTGGCGTATTCCTGTGGGTGAAGGTTAGTCATAAACCAAATTGATGTTATTGAACCCGGGAAGTAGAGTAGCCTCATAATGTTCCCCTTGGCGACAGGCCTGGCGTGATGACGTTTAAAGTCTCAGACAAAGTCTGTAGTCCAATGTAGCAACTTGTTAACAACCGCCCATTTAAAGAGACTTTAAAACTTTAAAAAGTCATGAGTGGGGTATTACTGGTGCGTTTTATGTCATAGAATAAAACATGAAAATACATTGGCTTTTATTAACCCCAGATCTTGAGATTAAGCAAAACCCAATAAAAAATACATTGAGTTGGGGACAATAGAGATGCTAAAATGCTCGCTTACAGACTTTGCCGTCAAAAATATGTCATCACTGCGGCACTTACTGTATTTTAGTCCCTTCCCGCTCATCAACTGGCAATCACTTAAGTCAAATGCACTCACCTGTACCTGTTAACTAGGGCAAACATGCCAAGAAACTGTACATTTTAAGATGTTTCCTGTACATTTTAGGTCATAGAAATGTAGCTTTATAGTCAGTAAAATCAGAAAAAGTCAGGGAATTTGACATCTGGCTTAGAGTGGGAACCACGAAAACACATCTAGAAGTGAGCAAACATGGTTCCTCTGTCTCCACAAGGCTATAAAAGAGTGGAGCCTGCTCTATCACCCTACAAAGAGCATATAAAGTTCTTAAAACAAGGAAGCTTACTACATAATAAGAGAGAAAAAGTGGGTAGATCGGATGATAAGGCACATTATATGTCACAGAGGCAAGCAAGTTTATATTGAGATTCTTTCCAGCTCTGTGACTCTAATGAAAGGAAACGTCTTTGGAGTTATTATGATCTGTGATCTGACTATGTAGAGGGGGAAAACATGAAAGATGTGCAGTGATGGGGCAAAGAGTGCAGATTGCATTGAAACTAATTTACTTACAGTGTCTTCTGATACAGATTAGAGTCAGCCAGTTTCTGATGGCTGCCATGTGCCATTACCTTCACACAGCCCATTAAACATGTAAAGCACTTTCTCTACCTTTGTAGCATTTAAAATGGTTAACAATATGATAAAGCTTTGTTTTCTTCATGTAAATGTCCCTCTTTATATGGTGAAAGTAGGAAGGAAAAGCTTTGAGTTAATTTGTTCCGCTTTCTTGCGCTTTGGTTTTTGGTTAAAGATCATAGACATAAAGGAGAGGAGAGCCAGTAAAAGAAAAAAGTATGAACGTGATCAGGATATTAACAGGCACTAGATGAAAAAGGTTCTCTGATAACCATGAGAATACATTTTGGAGTAGGAACACGTGTTTTCCTCTTTGCAGTTAACCCTGTGCACATTTGTCCCATCTGCCTCTGGAGAAAAACACAGACCAATAATAACATCCGTTTGTTGTGTTTGCCTGTTTTTCCCTAAGAGGCACTTGTCAGTAAGAATAATAGACATGTTTGGCACATTTTGAGCTTGTGCTTCTGAGAAAACTTGTAGAATCAATAAAGTAACCAAATATACATGAGAAGTACTCAGTTTAGCCTTGAAATCTTCTCAAGCATGCTGTCTAAACAAACATGGTCTGCTCTGATAAGGGCCACATATACACTTCTACGGTTTGGGGTGACAGCTGCATTTAAACGGGCGAATCCTGAAATTATTGTGTGTGGGCCTGGAATAAGTCACTGGTGAATCACAACATAGCGATAACCTCCAACCAAAAGCATGGATTCCAACAATTTGGTATACTAAATTTTTTATTGAAGAAAAATACTAGCAGATGCATTTACAGCCACAAAATGAGGCACCATTGTTTTTGCGCTTTGTATATATTATTTCAAACCACAGTGCTGTGGGAGCTAATTATGGTTGGAGACAGAGACAGCATCAGGTAACAGTTGAAGACATTACAGATGCATGCATATATTTAGCTGTCTTGCACCTTGAATCTCAGAAGAGTTCAAATCCATTGCATACGCATCCATTGTGAACACAGGGTAGAGCTTGTCCTCAAACACTTCCCTGCTGCAGTAAATTTATAAATTGGGTCGAAAGCTAAATCCAGTTCAAGCTCCTATTTAAAGTAAATTCAGTTTTATCTCTGAAAAAAAAATGAAACCTTGCAGTTCTGCTTCAACAGGGAATATCACCAAATAATCAACTACTGTAATTCAGCAAGGTCAAGCAATGAGCTTCTAAAAGAGAAATAGATTAAATGATGTTTTATTAACAAAGGTCATAAGGAACACATTGAAAAAAATATACCTAACCGTCATGTAATTATGAAAAGGAGACAGCAATCAGTAATCAGTGTGTCTAGCATAAGTGGAAACTTAGAGTTATCAGCATGGACGGGTCATTCCTGTATTCTGCCGCTGTTTTCATTATTCTCTTTCATATCCGTGCATAAATTTGGAGGAATATTATATTTACAACATATTAAGTAGATTGTGGTCCCTTCGTGTCTAGCGATGTGTGTTTATATTAAAACTTGAAACAAATGTTTGTCTTAATAAAAGTTCTGTTGCATTTCATGAAGTTTATTGGGTTGGCTAGAGCTATTTTCAGTTGAAGAGCTTCAGAAAAGGTCAAGGGATTTCTGGAAAAGGAACATAGGGACCATCAATGATCACTGGTTGCAACGCGTTGCATTGTGGGAATTTTTAGGGAATGACTTTTCCAGTGCACTGGAAGGATTTTGCGATTGAGACTCCCTGATCAGTGCCCAGACTACTAAACAAGGAAGCTTATTGAGACAGAAGCCATTTCTCAATGTCAAGGAAGGATCCTCGGAAGCCAGAATTTCGAGGATGCTACGTCATCAACGTCCATCGAAGGACTGTTCCAATGTCGTGGATCCTCAGAATTTTAGCCAAGGACTGAGTCCTTCATTCGAGAAATATCCCATATACAGGAAATTATGCATATTTGTATCCTTCGCACTCTTCCCACCCTGAAATCACCCACAATCCTATGCGAGCAGGGACGAAAGTACGCATTTTCATTGACGTAAGATGCAATGACGTGCACTTGCTAGCCTGCTCCATTTACGTGTTCTTCGAATGTTAAAGCTCCACTGTGTAGGATCTACTCCCATCAAGCGGTGAAAGTCTATATGACAACCAACTGAATATTACTTTCTAGCCCCCCCCATTCGGAACGTGTTTTAACTCGTACGGTGGCCCGGCCGTGTCATGCCAAGGTTAACATGGCTTCCAGTAGCTACAAAGCAAAAGCAATGAAAAAAATGAACAATTTGCAATGTCATTTGCGTGTGATCCATCAAAGCACACAGATTTATGTTTAACATGGAAAAAGTCTGATTGTCATGATATGTCCGCTTAAAATCACATACAAAAAGCAAACATAAACGTAGCTTAGACACTTCTTTTTTCATCGACGCGAGGAAAAATATCACAGGGGCTGTTAAACTTGGTATTAAGATGTGTTTTCGTCGATCAGATCACAAGTGGACGAGAGAGACACATTACGTTTACACTTGGTGTTTAAATCCGTCTCTTTTTGTCCATTTTCGACCGCTTCTCTTCAGATTACTGAGGAGATGGTCTGTGGACGAGTCCCTCTGTCATTTTAATAATGAACTGGATTAATGAAGGGTTTAAATGGACGCGAACTAATATGTCAGAGTCCAATGCTTATGTTTAAGTAAACGTTACATGTCCGTGTATATGTAAGAGCTTTCTTTGATATTGGTGAAATAAGATCGCTCAACTTTCACACGCTTGTAAAATGAAACGAAAGACGCGCAGATCAGACGCTTTTATCAATGAAAGGCTAAAAATAGCGCTGTACACCGTGTGTTTGTGTTAGAGGTCAGAAAAGATGAAAAACATTTATCTCAGTACCTCAGATTACATAAATAGGCGGAGAGACGGCGTGTGGCTGTTCCAAGACATTAAACCACATGCATGTTTACACTAACAAGTGTTACGCATACCCATGTTCAAGTTTACAACATAAACTGTATAGATGTAAATGAATATGCTGAATTACCTGTGGTGAAGAAAGTAACTTAGCAACTTCATTGTCCAATGAGCCCCATCTTGGAAAACTAACTCCAATATTGACTTTGGTCTTGATGTTTTTCCTGTCGCGTTGTCGTTTAAAATCCCTGTTTCGCTTCCTTGGCGACTTGTTTTAATGTCCTCGAGAATAGTTATTCAACAGGCTTTCAAATCAAAGCATTAGATCGCAGGTTTATCACGGCGTGCGGCCGAAGGATTCAGTCTAACGCAGGTCGCATATCCGGGCTGCATACGTCATCAAGCCTGGTTTATTTAAATTAACTGAGCATTACATTCGCAAGTCATAAGCATATTACATCAATTTACAATTAACTAAGAATAAATGTCAGCTTTATAATTGTTAATATTCTGAAATAAGACTGTCTTGATGACGTATACCGCCTACACATGCAACCTCCGTAGGCTTCAGTTCGCGGCCAGCTTGAGTGTACTCTGAAAGCGCGAAAGTCGGAGCTTGAATTTCAGGAATGTCCCTCGTCGGCGAATGTATTTCAAAGATGGAGGCACAACATGGATTCAGCCAGAGAGCGCTACGGCGGTATGTATTTTAAATAGCAGATTCTACACTAACGAGAATACTTTGATTAGTGGGGTGGAAGTAATTACACATGAATGAGCACATACTTTTGGAAGAAAACATGGGTTTTTGCTAAGAATTAACTAAAAAAAGTACACACTGGAGCTTTAAAGAGGAGCCTCGCCTACCCTCTGAAGGAAGTGACTTTTAAGGACTAGTCCTGCCAAGGAAGTATCCTTGACATTGAAAAACGCCCAGAGCCTTTGTTTGTGTAAATATTACTTCCGGTTCAACCCCGAAAACTCTCAAAAATAGCTGTTGGTCTGTGTGGCAGCTATTTTTCTGGTATACTAGTGAGACTGAGTGTGTTTTAATGAGCGTTGGCAATGGATATTTGTAAGTGGCTTGCTGGCCATTCTGCTTAGAAAATTAAGAACAATGGTGACCGGACAGACTCTGAACTTGACCTGCAGCCTCTTCCTGCACAGGGCGTCAATTCGACAGCTAAAGTAGGTGAAGCACCCGTTCCTACCCCCAGCAGCAGTGACGGCATGTTAGCATCACTCACACCTGTTCAACCCCAGCCAATGGGCCCTGGTGACCTTGGGGATGAGGAGCCAAATCAGGTTTCTTGGGAAATACCCAACCCATCATTTTCAACATAAAAAGTGGCCCTTCTGTAGTGTCTGGTACAAGAAAAGGAACTGGCTTGAATACCCCTGTAAATCAGATGCAGCCTTCTGCTATGTAGGAAATTTAGCATTGGATCAAATGCAAATTCAGACAAAGCTTTCACTCATACTGGTTGTTCAAAGTGGAAACATGCAAATGACAGCACTAAGGGATTTGGAAAGCATGAAACCTTAAGGAGGATTTAAAATGCATGACTATGGTTGGTTTGAGGAAGGGTCGTAAGAGCCCCCAAATGTCACTCAAACAAATTATGTAAAGGGGAGCTCTTTGGTGTGCAAATCTTTTCTTTGTTTATATGACTATGGAACACTCCAAAAAAAAAAAAAAAAACGTGCAAGGCAATGGGTAAAAAAATCCACTATTGTTAATGATGCGCAGAAGAAACCGTGTATATGGGTGATTCTCGCGAAATTAGACTTATGAGGTGTCATGAAACATTTTGATAAAAAAAGTAAATGCAAAGTAAGAGTATCAAAATAAGAAACATACAGTTACAAACATCTCTTCATGTATTATTTTGCACATGATTATAAATGACATCATACAAACCAATTTGGTTGTTTTTTCCACATTTAAGGGGGAAATTTTCATTACCGCAACGTGTCCACGACTGGATTTGGGCTCTTTGACATGAAAAAAAATATTTATAAGTTAAAAAATCTAAAAAATAAAAAGCTTCAGTGCATTTTATACTATAAACATTTAAAGTAAAGAAACATGTGGTATTTGGTGATCATTGGCAAATGTAGAGACAATAATAAGGAAAATACATAAATGTGTCCAAGAAAACTTTTGTCATCCTCCGTAACAATTTTCAGTCATTGTTTAAAGGAACAGTATGTAGGATTGTGGCCAAAACTGGTATTGCAATCACAAAACTTGTGGCTAAAACTGGTACTGCAATCACACAACTGGTGGCCAATACACAAAATGACAACATAAACATCAGTTGAGGGCTGCAACTCCATTTTTTAAATGACAATATCCTGGCCAGATCACTGTTTTCAGTGATATAAGTATTTGAAATGAAAATGATTTAATGTCTAGTGACATATCAGGGCCATTTTATGATTAATTAATATAATTTTCTTACATACTGTTCCTTTAAGCCCTCAAGGAACTAACTTTAAAAAAAAAACATGTTGCAAGGGACATAATTGACTGTGACACTCAAGATGGCTACTAGGTAAGCAGTTCTTATTTTTTTCTCTCCAGATAAAAATTGCAATTTTGTTTGTCATAGTACCTAGACAACTTTTTAGTTCTTATTACCAAAACATGAGTTTGTAAATGCATATATTTAATGTAATATCATGTTGCGGTAATGATACTTTTTTATAATGATAATCTAAAAATGTAAATAATTTTATAGAAAATATGTTTAAATCCTCTAAAATCTGGTTATAGTATATTCAGACCTTAATCTTATATGTGCAAAAAAAAATTTGATGCTGAACACGGATTTCGTGAGAATGGACACTGGATTTAAAATCACCCATATGTGTCAACAATAGTGGACATTGTGTTGTTCATTTCTGCGAACAAGTTTCCTTTGCAAGGAAGTTTAGATACTGTGGACTCCATGGACGAGAAAGTGGTGGTGTTTCTTTGGCTCTATTAGAGTACACACTGAAAAAGGGCAAAGAATTCAAAAAAGCATTTAGCACAATTCCATGTAATGCCATGCATATGTCTCATGATATCCAGATTAATAAGCGAGATCCTCACAGAACACATTGGATGAGATTGGTGATTTGTGGTGCACTCTGAAGGTGGATGGAACTAAAGACACAACTGGATGCGAAAACATATCTATCGTAGTGACATATGTTGATGACAATTGTCGAATACGAGAGAGACTGTTAAAAATGACTACAAACAAACAATGTGACGTCTTGATATCAACTGATCTACACTCTAAAAAAACAAACGGTGCTATATAGCACCAAAACTGTTGATTTGAATCGTAACCATAGAAGAACCGTTTTTAGTGCCATATAGCACTGGTGAAGCACCGGTGAAGCACCTGTGTAGAACCATATAGGTGCCATATAGCACCACTATAGCACCACATTTGGTTCTACATAGCACTATATGGTTCTACACAGGTGCTTCACCGGTGCTATATGGCACTAAAAACGGTTCTTCTATGATTACGAGCAAAGAACCACTTTTGGTGCTATATAGCACCGTTTGTTTTTAGAGTGTAGTTATCTCAAAACTTACAAATGCTGGCCTCAGTCTTGACAGGATTTTAAGTCGTGTTATGACGGTGCACATGGTTGGAAAACAGCGGAATGCAAAAATCCTGCAAATCTCAAAAGTTCCAGGCAATAACAATGTAAATTGCCCTGTGATTTTAAGGTATAATAAAATGATAATACCTGTAGTAAATATGTACTTACTGAAATCATTAATTTTTATTTATTTTAAAATAATACTTCTGTAACAACACCAGCCAGAGTAAAATGTTGGTAAGTACATGGTTATTTTTAAATGTTATGGCATAATAACACAGTGATCAAAGAGACTAACCAAGTCATTGTAGTAGTCATGGTAAAATGTAAAACAAATTATGTTACTACCATAAATGAAATGAAGTAATTTCACAGAAAACAGTATCAGGGCTGTAAAATACAGTATTGCCGGTTCCTACCTAATTTCTCAGCTGTGCTGATATACCCATAAAGTATTCTTCTAGTGATGCTCAGTAATTATCTAGAAATAAATTAGGTAGTTTTTTTAAGAAAACTACAAAATATCAGGGCAGAATCGCATATTTCCACTTAATTACTTAGTTATTACCATCTGCTATGTGAAATAGGCTACCATATGCTGAAATTGTTCAATGTATACGCCGTTTTGACTGGCTTTTTAATGTTTATTATGAAATCCAGGAAGTTAGGGGTTGCCATAGTATGTGGTACAAACACAGTAAATCTCTACAAAACATTTGTTTTAACCATAATACACGCAAAAAAAAACTATATTATGCTGATAAAAACGTCATTCACGTCTTTTCATTGTCCAATCGAATGAGGGGAGAGGCGGGCCTTACGTTGTGGTGAGGGAAGTTTACAGTTGCTTTGAAGAACCGGACTCCACTCGCTCACTCTCTCCTGCGTGTTTGTCCACCTCTCACCCTCAAACAAGGTCAGAGCAAGCCTCCTCTTTTTAAAGTTTCTGCTAATATGACAGTTAACAGCAAAAGAGCGCTCACGCTTCAATATTTGATTGACAAGACAGCTGACTCGGTGGTTGCTTAGCAATATGAAAAGCCGCGTCGCACTGCTCTTTTTTTAAAAAAGGCAGTGCGTCGCGCCTTGCGTTTGCAAGCGTTTAAAGCGCTTTTGGTGTGACTGGCCCCTTAGCTGGTTTGTTTATTCAGTTACTATATATTATTACAGAAATACAAAAACAGTAAAGAATATAACATGACATAAACTTACTTATTAAGTAATGTTTATTATAGTTCGTAATGTGTTTGCGCGTACTTTTGTTATGTTTTAAATGAAAAAATAAAACTTTAAATAAACAAATAATTTCATAAGCTCATGTCTTATCTACTGCATAATATTATTTTAATTAAACAAAAACAATACTGAATAAATGTAATAGTAGTTTAATATGTTTATTATGGTTTGCTTAAATAACTTGTGTGTTGAGTGAGAAAGATGCTGCTCACTGTCGGACCATGTGAACCTTGATGTGCCATAAAAACTCAAACAAGTCAATTTAAAATTGCCGTTTAAAAATAACTCACACCAGAGAGATTAAAAACACAAAGTCTTGTTATATTCCATGTACAAACACTCGACTGACTTTCCATTGTTAAGATACTGGTATGTCTCTCTGCTTTTATATCTGCACATTGAAGACCCATCACCTGACCAACAACACAAAATTATTCATTATGATATACCAGGCCACTTCTTAATTTCATCCTCACACTGGTTCATACATGGCAGGTGTAGTAAGTATTTACCACAACTGTTTAAATCGTTTTATGAATGCTCCCACCACACTGTTTTCTACCGGCTGGCTATTAAAACGGATGTCTTGCACAAAGAAGGGAAATATGTTACATCACTTAATTCTGCGTTCAAAAATAAGGTGGATAAAATACATTTTGAACTTGAGCCAAACATGCTTGAGTGCTTTCATTAATGCAAATGTGTCTATGATTTTTCACATTTCTCTTATAGATTACAAGAACATGTGAACTCTGAATCAGTTAATTAGCAAGCCTGAATCAGAATTTATAATGGGTACGGGGAAACTTCACAGGAAGTACTTAAATTTCACTCCATTCTGAAGCTCAGCCGCCCACTGACTGGCATACTTAAAAGGCAAATTAAACAGTGAAATGGCAAAGTAGCTTTTTTGTAGCTTTCAGCTTTAGAGAGCATGTGTGAAGTCTCACGGGAATCTTCTCAGTTATGAGTTTCATGGACGCTGACTATAAAATGATATCAGCTTGGCAAAATTCCAGCTTAACCCAGTCAATTAAGCATGGCTAATGAAATTGAATTAGTCAGTACATTTGGATGCATCATTTGCATTGCATCAGTAAAATAACTTTGGAAAAAACTTTGGGAAAAAGTTTTACTCGATTTAAGTGCATTCACAGTTTTAAGACTGAAATTATCCTTTGATTCTAAATAAACAATAATTGAAAATTGTTTATAAAATCATATTACATAATGCAAAGAACATTCTATGAAAATATGTCAAAGACTGAAATTAAAGTAAAATCAAACTGATGCTTCTAGTTTCAGAATTAGATTATGAGACTTTAGCCTGGAATTCACAGACAGGTCACATTTATGCCTTAAAATCTTATGCAGACACATTTTGGATGTAGTTATCAATGCTTTTACATATCTGCTATTGTTAAATAATTCTACGTGATTAGCACTTGTGATAAAGTTTCAATTTTAAGTGTAAATTAGCCATGCCATATTCCCTTAGTGCATGAATGCATTATTCACAGTCTTTCTGTTTTGGTCTCTCTATTAATAACACTAAAACACTTATAATAATTAAAGGTTTGCTAAAGCATGCTACTCAGAGAGATACTTTTAAACCAGACTTGTCCCTCAGACAGATTTAAAGATGATCATGTATTTCATATTGAGATGGATTTTTAGCTGACTGCAGTAATTCCAATCCTACTCCAAAGTCAAAACAGCCCTCATTATTTAAAGAATTGCCGAGAAGCAAGTGCGTCACTCATATGCATTTTGTTGGCAAATTGGTTTATTTGTTGGCACTGTGTCTGCTTTTAGGCAAGTTTGCGTAAGCATTGTAATACTCATTGGATTAAGACGACATTGATGTATAGTTTGTATGAAGAAATATTGGATGAAATTCCATTTAACAGGAGCAAGTATACAATATCTACGTAAAAAGTATACTAGATTTTACGTAAAAATAAATGTATGACTTAAGGCAGTTATGTGTCAGTATGTATTCTGATTTAGTGTCTTAAAATGTTTAGGCTCAAGAGGGCAATTTCCTACAACAAATAATAATGAAGGGCCTAGATTGAGAATTTTGGCATGGAACATTTGGAAAACTGAAATGCACTTTCAGTTTTCAGTCATATGACCCGATTTCATGTTTTCCTTTGTTTTAGAGTGTTAAAAGATGTATGTACATAAAGAAGATCTGTAAAGTTGCAAAAATTTAAGTTTAACCCCAAAGAGATCTTTATGGAAGTAAAACAATAACATACGTTTTTTAAATAAAACAGCCTATTGAATTGTACTACTAAAAATGCATTGTATTAACCATGCATGCATTTTAAAGCATTATATTTTTAGTCTGAAATTAACAAGGCTGTATATTTAAGATGTGAATATTTCACTTCAAAACATTTCAAACACATTTCCATATTAAAAATGCAATAGTCCATATTTACCTTTCAGATTTTGCTTGCAAAATATTCGATCGGTTTAAAAATATAACCTAAAATATTTTGCAGGCAATTTTCTGTCCATTTACTTTCACGTCGACAAATTCAGTGGTTCAAATTTTAACATTTCACATCTGGGAACTGCAGAAAAAGCAGTAGAGTACCAAGCATTATCTCCACCAGCTGTTAGTCACATGCAAGCTAGTGCTGACGAAGAGCAGAGCAACAATTAGAGACGAGAGGCCTTCACAAAACCACATTTGCAGGAATGTACTGAGCGGTCAGAACAAATTATGATTTTCTGGGTCATTATATATATGTGGAAAAGGCTGATTACGACAAAACAGGGTTTACACAAGTGTCTAGCTGTATATCTTTACCGCTGTGTACACATAAGATGTCATAAATATAAATCCAAAAAACTCTGTTACCATTGGCTTTTATATTAAGTTTTAGAAAAAAATTGTAATATGCTCCGACAGAGAGTGTATTGTTTGGTTATGTTACTAATGACAGGATACTAAATGTTTTTTACATGGCAACAGTAATAGCAATTTTATTTATATAGCACCATTAAAGGAATAGTGTAAAGGAACATGTGCAACACTCTACCTGCTCCCGAGAAGGTACGCCTATTAGACGTGTGCATGAGAGAGCATGCACGAGCCTAGTTATTCTCGTGCACGCTCTGTTTACAAGTTGCTGTCGGCATGGCTCATACAAGCCTACTTTCCAAAAGAAGATTTGCTTTTTTCCATTATGTCAGACTCGCCACCAGGAAGTGAAAATCTATTTACTACAAACATCTTTATAGCTAACTTTAGCATGCTACAGGCCAATAAACAAGCTTACATCAACTTTTACTAGCAGTGATTTTAAATGGATTTCTCCAAATAGCATGGCAAACTTTACCTGTCGAGTAGAAACTTCGTGACTGCGGAAGCCCAACCTGTGCTTTTAGCGCACGCCAGCGTGTGAAATATTCTCCCAAAAACACTCTGGTCTTGTTTCTTTCTTAAGAGGCCTTTCTCTTTTTGTCATACAATTCGTAGACACTTTTTCTCCTGTGACTCTCAGACATTTTGAAAAAAAAACAGGGAGACAGGGAGCTTCAATGAATGGCTGAAACCGTAGCTCACCCACCACACATGTACACCTGAAAGTGCAAATGCGCAGATATGGAAAACTACCTAGGGACGAGCACGTATGACGGCTTTACGTAAGCATATCACCAGAATGATTAAAAACAAAAATGATAAAACAACTTGTTTTTCGATTTTCTGATTTTTGATCTGAACGCATCAGAAAAGCGAAAAACAAGTCTTTATTCATTTTTCATTTATGCTTTTAATTTGAAAATTCGATTGAACGAACGATACATGGATTCACGAGCAATAGTCTTGATAATCCACCTAGAAAAAGAAAATCTTCCATTATACCTTTAAATCAACCTGATCTCAAGAATTTCCGTGGCATAGTCACGGAATTTTGTGCTCATTTTTCGGTGGCATTCTCACAGATCTCTGCATTTTTCCGTGGCCCTGCTACGGACTGTCTTTTTCCGTGGCATTCTCACGGATTGGTTACTCAACTGTTTTATCCTGTTTTCTTACCATTTTCACTTCGGTTTAGGGTTAGATTTACATGAAATGACATCCCTACCAAACCCAACTCTAACCCCAACGCCAGGCAACAATTGTTTAAAGTTTAGAAAATATAAAAGAATAAATCAGAAAAAATAGTATAAACCAATAGTTAAAGTGACATACTAACGCAAACACCAAATCTAACCCTAAACCGAAAATGGTTTGAAAATAGGAAAAAGCAGTTGAGTAACCAATCCGTGAGAATGCCACGGAAAAATTAAAAGTTACATCTCTATCACTATATCAGTTAATCTCTGTTAACACAGTCTCACCCCATGTCGTCAATATTTGACAACACTTGACCATTCGTCAATATGTGACGCGGAGGGTATACCTTTCGCGTCATTTTTTGACGAACTGGGGACTTCAATACTATTACGTCCGTTGCATTCTCTTCTCCTATTTTCTTACCATTTTCGCGTCGGTTTAGGGTTAGATTACCCAAAATTAAACAGTGTACGCGAAATTAAACAGTGTACGCGAAATTAAACAGTTGTCACTTGGCGTTGGGGTTAGAAACAGTTGTCACCTGGCGTTGGGGTTAGAGTTAGGTTTGGGTAGGGATGTCATTATGTAAATCTAACCCTAAACCGACGCGAAAATGGTAAGAAAATAGGAGAAGAGAATGCAACGGACGTAATAGTATTGAAGTCCCCAGTTCGTCAAAAAATGACGCGAAAGGTATACCCTCCGCGTCACATATTGACGAATGGTCAAGTGTCGTCAAATATTGACGACATGGGGTGAGACTGGGTTGTCTCTGTCATATCCACCTTTTTCTCGAACGCGAAAATAAGTGATGTGAGGTATTTCCCTTTTTTGTGTGAGACTTCTGGTTCAATAGCCAGCCGGTAGAAAACAGTGTAGGGAGCACGCATGAAACATGGTTTAAACAGTTAATATTTCCTACACCTGCCATGTATGAACCGTGAACGACTTCCAGTCAATCGAATTACACGGCCAAGCAAGAATTTAAAAAATCTAATTAAAGCAGTCAGATGTTTCTTAAGACGAACGCGAATTCCAGCCAATCACATTACAGAGCTGAGCAGAATTTTAACCAATAATATAAAAGAAGGAGTCAAAGCTTCAAGTTTAACCTTGTTTTATGTCGGTAAGATATCATTGGCAGATAGTTAAAAGGCATAATTTTAGAGCTATATCACACTCCTTCTGCTTTACTTGCATATCTGTTTTACAAGTTATATTTAATCTGCTCTGCCACTAAGTACTTTATGTTTTTGTGTTCTTACTATGTTAGTCTTTTCTCTCTGATATATCCCACTCCCTATTTTCTGTCTACCCATTTTGCATTTATTTCTTATGGAAAATTGCACAATGACCTGTTTACCATCTTCAACATGAACTCTGGATTTCCATTTTAGCAAACACATTGCTGTAAACTTGCTTTACAGCCAAAACCAGCAAAATTGATACAAGATTTGGTGGTTTTGTTGTGTTTGTCTTGCTTTCTATTAGACCCTGGCCTTTGTTGTAGCTTAAAGACAGGAATAAGACCCTTAAGCGAACTGTAGTTCTTTGATGTGTGTGTATCCTAACTTTGGTTGTGGTCTGTGTGTGCTTTCATCTTTTGTTATCAAGACCAAACATCTAAAGTTACATGGCATGAGCTGATGTCTGTTTCATTTGCGTCAAATCCTGCTTTTGCAATGTTTTGAATCAATATTTTTTATAAAGGTTTCTATGAAAAAAATCAATGTAAAAAAAAGACGGTTATCAACTACCTTGAATGCTTGTAAAAATTGATCCATATTTAAATTAGCCTGACTGTCTTTCATTGCATATCAACAAGAGATCTGCAAACCCTGACACAGACTTGTGATACTGTTGCTTTATTATTATTAACTACCGCAGTTCTTATTAGCACCACAACATTAAATGTCATAATGCAATTGGTAAGCGTAATAAGAAATATGTTTATCATCAATAAAACACTTACTAGAATAAAAGGTTCTCACACCTCTGGACATTACCTAGCAATAACAAGCAGCTGGCCATGTGGCATAAACCTATAGCTTTACAAAAGAACAAGCCTGATTATATCAATAAAAAAATAGGATTGGGGTGGTCTTACAATCTGTATTCCTGATGCAATCGGGTGACATACTTCAATACCAGCTGCTTAGATGTCTCCACTGTTCAAATATTTGCAGAATAGTGAAACATAAGAGAGCATCCATTTATTAAGTAGTAAGAAATGGCAAGTGGGGGAGGTGAGCTGGAAAAAGGGGGATTTAGATAGAAGCCAGTGTTTGTAAAATAAATGAAAAACAGAATTGATTAATCTACAGTAAGGCTATGATTTTGGCTCACCAATCAATGGCCCATGGACATTAGTATGGTACGGAGTAGACATGTCTTGCAAAATATTTCTAGGCAGAATTAATAGACCTTTTGCGTGTTTGCAAACAGAGATGACGTGTTTTGTGGGCGGAGCCCAACTAATGGCAGAAAGTGAATGCTTCTCAATAGCTGTGTGAAGTGTTTTAGCATTAAACTGTGATTTTTAAGGATCCTGTGTTCTGTAGGAGTTTGTTTCCACTATATTTCTCTTAAGTGTAATGTTTCTTATAACATTTTCACCAAGTTACATTTATTTTTTAAATAAATTAAAAGTTTAAATGGCTTGGCTACTGTGTGCATGTATGTAATGTATTTGCATTTTTCTTTATTGCTAAATCAATTATTTTTACAGTATGAATCGTTGAAGTACTTATAAGAGCAATACTATCATGTATACTGTATAATATGATTTATTAAATATTTCATCATTTCCTGTTTTCAATTTCTTCCTTATATTTTTTGGTTTGATCTAAAACTATTATGTTTACACAAATTAATGTGTATAGGCCTGTTTATATATTATTAGCACTTTACATCGTGTGTGTGTGTGTGTGTGCTATGTTTATATATTTATTAGTAAACATCATAATTTAGAACAAACAGGAAGAAGACATAGGCTAACATATAAGGTAAAAAGAAGTAATAGAAAACGAAAAAAAATACTTTAAAAAATGGTAATATTATTGATATTATGAACTAATTCAAATCTTTAATCTTTCTAAATAAATTATAAATGTAACGTGATGAAAACGCTATAAGAAACACATAGAGGGATCAGACTTCGACAGAACACCGGATATCTTCTTTAATTATTTTCCATTCAAACTATTAACAGATTATCAGATGATTTCATCACTCCAGTCTGTCCGGTTGAGGGCTTTTATTGCAACCATAAACACCTACGTTTATCTTCAAATAGTGTCTTCGACGACGGTATACTATAAAAATGAAGGTCATCTATTTTGGCATTCCTATTCTGACACTCAACAGCACAACAAAACATTTTCTAGTGAGTTATATTGTTCGTTTCACTCGTGTCTCATTCATTTCCACTGTTTTTCTGCCACCACATGCGCACGTGACGTAACTGTGACGTCGACTCGCAAAAGGCCCTTCAAAACCATAGACAGTAAAAGAAATGGACACAGCGACCCCGTTAGATTCAACGGAGACAAGTGAAGCTAATTAGAAGCTCACACTTCCGGGGGGTCGAGCGTACTGCGCAGACTCAAACTGGGCTTGGTGACGTGAGCAACCTGTCTGACAATTGTTAGTCTTCTAATAGCTGTGCCAAGAGAAATCTGAATCACCCACCGAATCTTGCAGAAACGGCGAGCGTGAACAGGAGTACATTTTGTATTAAGTATATTTAGTATTTTGATTAATTACTTTGTCATTTTGCATAGTATTTATTTATTTTAAAGTTTAACGCCAGTACGCCATATTCTACATGCGCTTCTCCTCCTTTCCATACAGTAATTTCTCTACTGTGCGACAGAGAGTCGCGTGATTATAAACGCAATCGTTAGCATAGTTTTACTAAAACTGCTTCTACTGGGTCATAACGTAAGATACAAGGTAATGGAGCATTTTATACATTTTCGTGTTTCTTTAGAAATAATTGATGCACAAATTGAGTCTTTAAACGCCTCAGATGTAAAGTTATTCACTGTCAAAGTGACGCCAAAATGAATGGGAGTCAATGGGATGCTAACAACAGGTGGGGGTCCGCTAGCCGATGGCGGTGCCCAGGGCTGCTTCAATAAAATATGAAACCCTGCCCCCCTGTTCAAAACAAGCTGATTATCTGGTTTCTTAAAGCGGAAGTCCACCCTAAAACAACATTATGCTCCAACACTATATTTCATCACATATATGTAGTTGATTGTGGTGCCATCAAATGTAATAACTCCATATAAAAATGAAAGCTTTTAACTGCTACAGTAACGGTGATTTGACGCTTCGTCAAATCACCAGAAGAAAAATGCACGACTACATATTCTGAACGTTCTAAATGCGGGCAGGTCTTGAGGCGAGATGTTTGACAGTAGATGATAACGTTCTTTGATTGATAGCTGCACGGGATGAGTTAGCTTGCTTTGCTCGTGTTCATAATAACAACAACATGATAATAACTTTCTTGTTAGTATGGTAACCGTAGTTACACAAAACAAGCAACAACTAAGCCAAATGATGTTTTAGATATTTTGATAATTTTAAATGACCTGAGTCTGTGGAAAACTGTGCTGAAAAACAGTACCCGAAATCCTCCTGATGAAAGTGCTGGCTGCATATTCAAATTTTCGAGTAGTGGTGTGTCAACTGAGGGTCGTGTTGATGTAAACAATAAAAACTCCCGGTGGCATGAATTTGTTGTCCTTACATCCACATACTGCACAGGTTCTAGTCATCTTTTATCGAGGGTTTTGGTGATTTCCCCTTCAGAGACTGTAAAAGCGGAGTTGCTGTTTGTTTGGGTTCATCTGCTGGCTAACTTCAAGGCGACTTGAGTTGATTTGAGAGCAGGTTGAGCTGTAAAAGAAGCTATTAGGCTTGTTCGACTTCATGCGGTGCCGCAAGAATCAACAGCCGGATGACGTCAAAGTACCGCGAGAGTGATTCGCGAAATCATGCGGAGGAGTTTGCTTTTAAATCGCTCTCGCGGAACTTTCCCGTCATCCAGCTGCCGGTTCTTGTGGCGGCGCATATAGTACAACAAGCCTGAAGGCTGCATCAATCATTGGTTAGTGGGGGGAGCTGATGACTCAGTTTCGTGCAGTGCATTCTGGTTAATTGAGTCCATCAAAGACCGTTATGAAAATTCACTTTAACACACTATTAATCTAATTTATCGAAATCGTGCGAATTTCTTTTTTTTTCTCATGTACAATGCAAAATGGAAATACATTTTCCCTGATAACAGGCTAAAATGTCTAGGGTTCAATTCCACTTTAAAGAGTAATGCATCTTAAACCTAGACAGACCACATTAAAAAATAACCCAGAGCCTCATATAACACTGTTTACTTGTGCTACAGATACCAAAGCACAGTAAACCCTGATGTTCACTTTGTGGTTTTGAGTTAACACTCTGGGGTCTTGGCTGATTTTGCATGCTTGAGCAGTTTTCACATCACATCAAGCAATATATTGATTTAGAATTTCGAAGGCACTTTTTGCTTAGAAAAGCCATATGCAATGAGGCGTGAAAGCTCTTGAATAATCTGTGATTGACACCTGCATTTGAAAAAAAAGTTGTATAATGAGCCACATAATGAGCCTTTTAGGCAGGAATGTGAGAGGAAACTAGTTTTTCTGTAGTAAAACCATAGTTTCAATAAGGTATACTTGTGAAAGTTTAACAAAATATTTCATTAGAATGTATATATATATACGTTCAGGCGGAACCTGGGCTTACTGCCGAAGGCCTGTCACTACTTGTTCGTAAAACCACAGTATTGAACCAGGCAAACAGGGATGCAAACCCATCTGGGCAGAACTAGGAATGCTACGGAAGGCACCCTTAAAGGAGGTTACCCTTGGTTGGCGTATGAAGCAACCGATAGGTTCTCACATATGAAATCTTTCTAAGTAATATCACATGCATTGAAAATGCAAGGAGGTCCCCTACCCTCTTAAAAGAGGCCTATGCAACGAGAATCAAAGTTTCATTGCAAGAAACTTGACACTCATAGGGTGCAGAGGCTCAAAGGGAGCATCCTGTAAGGCTTTCATCACCATAGACAGGTCCCAAGGAGAAATAGAGGGGGGCCGTGCAGTAGCGCCTCACTGCAGAACACAACATCCTGGGGGCGGGGTTGGATTCAGATCCAGGGGCCGGGGCTGAATTCAGGTCCAGAGATCTCTTCCCACTGCATTTTGATTGGTCGGCAGTTTTACCACAAGACACGTTATACACTTGCGCTCCATTCCAGCATTGAGTCCTAACTAAATTAAGTTATTCTTTTTACAGAAAAACAAACTTTACTTATGACTACAATAAAAGTAGTGCCTTTAAGGTGAAATGTAAGGTTTTTTGCTATATATTTTTTTGAGTAAAACATATCGGGTACTACAAGTAATCTTACCACGTGCAGTTTAATACCTATGAATGTATACAGTATAAATATGCATAATTATTAAGATATATGGCATGTTATTTAGAAATTATTAAAGTGATGGTTTATCTAGGCTAGCAATTGCGGCACTAGTATGTTAGCCATACGAGTTACGTGAATGCTTTGTTCTGTACAGGCTAACTATTGCGAGATTAGTACATTTACTAGACAAATTATGCAAATGCGTTGTTAAAGGGGTCATATTATGAGATGTTTTTAGATCTTTGGTGTCCCCAGAGTGTATATGTGAAGTTTTAGCTTAAAATACTTTAAAATAATTAAAATAATTTGTAGGCCTGAGAAAGGTGTGTCGTTTTGGGTGCGTCGTTTAAAATGCAAATGAGCTGATGAAATGCAAACACTGATCACAATGATGGCGATTTGTTGTAATTGAAACTCAATTGTGCTTTCAAGTACTTTTTTCTTTCTCTCTTTTCTCTGCACTAAATGTGGTTGGATAGTGCAGATAAAGGGGGCGGTATTATTGTAATTCGGCTTGCTACCTACCTCACAAAACAGGCAAAATCTAAACAACCTAATTTTCCACATGCTTGCCGAAAATGTCTTACCCAAACAAAGTTACTAGGTTGATCTTTATTACATTTTCTAGGTTGATAGAAGCACTGGGGACCAAATTATAGCACTTAAACATGAAAAAAGTCTGATTTTCACGCTATGACCCGTTTAAAGATAAAAAGTCTTAAGTTTAGATTGTGTCTGATTCTCGGACATCAGATGGCAAATCATTCCAGAGCTTAGGGGCTAAGTAGGAAAAGGATCTACCACCTTTAGACACTTTTGATATTCTAGGGATAGTTAAGAGAACAGAATTTGCGACCGCAGTGTATGTGATGGATTGTATTCTGATAGCAATTCTCTAAGATATGAGGGTGCTAGGCCAATTAAGGCTTTGTAGGTGATTAGTAGTATTTTAAATTGTATGCGATATTTGACTGGTAGCCAGTGCAAAGATGCCAAAATTGGGCTTATGTGATCATACTTCTTACCCCCCAGTCACATTAGCTACAAGCGACAGAGACAGAGCGACAGGCTACCATTCATTTTCAATGGAAGTGACCGTTTGCCTGCGTCAAGCGACGAGCTCGGCGCTGCGCGAGCAAGGCGGGGCCAAAATAGACAAGCAGGCTATTTTATGCAAATGCTGAGCGATGCGACAAAGCGACTGCCAATCGGAGTGAAGGAGCAGCGTGACGTAGGTCTGTGGTCGAGTCTGAGAAAATAATTCAAGATGGCGGAAAAAGCGTATTTATGTATATATCTGATAAGTTGGGATTTTATCTCATATATTTTGTTACTTTTATCGAGAAATAAATACTTTTAAATCCAAAAACACCGTTATTGAAACTTAACAATACCTCTAAAGTGACTTTTGATACCGCTTTTGGAAACTAGCCAAGGAACGCCCATCAAGCGAGTGCGTGTCGCTCGGTGTCGTTCACTTTTGTAGCTAATGTGACTGTAGGGTTAGAATGAGTAAGCACTCTTGCAGCGGCGTTTTGAACTAGCTGAAGCGTGTATACCTGATTTCCATGGCATCCCCTGAGTAACAAGTTACAATAGTTTATTCTAAAGGTCATAAAAGCGTGGATAAGCTTCTCTGCATTTGACAAAATGTCATATTTAAAAAAAACATACTCCTCCAGGACACGATAGAATGTCTTTAAAAAGAAAACTCGTGCTGCTCTTTTAGGGAAAATCACTCTTTAGATGCTGTTCTGAGTTGATGAAGCACACAGGGGAGTGGCAACGCACACACTCAAACTCAAGTACAAAAACTGAGAAATGAAAGAGGTGGAAAAACCACGAGCCTCAACCGTGGTGCTGACCGTCCAACCAACTTCAGACACGCAGTAAACTTTCCAAGCAGGATAGAAAGCTTCTCAAATGCAGATGATCTGCTGGCTTTCGAAGAAAAAAGGTGATTTGGTTCTGCACCTGCAGCTCATTTTATACTTGTGCGGCAGCCGACGGGTGGCGCCAGCAGATGCAAATACCTGCATGCCAAGTTCATTGGCATTTTAGTAGCTTCTCAAAGTAGATTGGTCCCGCGAAGCGCGCTCCCAACGGTTGTAGTGACCGACTGAAATGGAACCCATATCTTCCGCCAATACCTCATATCTTTTCTTTTTCAGGATAAAGACGGTACCTCTCCTCCATCTGATGAATGAAAATATTTGAAGAGTTTGGTTCCAAAACGCAATAAATCCATTTTGACAAATTTTGGTAAAAACGTGTTTTCTATACCAAGAAAGTGACAAGATGAAAACAACTATTTTCTGTTACAAACTTTCACATAGCATCTTTAGGTTATAAAAACATAAAAAATTCTAATCCATAAGTTGATTTTCAAAGATTTATTATAGAAACGGATAATTTTTTCCACAAAATGCAATAAATCCATGACAAGTTTTTATTCAAAATGCTATAAATCTATTGAATCAATAGCCTATATGTGCATTCATCTTTGCCATGTTATATTCATTTAGTTGACTAGTTGTACACACTAATTAAAAATATAAACATTAATGTCATTAATCAACACTTACTTTGTCATATTAAGATCCTTGTCATTGCGATTACTTGACGTCCTCGCTTAACGTCTTTCACAGAGATCAGCTGTAAAATGTTTTTGGTCCTGCTCGATTTTCGTTGACTTTGAGTAAAATTATGGAAAGTTTTTCATAAGAT
Source organism: Misgurnus anguillicaudatus (assembly GCF_027580225.2). Lineage (NCBI taxonomy): Eukaryota > Metazoa > Chordata > Actinopteri > Cypriniformes > Cobitidae > Misgurnus > Misgurnus anguillicaudatus. The sequence continues at coordinate 8,149,155 of NW_027395278.1, forward strand.
CCTCTGGGGTCAATGTGTTAGCATGAGAAGCTTGATGCTGTCAGGAGAACAAGCACCCGTCTCCCGAGTGCCTCTCAGGGAAAATATTAGATGCTGATGGCTTACGTTTCTCTCCCATCACAGAAAACCATCACAGGTTTAGCGATGCAATTAAAGTATTATTTTGTTTTGTTTGTTGATCACGAAGTACAAAGTAGATGAGGAAAACTAGGACTCCGTGGACTCAGCGCGTCCGCCATTGTTTGTTTACATTGCGTGACTGGTGGGCTGTAATATCAGAAATGGATTTATTGCGTTCTGTAAAAAAGGAGCAGTGGCGTTTGTTGCATTTTGGGAAAAAAGGGAGAAAAGATGACAGAATAACACGGCGGATATTGGATTTTGTGTAAAATTAAGAATTTACTTTTAACTACTGACCTGATATAATACTGATTTTGGCAGTAACTCATTTTTTTCAAAAATGGCGTTTATCGCGTTTTGGAACCAAACTCTTCATTTGTTTTTGATTTCACATACATTATTTAAAAGTAGACATTCCAAGCATTATGAAGACATTTATCTTTTGTTTGTCTGACAATTTTTCGTTAAGTTACAGTTCATTTTTTTTGTTTAAAATGATGTATAAATCATATTTGTATGTCCAAAATCAGCAGAGTAATCTAAGTCTCTTTGGGCATTGATTGAAAAATAAGGAGTTTACGGCGCGATTGACCCCAGAGAGTTTAGGTCCAGCAATTATAAAATCAGCAAATGTGTTAGCTGCCTCTGTTTGCAGGGTTGAGGTATATAGAAAGATTTGTGCTGCTCCCAAAACGCCTACTTTCCTAGTATGCAAAAATCAGTAAGCAAGGTGAGTAATATGTCTGAATTCATAGCATCCACAAAACAGTAGATGAAAAATACCCGGATGACATGCTAAGTGTGCATTTGATGGACACTGTACTATTCAGGGAGAGAGATTATCCAAAGAAGAAGGCGAGTCATTTTCATATTTTTTAATGGAAAAGTTTTGGAATTTTGGAAAGCAGTGACTAAGTTTTATTTAAATGTGGATACATAAAAAACACCTGTTCCTTGTGGTTAAAATGTGCATGTTTATCATCATCTAAGCTAATTGTTTACTTGTTCTTATGACGGTGTATGTCATATGATATCTCAGCATGGCTGTGTGGCTGTTAAATAATACTCCCTGGGGTCCAAATTCATGAAGTTGAAAGACATATTCACACTTTTTGGACTTATATGTTATATGGTAACATTAGCCACATTAAGTTTATGTAACAGCTTGTAGCAAAGCTCCTTTGTTTCTTAACACTGGGGTCGGCTGCGGCGCGGGCGCCGCAAACTCTTTATTTTTCAATCACTCCGCAAAGAGACTTAGATAACTCTGCTGATTTTGGACATACAGATATGATTTATACATCATTTAAAACGTTAAAGTGTCTATTTTTTTTCTGTCCACTCCCAATAAAAACAGAATGATGTGCTTTTCGCAAAATTAAGAAAATAAACATGATTCGCGTTTTGTTCTCTCTCCCTCAGTGAAGTCCTTTCAGAAACGCGTCAGAAAATTAACTGTAACTTCACAAATACATGTCATAGAAACAAAAGATAAATGTCTACATAATGCTTGGAATGTCAGCTTTTAAATGATGTAAGTGAGATCGAAAACATATATTGTCATTCGGTGTAAACTGTATGAGAAGTAGGAGAGGGACTAATGTTACCTGATTATCTGTAATGAGAAGAGATCGCCACACCCCCGCGCCATCCCAGATAGCAAAAAATAGCAATGAGTCGGCGGACCACCGGCGGTGCTCTGGCGGCATTAAGCGTCATAAGGGCGTAATCGCAAACAGGTCTGACGGCGGACCGCCGCGGCAGCCGCTTTTGCATAAATTAAGCAGTCGGTCCGCCGGCTGCATGCTGGCGGCATCTCGCAACAAATGAGAGTGACGTATTCGGCGGCAAAAGTTTCATCCCCGCCAGCGGGACGCACCTATAGCCGACAGCTTGGGGCTGGCGGCATATAGAAGCCATGCGGATATTTTTTGCTATCTGGGATTGAAGTGAACGAGCAGAAACATCCATATGCATAACTTGTGCCTCCTGCAGTCAATGGATACGCAATCCACAACCCAGTCTCTCCATTCCTTGTTGTTTCATCCGATTGCACCAAAACATGACATCTAAATCCTTATTTACTTGCGTATGTGTGTCAGTCTCTCCAGACGCGAGTGTTTCTTTGTTCTTCCGTCAAACATTTCACGGGAGGGGAAATGCACATACACAAACACACGAGTCAGGAAACTCAACGCACTTTTTGGTATTCTTATAAAATACGCGATTGCAAACAGTACAATCCTTATTTACTTGCGTATGTGTGTCACTATCTCCAGACGCGAGTGTTTTATTTGTCTTCCGTCAAACAGTTCACGCGATGGGAAACGCACATACACAAACACACGAGTCAGGAAATCTACGCGGTTTTTGGTATTCTTATAAAATACGCGACTGCAAACAGTACAATCCTTATTTAGTTGCGTCTAAGCTTATATCTCCGCACAACACGTTTATTAAACACAGGATCACTCGCATGTGCACACATTCACTGCTTTCATGATCAACACGTGAAGTAAAGGCGGCGGCTGTAAACAAACATTGATACACGCTTGTCCCTTGTTGTGTTTCTACTATAATGATTACAAAAACACAAATAAGAGTCCAAACAACAATAGGCAGTTGTTCTTTTGAGCTTTTTACTGCACAAAAGTAAACCTCTCGCTGGCCAACCAAACACAAACCCTGTGTTCACTTTACGATAGCCAAACAGTACCTTTACCTTTATATATATATATATATATATATATATATATATATATATATATATATATATATATATATATATATATATATATATATATATATATATATATATATATATATATATATATATATATATATATATATATAATGTGTGTGTGTATTTACATTATTGAAAAGTAATCCTTATCATGGTTTTACAATGGAGAAAGTTACATTCCTGTTGAACATCCCCACAAGCCTCATTATGTGGCTCATTATGCAACCCTTTTGTCTCTCAGCTGTCAATCACTGATTTTTTCAGGAGCTTTCCCGCCTCCACGCATACAGCCTTTCCCAAGCAAAAGTGTCTTAGAAATTGTAAATCAATATCTTGCTTTATGTGAATGAGTAGGCCGAATGATTTTCACATCATTTTGAAGAAAAAACTCTAGACTACTAGATCCTGTTTTGAAAAGTCTTGGGAAAACATGTTTAGAATGAGTTTTGTGGACTTATATCAGTGACTTCAAAAACCATGCATAAACATTTTTCTCTCAAAAATACAAACATGTACATACATGTTGATTATATGATATTGTAGCCCAGTTTGTGATGAACACAGTGTTATGAGACTTTTGCCATTAATATGTTTTTAAGCAACTGAAAAAAGCACAAATGTCAGTGCATGTCAAAACTTCCCCAGGGCCCTAAAAACCCCTTAGACCCCAGAGGGTTAACATTGCTTCTATAAAGACTTTGGAAATGCCAGTCATGTGATGTTCACTTATATCTTCAGGAACTGTTTTCCAAACTGACACAAAGTTGTCTTCTAAAATGTATGTGTACATACTTATTATTTGATACTTATTGTTTAGATTTAAATTTAATTGTACACTATTTGGTTATTAAACTACAAGCAGTACATTTTCTCTTTAAGTCTACTCACATTCATTCTTCTAGGACAACATTCCTCATTGAGACATTAGGGGGTTGGGTCTTTATCTGCTCAGGTGTAAATCACATCAATATTCATGACCATTGACACCCTCCCTTGCATATTGCCTTTACACAAGAAAAAGTGTCTTACAAAAGTTAAATCAATATATTGTTTCATGTGAATAAGTGGGTACAATTGTTTTACTATTTTTTTGTAGCAAATTCCCAACTCTACAAGATCCAGTACTTTTTTGTTGGTGAATTTTTTTGTATGTGTTCCTTGGCCTTATTTCGGCACCTTTATTTATTTATTTTTTTTACTAACCACGCATAAACATTGCTTACTTAAAAATACAAACATGTCACATATTATTTTAACACAGTTTGTGCTGAATAAAGTGTTTTGTGATATTAGCCATTAATGTGTTTAAACCAACTGAAAAAGACCAAATGTAAGACCATGTCAAAACCTCTGCCAGTTTCCCAAAATGGTTGGACCCCAGAGGGTTAAATCTTGATGTTAAATTTTGTAATTATTTATACATTTTACATAAACTAGTATGTAGAATCAGTATAACCAGGTTAGATTGGGGGGTTGCTTACTTATTTAATAAATGAAACCTTACTGTGTATGTTTAAGAATAACAGATAAATACAAATTAACAGTCAAATAACACCAGGAATAACCAGAAACAAAACAAGATTTTATGGTTTATTAAAGTTAAGAAGACCGTGTTTGCATGTGCAGCTCACAGAACCCTAAATGTTTTAGCTTTTTGCTGATGATTGTGTGAATGTCATTTCTTTATCAATCCTGTATTCCATACACTCTCCTAGATTATTATTGAGAGAATATAATGTATCAAATACAAAACCTTTTGCCTTTGGTGAACTGTAAGTACTAAATGCTAATTTACAAAAATTTTCACCTGCTTAATCCAGCAATGTGCATCTGCTGTTCACCTGCTACACCAAACAAGATGAAACAGTTCTTAAAATGAAGCATAATAAATGAAAGAGTATTGGTAACATAAGATGTCATGAAAGCAAGAGGCACTTTCGTGTGTGGTGAAAGGATAAGTCAATGTGCGTGAAACAAATCTTACAGCGAATTCAAAAGCATACCACATCAGCATGACATGACGCCCTCCCACATTAACTTTTATACACATGGAGACGTTTCATGTGGGCGAGAACACTGGCAGGGGACAGTGGTGCAAACGTTGCTGTTAATGTGAAGTTGGGGACGAGTGTTAGGGGGTCAGGATTGTCATGTTTGTAAGTATATACAGACAAAGGGCCCTATCATACACCCAGCGCAATGCGCGAGGCAAGTGTCTTTTGCTAGTTTCAACCCAGCGCAATGATCACTTTCACGTTTAGTGCCACCTTGTTTAAATAGCAAATGCATTTGCGATCAATTTTGCGCCCATGGGCATTCTGGTCTGAAAATGTGTGTTCAGGTGCATTGTTGGCACGTTGCTATTTTAAGGCAACTAAAATAGACTATGCCATTGACCAACAAAAACCTGGTCTAAAGTCTAAAGTCAATGGCGCAATATGTTTTGTTATTTAATGAGCACGTTCTTAATACCGGACGACAAAGCGCGTTTGCTTATCACAAACATGGACGCGCAGCAGAACACAACCCTTTTCATAATATGAAAAATTAAAGTATTAAAATGTAAATGATTATTATTGAGTCTCTTGGACATAAATGAGGAACGATTTTGAGATGTTAGAAGGCGTAGCTGCTTCACCTCCTGTAGCCTGGTAAGTAATTGATGCAAATGCAAATATTGCAACTATTTTTAAATGTTTTTTTTTTTAATGCTACCCCACAGATTTATTGTATATGATGACTCTGTACCTGTGGATATGATAAGATGAGAAACCTTTTTAAAGTAATGCTTTAAAAAAAAACTCATGGCGCTGTCTGAGTGCTGAAACAGCTCTCTGCACTTTTGTAAATTCTTTATCTCCTGTTTGTTACAAATAAAGTATTTTTAGAGTACAAACCTTTACTTACATACTTGTATTTTTTTGTGATGATGTTGGATATCCATACATTTACAGCCTGCTATTTTTACTTCCATGACAAAAAAACGTCTTTTAAAGATTTTAATCCAAAAAATAATAATTTCAATACGAATGAAAAAAAGTTTTCATTTTACAAAGTCTGTCACTTAAATCGGGATTAGACATAGCGTCAGCGCATCTGGCTTTTAAAGGGGATGAGAGATAAGACTCGTATTGGTTTATTGCATGTTACGCCCAAAACACACCTATTACTCAGTAGGAGAATAGGAACAACCCTTTTCAACCGTTCGCTCAGCGCACAAACCATTTTCCCGTTGTTAAATAAGCAAAAGTGGATTCGGACACATCCCTTTAGATCGTGCGCTATGCCCTTTAGACCATGCGTTTAGATTTTTAAATAGTGCCCTAAGTCTCTAAAACAGACAAAGACCGTATAATATGTTAAAAGATAAAAAAAATAAAAGAAAGAAAGTGACTAAACTGGCAAGTCACACTGGCAGATTGATGGTCACGTGTGCTTATGTAAAAACAAAGACTGGCAGCAAATACCCATCTTCTGAATGCGTATTGGACAGCTAAAAGGGGCAAATGTGGGTTGAGGGAATATGATAGAAGATTTGTTGTGTCTAATTATGCAAATGAGGCATTTATACTTGCATTCATAAAACGAAGATTATATTGGAAATAAGATTCTGGCTTGTTTTTACCATGAGCTTTTAACCAAAACTAAAAACCTGTCTATTTGCATCTCATATCAGTATAGTATACCAAATCAGCCTACATTAATTCCAGTGCTGATGCATGCTGCGTAAGCTATGTGTATGTTATCCATGTAACTGACTGAAGTGAATCAACCTTTCATCATTTTCCTATTTCCTTTTAAGTGTGTGATTTTAGAGACTCCGGCTGTAATATTTTTCAGCTGTATATCTGCAGGCATAAATCAATGTAGTCCACAGGGCAGCTCACAGTAAAGCTCGCTTTCATTCTGTCTGCCAGAGCAGAATAAACAGATCTGCCTGCTCACATGGGCACTGGCCAAGATTAACTTTACTGGGAACAGTACGACTTAAGATATCACAGAAAGGTGCTGCCTCAAACATGGATTTCTGGCAAGGTTTGTCTGTCAGAGATGATGCCTGTTGTTGTAAGCCCCCCTATGTCGGACAGCTTGGGTTCTGTTGAACCACCTGCTATATTGCTGTCAACAAGATTAGACTCAACTAGGCTGCAGAGTAATACCGTCGATGGAGATGTTTTGGCTTATCATTGCCAATTTAGGACCACATCTGACATCTGTTGTTTGTTGTTTTCATTACAGCATTGCAGGGATGAGGCAAAGCTTATTGGAACTCACCTAAGATGCCCCCTTCACTCTTTTTTAGCACAACCTATACAGTAGCTGAGAGCCTTAAGCCTCCACTCCAGAGTTTAATTTCGGACACAACAATAATTCAAGTTCTATAAATGCAAAACCACCTTATTTTATACCTTTCCTTGTACTGTGTTGTGGAATTTTTACCTTGTTGAACTTGAATAATTATAGTCAGAACCCAATAAAGTTTGAAATTATTTTAATATCTTGCAAAAGGCGCTTCCGTCTGCACAGTTCAGACTGCGCTTACACTTTTATACTCAGCTGCTCCCATTTTGCTAGACACATGAACATCCTGTTTATTCACAGTCCACAGAAGATTAGGTCTAAACAGTAAGTCAGTAATTTTCCATTGCTATATATCACATAGCCAACTAAACTTAAGGTCAAGAAAGAAAAATAAAGCTTAGTTAACTCAGTTAACATTCAGCTTATACTGTAAAACGATCAAAAAACTGTAAAAATGCCTAATAAAACAGTAGAAATAAGTTAAGATAAAATAAGTAAAGATAAAATTTTCCATGACAACTGTCAAACACATGGGGAATTTACTAAAAATGAAATGTTCCCACTCATAATGCACATTAGTTACACACACAGTTTGTTTTTTTGCACTGGATTGACAAAAAAGTTAGCTAACGGTGAAAACATCTGTGTTATCCCACAAAATGAGCAGTGCACATGGTGTAATTTTTGACTCCTAGGATATAGAACATACAGATGCATACCGGTTACTACTACCAGACTACTTAACTTACATTACAACCTATTTCTACACAGCCATTCACAGTGGCTGCAACACATGCTCCGATCTTGCATTAAATTAATTGTCTGGGTAGCACTAAGTTAATTGCATAGGGCAATCTGATTGGCTTGAAAAGTGGAGAAATGTTCAACTTCTGCCGCGAGCAACGGCTGTAATGTGCCGTTGGTGGATCCACAAATCAGTTCTGCAACGCTGGCGTTACCCATTAAAAGTAAATGAGAAGCGTTAATGATTTCACCCCATGTGAATGTACCCTGACACTGTAAGGGGCACCTGGGCTTAAATAAGATCGCTAAACATAGCCGGGGCTTCCCAGGCTGAATCACCTTTGTTATTTTTTAGGTTTAGTTATTTAAAAATGTTTTTTGGTTACATCTTTGTATGGTGTTCTGTACATATGAGGAATCATTTAACGAATGTTTATACACATGGCTTTTCATGTTAACTTAAAAAAGATAAAAATGCTTGAAAGGCAATTGGTCACTTTATCAGAAAGTTGTTTCTGTGTGCTGCCTTCAGAAATGTTAAGCAATAATAGATATTTTTACTGGATTTCAAACAGAAATTGAAATAAAGCTCACTAATGATTGCAGGGTTCAGTAAGTGAGAGATTTTCATGCGCAGGAACTGCATTCATGCACTGATATTCAAAGCAAAGCGATGAAGCGTAAATTTAAAGGGACTATCAACTTTCTATAAAATTATTATTATGGTTTTCCGGCATCACTGGACCCCCCCAGCCTGCCCACACATGCGCGCACCCAATTGATTTGAACGTGCACGAGGCACTCTAGGAAGAGCAAAAGTACGGCAGAGAAAGAGCATTCAGAACTCACAGTACCTGCATATCCAGTCAGCAAAGGCAAACGAGGCAAAAAAAGGAATAAGTGAAGAAATCAAACGAGAGTGAATATCGCGTGGCTTTTCCTCGAGTCAACGATGCGGTATCGGTATTGTTTCCGGAGTGTAGTCCTCATCAGAGTCAACAATGCTTTCATCACAGAAAATCTTACATGCAAAACACTGTATATTTTATGAATCTTCCACGAAATTCACCTTCATCACAATGTAACTGATGATAATAAAAAAACTTGTATCAATGCAATCTGTTTTTAGCTTTGTCTTATAAATATATCTGGCTCGTTTGTTACCGAATCAAACAAAATATATTTTAAAATTTACCAGTATCGATATGCTAGCTTAATAGTGAGTACTAAAAGCCATCCTATTTGTTTATATTCATAGTGATAAAGTTAGGTGTATTATTACATGTGACTGTGACATGATGTTACTACATGCACCGCACTCCTTCCTCTCCGCTCGTCTGAGGTAAATGCTTCTCCCAGTAGAGCCGATCAGCGTCGCCCATTCATGTTTTTTGGGGGCGTGGCTTTAGCAGAAATCCAGAAGGGAGGGGGTGGAGTGAATGGAAAAATTAGCTGTGTTTAAAACAGTTGTGAGATGTCTACAGACACTCGATTTTTATACTCTCTTTTTCAGAGTACTTACATTTTACTTATGTATTGGTATATAAAGACAGTTTAAAAAAAATTGTAAAAAAGTTTTTTAGATAATTCCTGCCTATCCTGCCTTTAATGCGCCCCTGCATGCAGCAATATCAAGAGCTTCTTTGCATTCATGTGCTGGTATCTGAATATTTTATTTTATATCTGACACAGAAGATCAAGCTACTATGAGCAGTGCATTGTAGCCAAATTCAATAACCTTGGGCTTCCAAACATATGTGCTTCATGCTTACCCTTCCTTTCAACCTCCTAGTTGACTTGGGGCGTTTCTTCTCTTGGCCTCCAACTTTACACACGTGAAATGGAAAAATCGATCAAATGTGTTAACCAGGTTTTCCCTATGAATTAGTGATGAGGAGAATGTCCCTGCCTCCTGCCTCTGTCAGTCAAATCCAAAGATGATGATAACACTGAGATTTTATGTTGGTATCCATTAACTTAATCGATGTTCGGGGTTGTTACTTCTTCCCTTGACCTCAAGCAGGCACGTCTGCTTTAGAAGCTTTTTCCAGCAATCCTAGGGTCTCATGTGTATAGAAAGCCCATGTCAAAATTAGCTTCTAAAATAATTCAATGACATCAACAGTTATGAGCCTGTTAAAAGTGGAGACACTACATTCTGAATATTAACAACCTTTTTTTTTATTTTTTTTTATTGCATATGAACATGTATATATACTAGAGCCCGACCGATTTATCGTTTTGCCGATTTTATCGGCCGATATGAGCATGTCGCAGATATATCTGTATCGGCGTATAAGCCGCAGATATGCGCCGATATGAACGTTTGTTACAGAACACATTAAATGCATTTGAAAGATGTAAGTACTTGTTTGTCCAGCAGAGTGCGCCATACTGGTAGCTAATGGCGACCCAGATCACTCACTGTAGTGACACCAGCCAATCCCCCACCCCCTTCACCTCACTTCAGTCAGTCTCTCAGTTCAGGTGGCATAGAAGCAGTCACGCAGTGTCTTCTTCACAACATTTTTACACCTGGTATTAAGACGCGCTTTGGTCGATTGGATTATAAATGGACAAGAGAGACGCATTCCCGCTTACATTTGGTGTTTTTAATCCGTCTCTTTGTCGACTTGCGAGTTAAAACGCAAGCGGGAGAAATGACGCGAGACGGAGAAATGACACGTTTAAACTACGCGCAGCCGTGCACTTATATAGCACTATATGAGATTACTGCTGCTTGTGTTGTTAGTTTACATGCTATTTCAGAGCAATTGATTCAATAAGCTCGCGCAACTCCACACCCTTGCTAAATAAAAGAGGCGGAGCGAAGACGCTTTAGTTTTATAAAAGGCTACCCTGGGTTTGTGTTATAAAAACGTTGTGCACAACATTAAACATAGCGTACATTAGTATGTGCTCCGTCAAGCATTGTCTTCGTAACTGTGAGTGGCTAACTAATTTGTGAAGAACACAACTTACTGTAAAGCTAATATTAATCAATGACTTCATAAGTTTCTCTTTATAACGTTATTCTCGTCAAAACTGCAAATGATGCAAGTTTTATGTATTTTGTTCTCTTTGTGTTTTAAAGTTATTTATAATAAGTCAAGTTTACTGTTTAGTGCACTGATATCCAACTAATTTTGGATAATAAAGTTTATTGTTAACTTCTTGCCTATAGTACATATCTTTGTCACATCAATATAAGTGTTGGATCACCACATTTGTGAGTAATCACCACATAGGTGAGTGATCATTGCATTGCACTGTATTTATTCATATACAGTATATTATGTTAAAGTATATAGTGTATTCTATGTACAGTACTTTAGTATAATATACTGTAGTATATACTGAACTATAATATACACATAAAGAATATCGGCCGATATATCGTTATCGGTCTTTTTTACTCCCTAATATCTGTATCGGCATCGGCCCGAAAAAACGCATATCGGTCGGGCTCTAATATATACATATATACATACATATATAACAACAAGAGAGTTATAACAATGTATTGTACATAAATGTTGTCAATGTACATATGTAAATGATTAATGTAATCCAAAATAAAACAATAACAAAGTTATAAGTGGTGCATATTACTTGTCTACATCAAATTTGCAGATAATATTAGAAGCCCTTAAAGCTTTTTTATGAATATTAACAACCTGGTTTAGCTATGATATATATCTCAGAAATGCATGTGAAGTCGTTTAAATCTTCATCAAAGTTGAATATAGAGGCTTGGTCAATTTTCCTCATGACAATGTGATGACATTGTAATTGCAAAAGACTGTAATAACAAAACTGTGGAGCAATCCTATTTACAACCTTCCAAGTTTGTGCCCAAGGCAGGTGTAAACAAGACCTAGTCTAGTCTGATACTATCAACCGATTTGAGTAGTAGTACTTTATTGTTCAGCCAAAGCTGAAAATTGATCTTTGGTCTCGCCATACAATCACATAACAATTAACAATACACAACATTCACAGTAATAAAATTGATATAAATATATACATACAATATTAAAAAAAAAAAACATACATTAAAATATATATTTCCTAACCCTTATTTAAAATACTTATTGCATTTGGTACAAAGGTTTGTTTATATATTGCTTTAGTTGCTTTTGGTGTTCTGTAACGATGCCATGATAGTAATAATTCAAAAACATGATTCAATGGGTGTGTTGTGTCTCTTGTTATTATCAAAGCTTTTCTCTGGACAGCAATTTCATAAAGCTGAGCAACTGACTTTTGCTTTAATCCTATAATTTTTCCGGCTACTCTTGTAATTCTTTCTAATTTAACTTTATTTGCCGAAGTAACTCGTCCAAACCACACAGTTATATTATACCCTAAAACACTCTCAATTAAACCAGTGTAAACTCTTTGCAACACAATTTTGCTCACACAAAATTATTTTAGTTTCCTTAGCAAGAATAGCCTTTGATTTACCTTCTTACAAATAAGAGCCACATTATCAGAAAAATTCAATTTACAATCAATCATGATTCCTAAATACTTAAAAGTCTTCACAATTTCAACATTTTGATCACATAACATTATTCCTGTTAAAGGCTCTGGATCATTTAAAATCAACTCCTTTGTTTTACTTACATTTATCAATAAAGAACTTTCTTCACACCATTTTTCTAGTTTTAAAACCTGTTCCTCGTACTCAAAATGTCTTTCCATAAAAGTGCCACAAGTGCCATATCATCTGCATATTTATATAGTTTATAATTCTCATGCTGCATTCTTATACCATTTGTATAAACAGAAAATAATAGAGGTGACAGGACGCATCCTTGGGGTGCCCCCGTGTTTAAAGATTTAAGATCTGATTTGAACCCCCTAGCACAAACTCGCTGTGGTCGATTTGTTAGAAAATTCTTTATCCATTTAATTATTCCCCCATTCACACCTAGGAGCAGGAGACATTCCAAAAGTAAATGTATCTGCATAGTATTAAAAGCAGAGGTGTAATCAATAAAAAGAACACGCACATAAGCCTTTGCTTGTTGTAAATGGCTAGCAATTGTATCAACCATAGTGAGCGTTGTGTCCTCTGTTCTTCTTTGCGATTTATATGCAAATTTCAGTACATCTAATTGTTCTGATATATATGGTTTTAGATGATAACTGACTACTCTTTCCATGCATTTAGCTAGTATTGAGGTTAACGCCACAGGACAAAAGTCGTTTAGCTCTTTTGCTCTCAGTTTTTTCGGTAGGGGTCGTATAAATGATAACTTCCACGTATTTGGTACCATTTGTAGGTCTAATAAAACCTGAAATAATTTTGTTAGTGGGTGGGTTAATTCATGTACACATATCTTCAGAACTCTGCCCTTAAGGCAATCTGGACCCGGGGCTTTATCAGGCTTAATACATTGAAGGGTCCTTCTAATTTGGTCCCCTGTCAACCAAATAGGTGGCCCCACTGGAATCTTATCACTTATTTCTTCCATCTTATTATTTCAGCCACCAGCTGCATCATATCTTCCATAAAACAAATTCAAATCATTAACCCATTTAAAAGCATCCGTCCCTATAATAATATCATTATTTAAATTTCTTGATTCACGCCCCATCATCTTATTCAAGTCTTGCCAAGCAATCCTAACATCTTGATTCGCTAACTGATCCTCTACTTTATTTTTGAAATCATATTTGGCTTTCTGTATCATAGATCTCAGTTCCTTCCTTTTAATTTAAAACCCCTCATAATTATTTTCACGAAATGCCCATTAAGTAATTTTAAAGTCTTTTCATTAAGTAATTTCTTTAAATCTTTAGAAAGCCATGGCTTATTATTTGAATAGACTTTAACCATTTTAGTTTCAATAACTGTTTCTTCACAAAATTGAATATACGAGGTAATACAGTCAGTTAGTTCATGAGGGTCTCTGCATGAATCAAAAAAGACATCCCAGTTTGTAGTACAAAAACAGTCCTTTAACATGCCTTCTTTGTCCTTACTCCAAACCTGAATTCTCTTTTCCACTGGTTTATCCCTTCTAACAAGTTGTCTGTATTTTGGCAGTAGATGGATAATGTTATGATCCGATCTACCAATTGGTGATCGACATACTGCCTTGTATGCATCGTCAATGTTGCCATAACACAAATCCAGTGTGCATGAGAAACGGGTTGGACAATCAATATATTGTTGCAGATGTGGAAGAGTCTCTGTTAGTGAAAGTGTATTAAAATCCCCTAGTATAAAGACTGGTTGGTCTGCCGACTTCGTTAAAATTCTGTTAAAACACTCTGCAATATGTTCTGCTGCCTCGTTATTATTAGTACCTGATACATATAATAGGAATATGGTTATTCGACCAAATTCCCGCGGCAGATAAAAGGGTCTGAAAGACACAACCAAAGTCTCATAATCCGGGGTTGAGCTCATCTTTGGTAATATACATGCACATTTTTTATCCTAGATCCAAGGTTGCTTATGCATAACTTTTATTTACACCACTTTCTAAATATTCACTTCCTCACTTATACATATTTTTACACATTTTAGAAAAAAAGTAATAGTAGTGGGTTCATCAAAATTATAAAACTAAAATAAAACATATGTTTTTAACATAAATGTTCCAAATACCAGATCATTCCACTGATCTGATATGTTGGCCACTGTAATGAAGATGAATGTATAGTATGGGGCGTTTTTGATGACAATATTTAAAAGGAATTGCAAATTGTATTTGCAATTGCGTTTCTACTTGTGGGTGTAAAAATTGTATTGTAACTTTGCAATGCCATTTACACAAATGTACAATGTATGCCAAATTTAAAATGGAAAAGTCCTTTGTCTTTAGAGTTACGACCCTGCCATTTTTTTATCTTAATTGCAAATCACAATTTGCTATTTCACTTCCTCTCACATCGTGTATGGATCCTGCCAAAACTCAAATTAAATCGCAATCCCATTTGCGTTTCCAATGCCTGGAGTGATTAGCACAACACTTGCGTAACCTCTCTGCTCCTCACCACAGGGCTTCTTAGGTGCTGCAAGCAAATCACTCCACCCAAGTAGCAGAGCTTCGCCTTTTGAGAATATAGTTCCCAGTATGTATACGGTTAAAAGATGTCTGTGTCTGATATGAAATTGTTATTTGTACACGCTACGACTATACAGGGAGTGCAGAATTATTAGGCAAGTTGTATTTTTAAGGATTACTTTTGTTATTGTACAACTACCGTGCTCTTGGTCAATTCAAAATGTTAACAAACCCTCAAACCTGAACATTTAAGTAGTAAAAGTGAAATTTTGGCTTTAGTAAGAGAATATTTCTATGTACATCATTATAAGGCAACTATTAGTGTGCAGAATTATTAGGCAACTAAATGAAAAACAAAGATTTTACCATCTCACTTGTTTTTTTTTCCAACTGTTAAAGTGAGAATATAAAACAAACTCTACATTTACAAAAAAAATTAATAAAACAATGAAAAATAAAAAAATATATAGACTCAGTGACCAATATAGCCACCCTTCTTTTCGATAACAGTCACAAGCCTTCCATTCACGGATTCAGTCAGTTTCTTGATCTGGTCTGAACCAACATTTTGTGCAGACGCAACCACAGCCTCCCAGACACTGTTCAGAGAGGTGTACGGTTTACCTTCACTGTAAATGTCCTGTTTAAGAAGGGATCAGAAGGTCTCAATAGGGTTTAAGTCAGGTGAAGAAGGGGGCCATGGCATTAGTTTTTCATCTCTAAGGCCTTTACTAGCCAGCCATGCAGTGGAGTACTTGTGATGTATGTGATGAAGCGTATACTTTGCTGCCTTAATTTTTGTCGAATCAACTTGGATTTACAAGACATTTCAACTTACTATTATTTATCTTGACTAGATATGAGTTGTTATAACTACAGGTGAGTTGTTATAACTTATAAAATTAAGTTGACTTTTCTCAACTATATTTTATAAGTTGTGACAACTCATCTCTGTTGACATGACTCTGTTGACATGAAAAAATTTTAAGGCAGTATTTTTACAGTGCAAAGTTACGGCACACACGGAGATGAAAAAGGTATGTATGGACTTATCTAACTCTGGGGGATACACTCAAAGGCGTCATGCACCATTTTTTTAAGGGGGCACAGTGCACAGCTCACAGAAATGTGTGCATACACAGACATCAAACAAAATATTATAGAGCTTTCAATCTTTTCCATGGCACTTACAGTGCCCTCCACAATTATTGGCACCCCTGTTTAATATGTGGTCGTGGACTTCTAAAAATTCTCCTTTTTATTTAAACAACATAGAACCCAAATGCAAAAAAAGACAAAAATCCAACCTTTAATTTAAGTACATTACTTTGGTGGTAAAGAATTTACACATTTAGAAAAAAAACTTGAAATCATGCGTTCCACAATTATTGGCACCCCTAACAATTCCTATGAAAAATAATTTTAAAAAGTTTTAAATATATTATTCTGTAGTTGCTAAAGTTGGTCAGGGTATCTAGGAAGTTTTAATTAGTAATTCATGACTTCCTGTTTCCCTGGAGTATAAATATGACGTGACAAAGAGGTCTAATTCGCTTACCCATTTGTCATCAGGGCAAAGACAATAGGACACACCCTTCAAGTAAGGCAGATGTGTGTCGACCTTCATAAGTCAGGCAATCGCTACAAGAAAATAGCCACTTGCCTTAACTTGCCCGTATTTACAGTCAGAGGAATCATTAAGAAGTTTAAAACAACTGGAACAGTGACAAACAAGGCTGGAAGAGGTCCCATGTTTATCTTGCCACAACGCACAGTGAGGAGGATGGTTAGAGAAGTAAAAAATGTTCCTAAGCTTACTGTCACAGAATTGCATCAAAGAGTGGCATCAGGGGTTACAAAGTCTCCATAACAATGATCAGAACCTCTATACATGCCAACAAGCTGTTTGGGAGGCATGCAAGGAAAAAGCCTTTTCTCACAAACGTAAACATCTGGAGTTTGCTAAGCGTTACTGGAACTTTAACTGGGATCATGTGCTTTGGTCAGATGAGACTAAGATTGAGCTTTTTGGCAACAAACACTCTAAGTGGGTCAGGCGTAAAACAAAAGATGAGTATCCGAAAAGCACCTCATGCCCACCGTGAAGTATGGTGGATGATCTGTGATGCTGTGGGCCTGTTTCTCTTCCAAAGATCCTCAGAACCTTGTTAGGGTGCATGGCATTATGAATGCTTTGAACTACCAGGACATTTAAAATAAAAACCCGAGGGCCTCTGCCAGAAAGATGGGTCGTCATTGGGGCTTTCGGCAGGATAATGATCCAAAATATGTGGCAAAATCTACACAAAAATGGTTCAGCAGTCACAAACTCAAGGTCCTCCCATGGCCATCTCAGTCCCCAGGCCTCAACCCAATCGAAAACCTGTGGGGCGAGCTAAAGAAGAGAGGACCCAGGACACTGGATGATCTAGAAAGATTGTGCAAAGAAGAATGGTCAAAGATCCCTCTCTCTGTGTTCTCCAATCTTGTGAAATGTTATTGGAGGAGATTAAGTGCTGTCGTGTTGGCAAAAGGGGGTTGTACAAAGTATTAATATCAGGGGTGCCAATAATGGTGGAACGTATGATTTCAAGTTTTTTTTTTCTAAACGTGTAAATTCTTTACCACCAAAGTAATGTACTTAAATCAAAGGTTGGATTTTTGTCTTTTTTTGCATTTGGGTTCTATGTTGTTTAAATAAAAAGGAGAATTTTTAAAAGTCCACGACCACATATTAAACAGGGGTGCCAATACTTGTGGAGGGCACTGTACATTTCTAAACACCCCTGCTTTCATGCAAAAACCTCCAAAATAAAAGTGTTGACTAACTTTCATTTCAAGTACTATTCAATTGAAATAATGACATATTGGCATCATATTTACATCTGAAAAGGCATATATTGTTTATTTACGTTATGTTTAATGACTTGTTCAATTGTGTTATTAATGCATTTTGCTCAACAACTGCATTATCCTATGAAATTAATGTAATTTTAAAAATTATATAAGCAACGAAAATGACATAAGCTATAGCCACGTGATTTATTTAAATGTTCAATATTGATAAAAAATTTTTTTTAGATAAAATGATTAGAAGAACGGATTATTGCATCAAATTTTACCTCATGTGAACGTGTGATTCCACACCCCTGTGAACTCTGGCGTTGTACCAAAATGAATAGAAATCTCTACTAATATAACGTCGAGACGATCACATTTTAAAACATACATTTTCTACACAGAGGTGGTTAACTGCACATTACCGTACTAGGGTTTGGAAATGTTGTGAGCGTTTCTTACACGTTTTAATTCCTCAGAGAGCCAAATGCAGCAGCAACAGCAAAGAGCTCGTGAGCGCGCTCAGACGCTGATGACGTCTACGACTGCGCTGACTGCAGATCCTGCCACCGGAATAAAGTAATGTAACACGATCAAAACACTATCAAAATGGCAAAAATCTTAGAAAAGAGACAAGGAGGCAGCACTGAATTAAAAATATTGTGCATAATAAACAGATTAAAAGACAAGTAACAGATTAATGGATGCTTCTTTTGATTTTTCCATTTGGGTCAAAAACAAACTGAAGTCCCAAAAAGTCGCTGTGTTCCTTTAATGCCATGATTTTGGTGTAGTGGTCTAAACTTACGTGTAGCCGCAGCTTTTTCTCTAAGCCACTCTATGACACGGATAAGCATTGCTAATGCAAAGTTGGCCTTTCATTAACAGTAGCATATGTCTGACTTTTGCATGACTCAATCAGAGTCAATGTAATGGTGAAGCAATAGATCAAATAGTCCAACTGATGGAAGGTTTGTAAAGAAATTTAATTTTCAAAATACAAAAATACATTAGTTTATTTTGATACATGTTGTGGCTGTTGTATTTTGTAGGGTTTTTTTTATACACTTAAAACTAAGTGTATCAAAATACAGATCGACATTTCAACTGTGAAGTGGTTTGTGTAATTCTACCTCCCTGACCCACTGGGCTCTTTGTTAAGATTTTCTGCTAAAGCCTGACTGGCTCGCAGTATGTAATCCTTTGCAATGATTACCAGCAGCCTCTAATAAAAACCCGGTTGTTAGCCACGCTCTGCATTAGCCACAATTGGATTCCATAAAACAAATTCATTACTGGGCCTCATTACACGGCGAACGAGACCAAAAGATATTTGATGTTTGGAAAAAAAATGTGTAGGACTTGTTCAATTTAACTGAAGTGAATAAAGTTTTTAATTATTTATTCTTGGTGTCATCAATGAGCCTACAATTGTGCTTACCACATTAGCTATAAAGATCAGTCATACATTTGTCATTGGAATCTTCATAGACCCTTTGTTTGGTTAGCTTCTGTTCTTTGATGGTCACTATGTTAATTTAATTTGATACCATTAGCTCATATCAACTAAATGTGTGTTGTGCACTGCAGTTTGACTCTAAGTTAAAACAAATGATTTATGCTTTGTAGTCTTATAGTCTTAAAGTCATCAAACAACACCATTGCCTTTTCCACAAATAAATCAACCAAATGTCCTTTAGACATTTATAGAGGTCAACCATTCAAAGAGCTTTCCATCAAGCAATATATGTTATTTTATACTTATTGTTCTTTGCAAATTGTCACAATCAATATCCACCTTAACATATAGTCAACTTATGTGCTTGGGAAGTAGTTATATATCGAGGCTGACAGCAATTAACAGAATTAGGTGGCTGGGAGTGTAGCTCTCCCTGAATGCTTCCTACATCAGCCAGCTTTCTGGTGCATGGGGTCAGAGTCACACTGCATTTACTTTAATGGCTTTAGCACAGAAGCTTTACTCAGTGCAGCAGTAAACAACACCTGCAACATCCAATGCCATTATTCAGTGTTTCTATAGATGCCAGAGAATAATTGTCCTCTTTTTCTATCTAATGATCCAGGTATTTTCTTCCTAATGAATAGTAGAAGCAGCCATTGAATTCAAGTTGCGATCTGTCTGATAAAGTTTGGTTTATTTTCATTGCTGCTATTTTGTTGCAATTTAAGGGACGGCATAAAATCTCTCAAAATGTCTTGTTTAAATATGTGATACTGCATCAGTAGTCAACGTTATGCTGCCAGTTGTGACAATTACTTAGCTGACACGGGTTATTCACTAATGAAGCTTTGCACTGCCTATATTGCATCATCTGCAGATTTTATGTGCATGCTTATTTAATTTCTTTTAGATTTCTGTGTGAAAGGTATGAATGTGGCTATGATATAATACATTAATAGATACATATATATAGTCTTGATGAAAGTTAAATGCACAAAGAAATTGCATACAATCTCACCCACCACTTTATGACCTTAAAGGTGCTCTAAGCGAATTCACGCGTTTTAGACCATAACACATTTTTTGTTACATACAGAAAACATCCCCTCACTATCTGCTTGCTACCTGTCCGCTGATCAAACTGTAAAAAAGTGATCTCTGTAGACAGCCCAGGCCCCACAAACTGCAATAAAAACAAAGTGGTCAAACCTACAAACAGAAACCATAACAAAATGTTCCAGCCAATAAACGACAAGAAGGATTTGAGGGTGGGGGTTGGGCACGTTCATGAAAGCACGGAAGGAAGGGGGAGCGGGAGGAGTTAGCTATTTTGTAGACAACCTACATGAACCACTGAACCAAGAGAAACCATTACATTCAACAGCCGCAATAGTCCGCTCTATGCTGCTCTTGTATTTATGTAATTCAATGGTTTCAGTGATGTGGAATGACTTCAGGAACTTTTTGAACTTGATTTGCCTTGTTGTGTTAATTTAGCCTATTCAGCCTCCCAGGTATGTTCTGTATGCTAGTGTGTATCATGTAAATAACTGTTTATGTTACTTTAACATGTAGGGACTATTCAGGCTGCTGTTCTGTGCAATTGTTTAGTTGAATAACTTGCCTTTCCAAATTAAATGTCTAAATGTTCTTTAGCTTGAATTTTGTGAAATAATTTTCTAAATAAACACAACGTTTAGTCCAGTTTTTTTTCTGTTCAAAACGCATTTTTGACTGATGCGACTTATACTTCGGAGCGACTTATAGTTCGGAAAGTACGGTAACTATACTTTTGTGTCGGTTACATGATATAGGGGAGAGTGGGGACAGTTGCAACGTGTGGCAGTTGAAACATTGCTGATTTCTCCAATCAGTAACAGATTAAGTAGTCGAAAAACTTTCCGAAACTTTAAAGAACCCTGATGAAGAGTATTCAACACAAAACAGTTATATGTCCAACTGTTTTTTTACTTTTCCTATGTTTAGCCTGAGAATCCAACTGACTTAAACAGTGTAAATAAGTCAGAATACATGACATAGCATTAGACCCCCCCAACTGTATTCTGTTTTCTGTTTAGTCGTTTTTATAATCGTTCTGTGATTTTGTATTTTGGAATGTAATTGCTGTTTGTTTAACACCTCTGGCACCAGGCATTTGCTTTGGCACTGGTAGCCAAGACATTTTATGGTTTGTGAAAACAAACTGAATTACATTATAATTAAGTATAAACACAACAAATTACAGCTTACCAAAGTGCACTTTTTTCAGACATTTACACACCAATAATGAAGTTTTAATTATATAAACTATACAAATCAAATATTTTTTATTGTCTCTCAAACATATACAACAGGTGCAACGGTTTGTAAAACAGTACAATATCATATCAAAATAGTTGTTTAAGGCAGAGTTGAATTGTGATATCACTCAATTCACCAAAAATGGCCTCAAAGTATTTGGACAACTCAGCCATGTATAAGACTGAAAAGCTTTTGGTCAACTTCTGGTAAATTCACTGTCTGTTAAATTAAGTAGAATGTGTCCATATTTCATGTCATAAAAAATGTTTGGTTTCACTGCTAGGGGACTTAAAGGTATAGTGGACAATTTTCCAGAATTTTAGAAAAGATCTGCCCTTTTCACTTTAAAAAAAATGCAATTGCTCAATACTCTACCTGCTTCCGAGAGGGAACGCCTATTAAACGTGTGCACGAGAGAGCACCCACGAGCCTAGTCCTTCTCATGCACGCTCTGTTTACAAGTTGCTCTCGGCATGGCTCATACATTGAGATGTTTAACGTGTCTGCGTGGTTCATGACTTGTGCCAGTGCTAGCATCGGTAATCATAGCTTACATCAACTTTTACTAGAAGTGATTTAAAATAGATTTCTCCAAGTAGCATGCCAAACTTTACCTGTCGAGTAGAAACTTTGCGACTGATGCATCAGTGGGAAGCCCAACCTGTGCTTTTAATGCACGCCAGTGTGTGAAATATTCTCTCAAAACACTCTGGTCTTGTTTTTTTCTACAGAGGCCTTTCTCTTCTTGTCATATAATTCGTAGACACTTTTTCTCTTGCGACCCTTAAATATTTTGAAAAAACACAGTGAGAACGCTTCAATGAATGGCTGAAACCATAGCTCACCACACATATACACCTGAAAATGCGCATGTGCAGAAAGCAAAACCTAGGGACGATCACGTACGACGGCCTTACATAAACATATCACTAGAATGATTGACAACTAGAATGACCAGTATTCTTGATGATCCACCCAGAAAAAGTTTCTGTAAAGTTTCAGCTCAAATTACATAAATCTTTCATTATACAATGTTGAACATGGCCATTTGTGGCTGCATTGAAAAACATGCTGTTTTGTGTGTGCAAATAAAGCTTCTATTTGCTCGAATTAAGGGGTTTTGGAATAGTGTTGTTAAAAAACATATCACCATTTAGATAATGATGAGTTATTCATTAATAATTTCAATTATTAATTTGATATTTTCTCCACCATCCTGTTTAAGGGAACTAAGTTGTTTTATCACCATTCCAATTAGGGAATTGTTGATTTAGCTCAAAGGCAAATACATAGAATTAATATTCATTAGTTGGATATTTTTTTAGGTTTCCTCTGACTTAGCAGAATTAATAATAACAATTATTTGATTAATTTGCCCAGCGAATATACCCATAATTTTACATTAATTCTAAGAAACGTTGAGCGTGGGATAGCATAATCATAGTTTGTCATGGCTAGTCCGTGTCATGTTTTGTGTTACAATTACGTCACCTGGGGCCCGTTTCAATAAGAAAGTTCAACCAACTCTGAGTTTAAACTTGAACTCTGAGTTGACTTACTCTGAGATAGTAAACTCTTTAGTTTCCAGTTACAGAACAGCTGATCTGAGTTAGTTCAATCGACTCTGAGTAGGTTGACTCTGAGTTAAGCGCGTGCACAGCCACAATGAAAAGCCATCATCAATGGAGCTCAGATATTACGATTTACCATGGCAACAGCACGTGACAAAGAGGTCTTAATCCTTTTTACTACTAAAACTGAAAGTGTTACTGCAAGTGTACAGCAACTACGAGCATATATTTTAAAGAAAAGAGTTGTTGTTTTAAATTGCTACTCTAGTAAATGCGTAGATTTAATTTTTCATCACAGTTAAAATATCCGAAGTAAATAAACTGTGGACTGTACGTTATTATATTCATTTACATGCAGATGCAATCCCATGGACAAAAAGATGACAGCAGCTGAGCTAAACGTGAAATTAAGCATAATACTTTGTCATATAAGGCTACAAACTTTACAAATG
Organism: Misgurnus anguillicaudatus; assembly: GCF_027580225.2. Taxonomy (NCBI): domain Eukaryota; kingdom Metazoa; phylum Chordata; class Actinopteri; order Cypriniformes; family Cobitidae; genus Misgurnus; species Misgurnus anguillicaudatus. The sequence continues at coordinate 8,172,713 of NW_027395278.1, forward strand.
TTTGTCATGAATAAAACAAAAATTTGCCGAGCCGGGATGCGAACTCCGATCGCCAACAGTACGTCTGCCTTAACTACTGAACACAGCACTAACCACTATACCAGCGATAATGACAAGTGGATACATAAGAAATGTCAAAGCAACTGTATAGATGTAAGAGCACCACAAAGACTGATATTAGTCATATAAGGATATTTATATATCTAAAATGACTGCAAAAAATAATAATTTCGCTCACATAAATGTAAGTGGATATGACAAAAACCACTCGGTGTCTCAAAATCCACTCGCGACATAAATCTAACTTTCTACAATTGAATGCAACATCATCATCTACAGGATTCTCTATAAAAGTACATGACATTTTAGTCACTAAGACCATCTATGCACCTAAGTATATCATATTAGCTTTACAAGTCATTTCCATTTACTGTTTTAATTTTTTAGTTGAAAGTTTAGAGTAATATATAAATATATAAGTAGTAAGTTAAAATGGTTTGCACTGGCAATGTAATTGTATCTTAAAGACAGCTAAAAATATTTTACAGTGTACATAATAAAAATGTGCACAATGAATGAATGTACTAAAGCAACTAACAAGATTAAACACCGCTACTCCTTTAAAAAAAAAGGGGAGGAGACCACAAGAAACTCAGAGTTTACAGGATAAAACCTGCTCCTGACCAGGTTAGGTTCAGAGAGTATGTTACTCTGGAAACAGACTCTGAGTATAAGTTACCTCTCCTTTTGAAACAGGCTTGACTTACCCCGCCATCTCAGGTTTAACCTACCTCCCTTTTTGAAACGGAAAACTCAGAGTTTCCCTTATTTCATGGTTAACAAACTCAGAGTTTTCACTTAACCACCTTTCTGAAACGGGCCCCTGGACAATTCACAGACTGATTCCTCATCAAACCTGTTCCTTTTTAAGTCTCTGTGTATTTATACTGCTGTCTGTGTCACACTAGTGGCCGGATTATAGTCATTACAACCCTGTCTGTTCTCTGTGTCACGTATTGGATGTTCCTGTGTTTGCTTACCTGTTCGTCGTGTTACTCCTCGTGTTTTGGTTTCCAGTTTTATCAATTAATGTTATTTATTTTCGATCTCTGCGTTTGCGTCCTCACTCCACTACCGTGTCATGACAGAATAATCCGGCCAGCATTGGACGCAGCAAGTTTGTGGAAGGCTGCTTCCCCAAGAATTTTGTCGAGGTGGAGTAGTGACATCGGTTCCTGCACGCTGTCAGTCCCGATGTCTCTTGGGGATCACCTCAAGAGATCGCTCGCTCCTGAGGGAAGGGGATCGGCCCAGGCGGTCCACTCAACAGTAGAGTCATCGTCTCTGGCCCCTCAGAGGTCCTGTTGACCTGTTTTGAAAGGAGGTTCTTGACAGGACCCCCTGGGAGTGAGGTCTGTGAGGACCAAGAAGTAGCAGGTTCAACATCAGTCATTTTACTTAAAGTTAAGGGCAAAACATGTCCTTGACAGTTATCGTGGTTGACAGGCAAGAGTCCAACAGGATGTGTACTTGAGGAAAAATGTCTGGTGTATTGCTGATCATGAGAGTATGGCCTGTTCTGGCTGCTCGACTGAAATGCAGTCTGGATGCCATGGCCACTTGGTGTCAAGCTGAGTGCCTCAGATGTAGCTACACTCTGGCCTGGGGTAGGTCTCATTCAGGGTGTTGAAGTAGATTTCTCTGATGACTGTTTGGGCTGTTGCTTTGGCCGTTGTTTGGCTGTTCCTGGCTGAGGGTGACACCCTTTGACTCCCTTCTGAAAGGCATGGCGCTGTGGTGCGGCTGTGCACCCTTCAGAGTCAGTTCTTGGTGATGGTCAGGAACAAAAAGCATATTTTTCGGGAGGCAGCCCTTTCCGTCAGTATGCTCTAGTGCTGTCTGGTCATTGTTGTGCAGACAGGCCATAGTACTGACTTGTGGTGACTCGTGTTGCAGTGCAGCAGATCTTAAGAGGAAGAAAGTTCTGAAGTGTTGCTGACTTTTCTTCCTTAGCACGCGCCGCGATGCAGGTAAGCAATCAGAGTCAATGTTAGCAGGCGTGTTGTAGCTGCTAGTAATCCGCTTTGACAGTTTGCAATCCACTCTGGTTGCTGGATGCAGGAATCTCATAGCTGGAGATGATCCATGAGCGGATGCCATGTGTCTCTTGTGGTTTCTGCAGGCAGTGTTTATATGAGAGTCAATATCCTGCAGGTGGGGTAGCCCCCTGCATAGTTTGAGCTGAAGATTGGTTTGGCCAGCATTCTTTAAGTCAGTGCAGGGATGCTCGAGAAGGATCCCCACCCCTCACGGTGTGATTGCTGGCTGGAAAGGTTTAAACAGTGGGCTTCTGCCCCCACTTCTGCAGCCTTTGACTTTGGCTGAGGAGCTGGGCAGGTTGCTTAGGGGAAAAAGAGGTTGTTGTGTTTTTCCCTGTCTGTTCAATTATACGTCTGCAAGCACTGTTCATTTATCTGTATGATGCACAGTGTTTGCACTGTGTTCAACATGTCTCTGCTGATCTTGTTGCTAAGCCAGGGCCCGGCTTCTTGCAGATGCAGGTGCTGCTTGCAGATGGCCTTTACAGGCTTTGGCATTGTGTATTGTGTGCTGCCTAAGAGCTTATAAGAGCTTTTGCTGGTTGAGGTTTTGGCTTTCTACTCCAACTGCTCTCTGCACTCATCCTCTGTGTGGAGTATTGCAGTGGCATCTTGAAGCTTTCCTGGCACTTGGTCCTCTTTATGAGTTGTCACCTGCAGTTTCTGGGAGTCTAGATGGTCTGGCAGTCTGCATGTCCTCCTGAATCCTCAGCTTTTTTGCTGGAGTTTAACTGGACAATGAGGCTGTAGACAAGGGCATTGATGATCCTAGCTCACTCTTTGTGGTCATAGCTCTGGGTTTGATCATGGTTCACTGTTCAGCTCAGGTCGTTGTCCAGCTGTACTTGGCTTAGGTGCTGCATGTCTGGCTGTTCTGGGCTGGAAGGTGTCAGTTGCATTGCTTGGCCAGGCTTCTAGCTGGTCCCAGGTGGTGACAGGGCTGGATGATCCGGACTTTTGGGCACATAGAGGGAAAAAAAGAACCACAAACAGCCAATGCATGTCCGTACGGATTCCCTGAGTTAAAATAATCATGTATGCTATGTGTGGTGCAGTTAACTGTTGTCACAGTTACTGAAGCAATCTAGATGACTATTATCCTAGCCAAGAAGATAAGGGCCGATAATTAATTTGTGAGCATAGGAAACAGATCTGATAACAATTGCTGATGACTCTAACCTTGGAGGTCATGTAATGACTTAGGCTAATTTATCAAAAAATATCAAAGTTTCCTGGTGGTTCATGTAGCTTTGGTCTCCAAAGAAAACAGAAATAAAACCAAATAATGAGAAAAATGAGAGGCAGGAAATGAGAGACTTTTCCTTATTCAAGCTAACCTGTTTGCAAACACTCTGTGTTTTGGCAAAGCCAGTTGTTAGGGGGTGCTACAGACAGCGTAGGGAGATAAAGCAGGTACAGACTATTCCCGCCTTGTGCCTTCAGTGACCAAATGGCTAGGTCACTCAGGTGTAGACCAATGAACAAAATCAATTATCCTGTAGCATCTGGCTGGATTGCCAGAACCGGATCATATCTGATACTTGGATTGCAGAATAGCTCATAAATATGGTATTGTGTTAACTCCCATGCCCTGGCTAGTTTCTGGATTTCTACATTAAAGAGGCTATAGTCAGCCCCAACCATCTCAGTGAGACATCCGTTTGAAGCTCAACAGAGAGTTGATAAGGTGTGAATGGTCCTACAGAGACCAAAGGAATGTTTTTGAGGAGATTGTATAAAAACTCTTTTAGGTCTTGTTAGTAAATACATTTATGCATGTGTGATGTATGTTGGTTCCCTCTTTTATAAACTGCTTTTTAAAAAACTTGTATTCTCATGTACAATTTTGTTTTTATAACTAAGCCTAGATTACCTCTGACCAATAGAGATTTTTAGTTTGTTATTCATAACCCTCTGGGGTCCGACCATTTTATGACACTGTCAGAGGTTCTGACATGCTCTTACATTTGGTCTTTTTTCAGTTGCTTTAAAACATAATAATGGCAAGTGTCTCATACCACTGTGTTCAGCACAAACTGGGCTAAAATATTATATGAGCTACATGTATGTACATGTTTGTATTTTTGAGAGAAAAAGGTTTATGCATGGTTTTTAAAAAAGCTAAAATTTTAAGTCACTAATATAAGTTCACAAAACCCATACTGAACATGTTTTAACAAGTCTTTCCTAAACAGAATCTAGTAGTCTAGAGTTTTTTCTTTAAAATCATGTGAAAATCATCCTGCCTACTGATTCACATAAACCAATATATTGATTTAGAAATTGTAAGACACTTTTTGTTTAGAGTGGCCGTATGCAAGAAGGATTGATTGACAGCTAGCAAACAAAGGCTCGCATAATGAGCTGCATAATGAGGCAGGAGGGAACTACAGTAAAGAATGTGAGGACAAATGTACATGTTTGTTTGAGGTTTATTAAGAAGTTAACAATATAATCAAAATAGAAATCAGTTTATTTGGAAATGAACCCTATTCAAAAAACTTAACTTGTATAAGAAACTGACAAACAACAGAGCTGTAAACTTCATGTGACTCATGTTACCATATAACTTTATGTCCAAAGAGTGTGAATGTTTTTCCACTTCATAGTTTTGTACTGATGAGAGGGATGCAGACCTGTAAGAGAGTTATGAACAGATAAATTGTCCACAGAAATACCCTTACATATATAACTGATGGGTAAATGATAGCACTACATTCAGATAAACTATCATAAACTAAATTAGTATCTTAGATAAACATCTGCAATGATTAGTTATATAAAAAGCTGTTTTCAGATGACTGTTTTCAGATGCCCATCCCCTTATCGTCTAGCTTCTGTTTTAAACGCGTTTCTGTAAGTGAGTATGAACTTTAAAAACACATCGCAAATGGATGTGCGCGAGCTCGCGTCTCCGTGTAAACAACGCGGAGCTCCTAATAAAACGGTGTCGCGTGTAAAGCGCAATGTATGGAATGCGTTGCATGTAAACAATATCATATTACAGCAGATCCCCCAGTGCAGCATTACTCAAAGTTGCCATGAAGGATACGAAAGTGAATAACTGCGTCTAACACTGTACAGCATGTAACAATGAAATCCGCCATTACGTGATCAAGCTTACTCGTTTGTAAATAAGCATGTAAACAAGGAATCATATTACAGCACACACTTAAAAGATACAGCAGTGCAGCATTACTCAAAATTGCCATGAAGGATACGAAAGTGAATAACTGTGTCTAACACTGTCTGTACAGCATGTATCAATGAAATCCACCATTACGTGAAATCACGCGCCCTCGTTTGTAAACAATGCGAAAGTTTTTTAAATCCGAAGCGTGCCGTCTGCTGAGGTTGCTTATGTAGGCTGAACTGCACAAGCCATAACATATTACATGATAGCAAATATAAATGAAGACAAATGACTTACAGTTTCTTCAGGAATATATCCTTCTCCATTGCGTCTTCCATTGTTCTTCTTCTTAGGTAACGTTAAACTTAGGAAAGTTCTTAGGAAACACTTCTCTTCCTCAATGTCCAGACATAAATGAAGATATTCCTCACTTGTATGTATAAAGTGTATAATCCAAACATGTGGTAAAGTCTTTAAATCTGATAAAACTTTACGCTTTGTTTATTATTGTTGGAACTGCTCGTCTCTTCATTACCATGTCAACAGCCTGAGGGCGTGACCGCATTAGAGATAAGGGGCTCAGCCAGGAAAAACGGTACTCTCTTTACTTCAATGCAGATTATATAAACAGGAAATATTTGTTTTTGATTATAATTAGTAGACATTTCAGGCTTTCTTTGGATATGTGTATCATGTTTGTGTGACGAGTATTCGCGGAGTTTCAACTGATTTTTGTAACGTGATTTGAGAGACAGCTGGCGGAGACAGAAATGTCTGAATGTGCACCCTGTTTATTTTCTTTATTTGACAAAAACACAAAGATCTCTTGTTATTGTGAATGTACACTAATTAAAGAGGACCCTTAAGAGTTTCAAATGATGTCAAACACGTAAGTGTTTGATTATTAATGATGAAGTATTTTAAGTTGATTCTGCTATGATAAGGAGAAAACACGTCAAAACGCGTCCCCACGTTTTTGGACCCCTGGGGGTTAAAACCATTCATATTTGGTATGAAACTGATCACCTTTCAATTTCCTCTTCGTTGATAAATATGGTATGATGGTAAAACAATTCATTCTATTTATTGAATGATCCGGACTGATATTTTGCAAAGGAACCTAAATATGCAAATTAACAGTTAAGGGGACAAAGAAACGTTGAGCGTGGGATAGCATAATCATAGTTTGTCATGGCTAGTCCGTGTCATGTTTTGTGTTACAATTACGTCACCTGGGGCCCGTTTCAATAAGAAAGTTCAACCAACTCTGAGTTTAAACTTGAACTCTGAGTTGACTTACTCTGAGATAGTAAACTCTTTAGTTTCCAGTTACAGAACAGCTGATCTGAGTTAGTTCAATCGACTCTGAGTAGGTTGACTCTGAGTTAAGCGCGTGCACAGCCACAATGAAAAGCCATCATCAATGGAGCTCAGATATTACGATTTACCATGGCAACAGCACGTGACAAAGAGGTCTTAATCCTTTTTACTACTAAAACTGAAAGTGTTACTGCAAGTGTACAGCAACTACGAGCATATATTTTAAAGAAAAGAGTTGTTGTTTTAAATTGCTACTCTAGTAAATGCGTAGATTTAATTTTTCATCACAGTTAAAATATCCGAAGTAAATAAACTGTGGACTGTACGTTATTATATTCATTTACATGCAGATGCAATCCCATGGACAAAAAGATGACAGCAGCTGAGCTAAACGTGAAATTAAGCATAATACTTTGTCATATAAGGCTACAAACTTTACAAATGTTTGTCATGAATAAAACAAAAATTTGCCGAGCCGGGATGCGAACTCCGATCGCCAACAGTACGTCTGCCTTAACTACTGAACACAGCACTAACCACTATACCAGCGATAATGACAAGTGGATACATAAGAAATGTCAAAGCAACTGTATAGATGTAAGAGCACCACAAAGACTGATATTAGTCATATAAGGATATTTATATATCTAAAATGACTGCAAAAAATAATAATTTCGCTCACATAAATGTAAGTGGATATGACAAAAACCACTCGGTGTCTCAAAATCCACTCGCGACATAAATCTAACTTTCTACAATTGAATGCAACATCATCATCTACAGGATTCTCTATAAAAGTACATGACATTTTAGTCACTAAGACCATCTATGCACCTAAGTATATCATATTAGCTTTACAAGTCATTTCCATTTACTGTTTTAATTTTTTAGTTGAAAGTTTAGAGTAATATATAAATATATAAGTAGTAAGTTAAAATGGTTTGCACTGGCAATGTAATTGTATCTTAAAGACAGCTAAAAATATTTTACAGTGTACATAATAAAAATGTGCACAATGAATGAATGTACTAAAGCAACTAACAAGATTAAACACCGCTACTCCTTTAAAAAAAAAGGGGAGGAGACCACAAGAAACTCAGAGTTTACAGGATAAAACCTGCTCCTGACCAGGTTAGGTTCAGAGAGTATGTTACTCTGGAAACAGACTCTGAGTATAAGTTACCTCTCCTTTTGAAACAGGCTTGACTTACCCCGCCATCTCAGGTTTAACCTACCTCCCTTTTTGAAACGGAAAACTCAGAGTTTCCCTTATTTCATGGTTAACAAACTCAGAGTTTTCACTTAACCACCTTTCTGAAACGGGCCCCTGGACAATTCACAGACTGATTCCTCATCAAACCTGTTCCTTTTTAAGTCTCTGTGTATTTATACTGCTGTCTGTGTCACACTAGTGGCCGGATTATAGTCATTACAACCCTGTCTGTTCTCTGTGTCACGTATTGGATGTTCCTGTGTTTGCTTACCTGTTCGTCGTGTTACTCCTCGTGTTTTGGTTTCCAGTTTTATCAATTAATGTTATTTATTTTCGATCTCTGCGTTTGCGTCCTCACTCCACTACCGTGTCATGACAGAATAATCCGGCCAGCATTGGACGCAGCAAGTTTGTGGAAGGCTGCTTCCCCAAGAATTTTGTCGAGGTGGAGTAGTGACATCGGTTCCTGCACGCTGTCAGTCCCGATGTCTCTTGGGGATCACCTCAAGAGATCGCTCGCTCCTGAGGGAAGGGGATCGGCCCAGGCGGTCCACTCAACAGTAGAGTCATCGTCTCTGGCCCCTCAGAGGTCCTGTTGACCTGTTTTGAAAGGAGGTTCTTGACAGGACCCCCTGGGAGTGAGGTCTGTGAGGACCAAGAAGTAGCAGGTTCAACATCAGTCATTTTACTTAAAGTTAAGGGCAAAACATGTCCTTGACAGTTATCGTGGTTGACAGGCAAGAGTCCAACAGGATGTGTACTTGAGGAAAAATGTCTGGTGTATTGCTGATCATGAGAGTATGGCCTGTTCTGGCTGCTCGACTGAAATGCAGTCTGGATGCCATGGCCACTTGGTGTCAAGCTGAGTGCCTCAGATGTAGCTACACTCTGGCCTGGGGTAGGTCTCATTCAGGGTGTTGAAGTAGATTTCTCTGATGACTGTTTGGGCTGTTGCTTTGGCCGTTGTTTGGCTGTTCCTGGCTGAGGGTGACACCCTTTGACTCCCTTCTGAAAGGCATGGCGCTGTGGTGCGGCTGTGCACCCTTCAGAGTCAGTTCTTGGTGATGGTCAGGAACAAAAAGCATATTTTTCGGGAGGCAGCCCTTTCCGTCAGTATGCTCTAGTGCTGTCTGGTCATTGTTGTGCAGACAGGCCATAGTACTGACTTGTGGTGACTCGTGTTGCAGTGCAGCAGATCTTAAGAGGAAGAAAGTTCTGAAGTGTTGCTGACTTTTCTTCCTTAGCACGCGCCGCGATGCAGGTAAGCAATCAGAGTCAATGTTAGCAGGCGTGTTGTAGCTGCTAGTAATCCGCTTTGACAGTTTGCAATCCACTCTGGTTGCTGGATGCAGGAATCTCATAGCTGGAGATGATCCATGAGCGGATGCCATGTGTCTCTTGTGGTTTCTGCAGGCAGTGTTTATATGAGAGTCAATATCCTGCAGGTGGGGTAGCCCCCTGCATAGTTTGAGCTGAAGATTGGTTTGGCCAGCATTCTTTAAGTCAGTGCAGGGATGCTCGAGAAGGATCCCCACCCCTCACGGTGTGATTGCTGGCTGGAAAGGTTTAAACAGTGGGCTTCTGCCCCCACTTCTGCAGCCTTTGACTTTGGCTGAGGAGCTGGGCAGGTTGCTTAGGGGAAAAAGAGGTTGTTGTGTTTTTCCCTGTCTGTTCAATTATACGTCTGCAAGCACTGTTCATTTATCTGTATGATGCACAGTGTTTGCACTGTGTTCAACATGTCTCTGCTGATCTTGTTGCTAAGCCAGGGCCCGGCTTCTTGCAGATGCAGGTGCTGCTTGCAGATGGCCTTTACAGGCTTTGGCATTGTGTATTGTGTGCTGCCTAAGAGCTTATAAGAGCTTTTGCTGGTTGAGGTTTTGGCTTTCTACTCCAACTGCTCTCTGCACTCATCCTCTGTGTGGAGTATTGCAGTGGCATCTTGAAGCTTTCCTGGCACTTGGTCCTCTTTATGAGTTGTCACCTGCAGTTTCTGGGAGTCTAGATGGTCTGGCAGTCTGCATGTCCTCCTGAATCCTCAGCTTTTTTGCTGGAGTTTAACTGGACAATGAGGCTGTAGACAAGGGCATTGATGATCCTAGCTCACTCTTTGTGGTCATAGCTCTGGGTTTGATCATGGTTCACTGTTCAGCTCAGGTCGTTGTCCAGCTGTACTTGGCTTAGGTGCTGCATGTCTGGCTGTTCTGGGCTGGAAGGTGTCAGTTGCATTGCTTGGCCAGGCTTCTAGCTGGTCCCAGGTGGTGACAGGGCTGGATGATCCGGACTTTTGGGCACATAGAGGGAAAAAAAGAACCACAAACAGCCAATGCATGTCCGTACGGATTCCCTGAGTTAAAATAATCATGTATGCTATGTGTGGTGCAGTTAACTGTTGTCACAGTTACTGAAGCAATCTAGATGACTATTATCCTAGCCAAGAAGATAAGGGCCGATAATTAATTTGTGAGCATAGGAAACAGATCTGATAACAATTGCTGATGACTCTAACCTTGGAGGTCATGTAATGACTTAGGCTAATTTATCAAAAAATATCAAAGTTTCCTGGTGGTTCATGTAGCTTTGGTCTCCAAAGAAAACAGAAATAAAACCAAATAATGAGAAAAATGAGAGGCAGGAAATGAGAGACTTTTCCTTATTCAAGCTAACCTGTTTGCAAACACTCTGTGTTTTGGCAAAGCCAGTTGTTAGGGGGTGCTACAGACAGCGTAGGGAGATAAAGCAGGTACAGACTATTCCCGCCTTGTGCCTTCAGTGACCAAATGGCTAGGTCACTCAGGTGTAGACCAATGAACAAAATCAATTATCCTGTAGCATCTGGCTGGATTGCCAGAACCGGATCATATCTGATACTTGGATTGCAGAATAGCTCATAAATATGGTATTGTGTTAACTCCCATGCCCTGGCTAGTTTCTGGATTTCTACATTAAAGAGGCTATAGTCAGCCCCAACCATCTCAGTGAGACATCCGTTTGAAGCTCAACAGAGAGTTGATAAGGTGTGAATGGTCCTACAGAGACCAAAGGAATGTTTTTGAGGAGATTGTATAAAAACTCTTTTAGGTCTTGTTAGTAAATACATTTATGCATGTGTGATGTATGTTGGTTCCCTCTTTTATAAACTGCTTTTTAAAAAACTTGTATTCTCATGTACAATTTTGTTTTTATAACTAAGCCTAGATTACCTCTGACCAATAGAGATTTTTAGTTTGTTATTCATAACCCTCTGGGGTCCGACCATTTTATGACACTGTCAGAGGTTCTGACATGCTCTTACATTTGGTCTTTTTTCAGTTGCTTTAAAACATAATAATGGCAAGTGTCTCATACCACTGTGTTCAGCACAAACTGGGCTAAAATATTATATGAGCTACATGTATGTACATGTTTGTATTTTTGAGAGAAAAAGGTTTATGCATGGTTTTTAAAAAAGCTAAAATTTTAAGTCACTGATATAAGTTCACAAAACCCATACTGAACATGTTTTAACAAGTCTTTCCTAAACAGAATCTAGTAGTCTAGAGTTTTTTCTTTAAAATCATGTGAAAATCATCCTGCCTACTGATTCACATAAACCAATATATTGATTTAGAAATTGTAAGACACTTTTTGTTTAGAGTGGCCGTATGCAAGAAGGATTGATTGACAGCTAGCAAACAAAGGCTCGCATAATGAGCTGCATAATGAGGCAGGAGGGAACTACAGTAAAGAATGTGAGGACAAATGTACATGTTTGTTTGAGGTTTATTAAGAAGTTAACAATATAATCAAAATAGAAATCAGTTTATTTGGAAATGAACCCTATTCAAAAAACTTAACTTGTATAAGAAACTGACAAACAACAGAGCTGTAAACTTCATGTGACTCATGTTACCATATAACTTTATGTCCAAAGAGTGTGAATGTTTTTCCACTTCATAGTTTTGTACTGATGAGAGGGATGCAGACCTGTAAGAGAGTTATGAACAGATAAATTGTCCACAGAAATACCCTTACATATATAACTGATGGGTAAATGATAGCACTACATTCAGATAAACTATCATAAACTAAATTAGTATCTTAGATAAACATCTGCAATGATTAGTTATATAAAAAGCTGTTTTCAGATGACTGTTTTCAGATGCCCATCCCCTTATCGTCTAGCTTCTGTTTTAAACGCGTTTCTGTAAGTGAGTATGAACTTTAAAAACACATCGCAAATGGATGTGCGCGAGCTCGCGTCTCCGTGTAAACAACGCGGAGCTCCTAATAAAACGGTGTCGCGTGTAAAGCGCAATGTATGGAATGCGTTGCATGTAAACAATATCATATTACAGCAGATCCCCCAGTGCAGCATTACTCAAAGTTGCCATGAAGGATACGAAAGTGAATAACTGCGTCTAACACTGTACAGCATGTAACAATGAAATCCGCCATTACGTGATCAAGCTTACTCGTTTGTAAATAAGCATGTAAACAAGGAATCATATTACAGCACACACTTAAAAGATACAGCAGTGCAGCATTACTCAAAATTGCCATGAAGGATACGAAAGTGAATAACTGTGTCTAACACTGTCTGTACAGCATGTATCAATGAAATCCACCATTACGTGAAATCACGCGCCCTCGTTTGTAAACAATGCGAAAGTTTTTTAAATCCGAAGCGTGCCGTCTGCTGAGGTTGCTTATGTAGGCTGAACTGCACAAGCCATAACATATTACATGATAGCAAATATAAATGAAGACAAATGACTTACAGTTTCTTCAGGAATATATCCTTCTCCATTGCGTCTTCCATTGTTCTTCTTCTTAGGTAACGTTAAACTTAGGAAAGTTCTTAGGAAACACTTCTCTTCCTCAATGTCCAGACATAAATGAAGATATTCCTCACTTGTATGTATAAAGTGTATAATCCAAACATGTGGTAAAGTCTTTAAATCTGATAAAACTTTACGCTTTGTTTATTATTGTTGGAACTGCTCGTCTCTTCATTACCATGTCAACAGCCTGAGGGCGTGACCGCATTAGAGATAAGGGGCTCAGCCAGGAAAAACGGTACTCTCTTTACTTCAATGCAGATTATATAAACAGGAAATATTTGTTTTTGATTATAATTAGTAGACATTTCAGGCTTTCTTTGGATATGTGTATCATGTTTGTGTGACGAGTATTCGCGGAGTTTCAACTGATTTTTGTAACGTGATTTGAGAGACAGCTGGCGGAGACAGAAATGTCTGAATGTGCACCCTGTTTATTTTCTTTATTTGACAAAAACACAAAGATCTCTTGTTATTGTGAATGTACACTAATTAAAGAGGACCCTTAAGAGTTTCAAATGATGTCAAACACGTAAGTGTTTGATTATTAATGATGAAGTATTTTAAGTTGATTCTGCTATGATAAGGAGAAAACACGTCAAAACGCGTCCCCACGTTTTTGGACCCCTGGGGGTTAAAACCATTCATATTTGGTATGAAACTGATCACCTTTCAATTTCCTCTTCGTTGATAAATATGGTATGATGGTAAAACAATTCATTCTATTTATTGAATGATCCGGACTGATATTTTGCAAAGGAACCTAAATATGCAAATTAACAGTTAAGGGGACAAAGAAAGTTTCCCTGCTCAGCTCTGATTGGTCGATTCAAAGTTGGATGGGCATGTCCTCCTCAAAGGATAAATATTGGCAATAAACTTTATCTCTCGAGTCTCTCTTCTTCGGTTCTCATTGCCTCATCTCTTCTACAAGTGAGCTCTTCCAGCACCCGCCCCCCCAAAAAAAAGGGGGAGGGAGATAAAGGCCCAACGTATGGCCTTTCGTTTGTTCTGTGAGTTTTTGACCAAACTCACCAGAGTTTGTGACCAAGAATGGATTTTCAACTATCATAAAACCACCAATTCACGTCTAAACCTTTCGGACAACTCTTCAAATGGGCTGGACGCTCGGTTCGCACACCGACAACCTGGGCCGGGTTTCCCAAAAGCATCGTAAGGCTAAGTGTCAGGATCCCAAATGTTATTAAGTGTATTTAGTCTTGTTTCTGGTGCTGGGATCCTGACACCCCCGTATACGTGCTCTGTGTCTGTCTGGAGAGTCATGGGGTCTGTGTTTATGTTTTGTGTACCGCATGCTCTCCTGTCTTTAGTCTTGACCCTGCCCCCTCGTTTCCTTGTTAATTATTCATGATTGGTTTATTCCCTTCACCTGTTTGTCATTGTTCCCCAGTTTAGTTTTCCCTATTTAAAGCCATTGTGTCTTGTGTCTTGTGTCTTGTGCCGGTTCATTGTGTATCTATGATACCGTCTCGTGTGATCTGTCTTGTCATGATTATTTTCTTGTACTGCCATTGTTTTTCCCCTCAAGGGTTTTTATGTTAAATTAAACGTCTTTTAGTATGAGCTGTCTGCACTTGGGTTCTATCCACCACCACACCCTGACACTAAGTAGATTGTTAAAACGATCGTACGAATCATCTTAGAATTACAGGCCGTTTCCCAAAAGCTTCGTAACTTAAGTTGCACTTAAAAATCATAGTAGATCTACGAGTTGTCTGGAGTAATCGTTAATTCATAAGTGCATCGTAAGACAACAGTGTTACAAGGTCACCTGCAGGACAACCAGCAAATTACACTCCTGCAATGACGATAATGTAATATTTTAAATGTAGGCTATATTTATTTATTGGGGTTTTCTTTGCTTATTTGTTTAAATTACTTTAATATAATATATTTAGAATTCAAACGAAAAATAAAATTTAAATGACTAAACATAAATGAACAAAGAAGGAAGAAGTATTTGGTACAATTTTGGTAAAAGTTGGTACTAGCAAATTGATAATTGTTCCTACCAATTTCTGCTATAATTCATCTGGCTACAGTAAAAAAACAAAAATTTTTTTGAAGGGTTGGCATCTGATTAAAGCTATGGTCTACGATTTCAAATATTGTTCATTATTAATAACCTCGTTTAGATGCTGGTTATGGTTCTACAGTAACATCCTAACAATATGAAGAGAAAAAAGAATTTAAAAAATCCATTCAGTCTATTGGGTGTATGGTAGCAGATAAGTTGACCAATGTAAACTGTCCGGCCGGACAGCTTACATTGGTTAACAGCTCTCATCCAATCCCTGCTACATTTGAAAATCCACCTCGTGCTCACGTCTCCACCCCATCGCACACCACCCCGCCCCTCTCCTGCCTGCGACATGAAATTTGTGTCAGTGTATGGTAGCTAGCGAAGCAGCAACATCTCACTAATGGAAAAAAAAACTAAACGACAGCAGCAAGCAGCCCCTGCTTGTCCCTACAGTAAAGGTTGGAAGAAAAAGGAAGTCTGTTGAAGAAAGAGCAGAGGTTAAAAAAATTGCCGGACTCTAAGTAGAATCAATATATGGTCCGCCATTGACCATTGGAGGAAGCTTCAGGGAGATTTGGGGCTGAAAACCGACGCCGACACGGTAGACTTTTGTTGAACAGGTACGCACTTATTTATACTTTTATTGTGTGAGGTGTTACATAAATATCTTTTTATGAGTCTGACAACATGCTGTCGGTCGGCATCGGAATGTTAGCCGTTTAGCATCGCGTATCACAGGTCAAAGTAATTATATTTACTAAGATTGTGTGAGGTGTTACATCAATATAGTATCAATCTGAATACATGCTGATGCTGCCGGTCGGCATCGGAATGTTAGCCGTTTAGCATCGCGTATCACGGGTCAAAATAATTATATTTACAAAGATTGTGTGAGGTGTTACATAAATATAGTATTATAATCTGACTACATGCTGATGCTGCCGGTCGGCATCGGAATGTTAGCCGTTTAGCATCGCGTATCATGGGTCAAAATAATTATATTTACAAAGATTGTGTGAGGTGTTACATAAATATGATATTATCAGTCTGACAACACGCCCATGCTGCCGGTCGGCATTGGAATGTTAGCCGTTTAGCATCGCGTATCATGGGTCAAAGTAATCATATTTATAAAGTCATTTCTTGAAGCTCATGAGGGGAAACGTATGCCAAACGTTGTTGTGAAAGTAAATAACGCCAATTACAATCATAATTGTAATTGTTCATTCCTTCAAGCCTTTATGTGTTTACTGCTCGGTAAATCTCTGTTCTGGTGTTTACTACCAGTGATCACAGCTTGAATGAGTGACGTTGTTCAGGTGGTTTCCCGGTGGGAGGGATCGGGTAGCACAGAGGGGCGGGATGAGTTTTTTAAAACGTACTAACCGTCTCAGGCTTTCTCGACCGATTTTCAACATCGTAGACTACAGCTTTAAAGAAACCAAATAAATATTTACGGTACAATGCATTAATCCATAATAATAAATAAACATAGATAATAAACAACAAATAATAATATTAATCTAAACTTTAATATAAAATGCAGAAAGCATTTTGCAGTGGGACATGTCCTAACTAAATGCGGAAAAGAATATTTCATTATGAACTATTTTAAATCATTTAAAAAGTCATTGAACAATATTAAAAAATATTATAAAAAATATTAGTGCACATCAGCTAAAGATCATTAGGCTAAACAAGCTTCTGCTACAAATTCGAGACATCCCATAGGTGACATTTCAGTACTTGACAAACGGATAGCGACTTATAAGTAGCACTTAAAACCCAGCTGCGAGCGATCGTTTCACGTGCATCTTTGGGAAACACACGTAAATGAACAACGAATGTTCGTTAAGTAGCTCATAGAAAGCTCTCTTAAGTGCTAAGTTCAATCGTTATCGGGAAACCCGGCCCTGGTCTGTTCTTGCAGCACAAAAATGCTGCAACTGGACTCTATCTTGAGATTCTTCAAGAACCTGCAAAGCCATCTTCTTCCATCTAAATCTAAGACTTTCAAATGCTCTTCAACTGCACAGACATGCAAGTATCACATAATTATTTTATATCGTAGAATGTAGATGCGTTTAAGTCGGTTAAGTAAGGTGAATGTTGGTTTATGCAACTTTCTCTCTCTCTCTCTCTCTCTCTCTCTCTCTCTCTCTCTGTTTCTCTCTCTCTCTCTATCTCTCTCTTAATGTGTGTCCATTGTCTATGTCTTATATAGTCCCAGTAGAGTAGTCAAATAAACATGCATGTTTATCCATGGATGTCTCTGAGTTCTGATTAAATTCAAAGTAACTTTAAATTTCGATCAATGCTACCTCACGCTCAACATTTCTCATAATTGATGTACAATTATGGACATATTCGCTGGACGAATTAATCAATTAATTGTTATGATTCATTGTGCTAAATCCTACAAAACATATATAGTTAATGATTAATGATTAATTGTATGTATTTGCATTTGAGCAAAATCAACAATTCCATGAATTAAAATAGTGATAAACAATAATTTCCCTTGACAGAGTGGTGGAGAAAATATCAACATTAATAATTGTAATTATTAATGAATAACTTATCATTATCAAAATGATGATTGGTTGTTTTAAACAACACTATTCCGTAACCCCTAAATTCTCTACAATCCTGACACAGTCAGTCCAAGCAGATAAAGCTAGTAGGGGGTGTCTACTCACAGAGAGATATCACTTCAACACTAGTGGAAATGTGGGGGAGCGCAAGAACTAATCAAAAGAAAAATGGGTAATTAACTGAAATTAAAACACAAGGAATGGTGGTGATGCCTTCAAACAGCAAAGAAATTTGATCTAACCAAAGTTTATATAAAATTAAATTAAAAGTCAAAGTTTGTCATTTTATTAAGACAAAAATGTAAGATGTTCTTAAGTAAATAATTGAGAACTTCTTAAGAAATATTCAAGAATTGCACTTGGGAACATTCTTACAAACTTCTTTTCATTTATTTAAAGACTGTCTTATTTTTTGTCTTAAGAATGTTTTCGTGAATCCGACCCCAGGGGTCCAAAAACACGGAGCCGTGTTTTGACATGTTTTTTCCTCATCAAGGCAGAATCAACTTAAAATACTCAATCATTAATAATCATACACTTACGTGTTATACATCTTTTAAAACTGTTAAGGGTCTTCTTTCATTTGTGTACATTTGCAATAACAACAAATCTTTGCGTTTTGGTCAAATAAAGAAAATAAACATGGTGCGCATTTAGACCTCTCTGTCTCCGCCAGCTGTCTCTCAAAACACGTTAAAAAAATCAATTGAAACTGTGAATACTCGTCACACAAACATGATACACATATCCAAAGCAAGCCTGATATGTCTACTTTTAAACAAGCTAATTATAATCTAAAACAAATATTGCCTGTTTATATAATCTGTATTGAAGTAAAGAGAGTACCGTTTTTTGGCTGATCTCATTATCTCTAATGAGGTCATGCCCACAGGCGGTACCCGCTATTCACTTGGAAATGAATAGGCGAACAGTTCAAACAATGACAAACAAAGCATATAGTTTTATAAAATTTAAAGACTTCACTAGGGGTGACCCCGAATAGTCGAAGATTCGATGCATCGATAAGAGAAGCCTGATTCGACTACCAATCTCACAGTCGAATCGTCGCAGATGTGTTATGAAATGAGGATCATTGAATTTTGGCAGTATATGGATGCACATTATCTGATTTCACATATAACAGCTTTCTCCCAATATATTAATACACATGATATTATTATAATTCTATGCAAATAATATGTGAAGTAGCAGTTTTCAGTAAATATTTTTAAAATGCGTTAATAAATCCAACAACCCCTGTGATAGGGCTACACATCCATAAGAGGTTTCTATATTAATAAACCATTGCCTCTTTGTTTCTACATTTAAAAGACAAAGCTGACAATTCTGGCTATACTTTATCTTTAAATAATTTCTTTTTTTTAATTTTATTTTATTTATAAATTACTTTGGGTTATCTGATTCCCTTTCAAGGGATACTTGACGCTGTGTCATGTAATGACATTATGGGGAACGCTATGCAGCGTGAAGCACGTGAATATTCTTTCCAACTAGGTCTATATATAGACGCCGGCGGATGACGTCATGTGATGTCGCAACGCGAGGCTATAGATAGGCGGAGATAATGTAGGTCAAACAGCTTCTGCTATTTCAGCGAAACGCTTGTGTGAATGTGTCTAAATCTATATCTATATCTAGTGAGATTAGATTAGATTAGTTTAAAAAACTAGGGAAACATGGATAAGAGAAAGGGATTTAGAAGTGTGTTACCCCCTGTCCTAGATTATTATTGACGGGGATAGCACAAGCTTTGTGTGTGTGTGTGTGTGTGTGTGTGTGTGTGTGTGTGTGTTTGGTGCAAACTACACGCACGCTTTCCCCGAGGGGGAGGCGTGCGGGCATTGTGAGAAAATACCATTCAAATGCTCCGCTCTCGATGGTTTTGTTTGATCAAACAAACCCGCAAGCCTCGTGATTCAATGGTACCCGGTAGTCGGCTTCACCCGTTTTAACCGCGAGTGCTGCTAATTACTCTAGTTCTGAGGATCTAGATGTAATTAACGTTTATACAGAAAACACAAATGAGCTTACTGATTTATACCCTTTCTCCATGTTACGAAAAACTATGTTGTGACCCGATCGGCTGTAACAATCTAATATTGACTTGACTGCCCAGCACTTAAAGTGAAGGCTGCCAGTGAACTTGACAAAAGAGGTTTAACTTTCTTCCCTGATTTACACTGATAAGTTATTAAACGGAAGACCACGCAGACTCCTCTCATTTATTGTTAAACACATCAGCAAGCTTCTTAACCTTTTTGGGTTTTTTTAAATAATACAGATACGGCAAATGCCCGTATTGAAAGTATCTCGTGGTTTATTTGTTGCGAGAGACAGCAACAATTTAAATGGATAAACAAGTTTATATGGTCGCGGGTCGCGCTGGAGCTTGCCTTCGCAATGTTGGCATTCTTCACGCATATCAAGCAGATTTATTGTATGGAATTAAGGGTGAACCTGAATCCTGTAATATTAGATGAGCTCAGGAGAGCGGCGGAGCTTTCTCTCCGTGCTACTAGAAACGTGTTTTTCCTCGTCGCAAGTTTCCCCCGAGAATCTGCATCTAAACAGTATTAACACAACATACAGATAACAAAAACAGAGTGTTGTCTCTCGTGCCCCCCTCTCCCTCAGAGAGCTTGGGGGACGAAACAACAACCAGCAACCAGAGAGGCATATAAGGCTGATCTGAGAGCAGTCATTGTCTCAAATCATAAGACTGCGTTAAAGGGGACCTGTCGTTCACAAGTGGCCTCTTAAGGCACTTCTCATAGAGCACAGATAAAAATTGTGCCCGATGTGCCCTCACATACAAAATAGTTTGTTAACCCCTTATGTTCCGTCTTCATTAAAGAAGACCTAATTTTTGTCTCCATGAAAAAAGACATATAAAACAGAACAATAGGGCATTTTTAGTAGCTCAGCTGTGCCCTGCCGGTCCTCCGCTTCAGGGCAGTGAACATTCTGGAGTCAATCTCCTTCTTAGTGCTTTTTTCCATGAGTGGAGAAAATTAAAAAATGTCACAAAATTGAGGTTATAGAGAGAGGCTACATAATTCAGTTTGTTTCCCATCCTCCCAGGTTCGGAGGGGTTTTACCCACCGAGGTGGGCCCCGGAAAAAGACCACCTTATTAAAGGAATAGGTCATTGCTTTATAGCCATTATTTTATTGTACCAAAGAAGGATGGAGGCCTGAGGCCTATTTAGATCGATCTCTCAGGAGATAAAAATTCTAAAACTGACAATTCCTTTTATTGTGACGTTAATCAGGTCTGAGGACTGGTTCATCATGATACATTTAAAGGACCCCTATGTCCATATATCTATCCTCCTGTAGCATCGGGAATTTCCCAGGTTTTCTTTCGGGGGCAAACCATACCAATATCGGGTTCTGCCGTTCAGAGTAGTTCTTTCACAGCGCATAATGCATGGGTTTAACCCTTGCTCCTCTGAGACTTCAAGGGATCCAAATACTTAATTACATAGACTATTGGCTTGTGTTAGTCCAGTCTCGAGACATGGCAGTTCGGCATTGAGATGTCGTCCTTGCCCATATGAAGCGCCTAGGGCTACGGAACAACGCCAAAAAGGGCATTTTAACCCCCTAGCAGAAAATATAATTTCTTTGGGTAACTTGGGACTCAGTGAGGATGTAGGCACGCATGTCCCCTACACACACAGAGTCGATCCTGGCATCAGTGTCTAGGATCAGATAAGGCCAACTTTACACCATAAAGCACTTTCTAGAGTGTTAGGTCCGTTGGCGGCAGCATCCAGTATTAGGGAGGCCTGAGGTCGGGCCCTCTATACAGACTGGCGCATCAGGTTCTCCTTTGGTCTCACGGGAAATTTTTTGTCATTCAGACATCCCCAGAGTCCAGAATGTGAGAGCAGACACCCTGTCGAGGCAGGGGCTGAGGTTGTAGAGCCCATACTATTCGAATGATTATGGTTTAAAATGGAGATTACTCCAGATTTAAGATCCAAACTGCCCAGTGGCTTCAGTTCTGGAATTTTTACAAAATCGGTTTTCATCCGGTTTATATCCTTTACTACCAGAGTTTATGCTGCGGCTATTTCTGTTTTTATGCTCCTATTACTAAGGGCTCTATCTGTAGTGTTTCGAAAGCCCTTCTCATGGCCTCTTTCAAACACATTTGACTCATGTGCAGATACATTTCTGTCACTGATGTTAGCCTTTTTATTAGCCATCATAGTTCAACAGGTGCCCGCGAGTCGGCTTCACCCGTTTTAAACGTGAGGGCTGTGAATTACTCTAGTTCTGAGAATCTAGATGTAATTAATGTTTATACATAAAACACAAATGAGCTCCACACGAAATTAAGACTATTTTAAATGGAGACTATTCACTACTCGGGGTAGTGACAAACATTTACTTCCAAACTGCCCATTGGCTTCAGTTCTGGAATTTTTACAATACCGTTTTTTTCATCCGGTTTTTATCCATTTACTACCAGAGTATAGGCTGCGGCTATCTCTGTTTTTATGCTCTTATTACTAAGGGCTCTATCTGTAGTTGTTTCGAAAGCCCTTCTCATGGCTTCTTTCGAACACATTGACTCATGTACAGATAAATTTCTGTCACTGAAGTTAGCCTTTTTATTAGCCATCACTTCTCTGAGGAGAGTGAGTGACTTCTTATTAATGCCTGGAGTTCGCTTCAGACGAATTAAGGCTATTTTAACTACTTGGTGTAGTGACAAATATTTAGTTCCAAACTGCCCAGTGGCTTCAGTTCTGGAATTTTTACAATACCGGTTTTTTATCCGGTTTACACCCAGAGTATATGCTGCGGCTATCTCTGGTTTCACACTCGTATCCCTGAGGGCTCTGTGGGTAGTAGTTTTGAAAGGCTCCTTATGGCACCTTTCAAACCCATTAACTTGTGCACAGATAAGTATCTGTCACTGTAGTTAGCCTTTTTTATTAGCCATCACTTCTCCGAGGAGAGTGAGTGACTAACAAGCTTATCAGCTGCTTCTTCATGCCTGGAGTTCGTTCCAGAAGACATTAAGGCTATTTTTAAATGGAGATTATTCACTTCTCGATGTAGTGACAAACATTTACTTCCAAACTGCCCATTGGCTTCAGTTCTGGAATTTTTACAATACCGGTTTATCATCCGGTTTATATCCATTTACTATCGGAGTATATGCTGCGGCTATCTCTGTCTTCACGCTTTTCTGCGTGGTACATTCAGGAGGAGGCCTCCTGCTCAAATCAGAGTTTCAGTATGGGACTTGGCAGTAGTTCTAAGAGGGCTCTTTATGGCCCCTTTCAAACCCTTTGACCTGTGCACAGATAAACATCTTGTCACTAAGGTTAGCCTTTGTATTAGCCATCACTTCTCCGAGGAGAGTGGGCAACTTTGAAGCTTATCAGCTTCTTCTCTAGCCTGGAGTTTGTTTCAGGAAAAATTAAGGCTATTTGCACCCGAGACCGGGTTATGTTTTCAAGGTTCCTAGCGATGTGGCTAGAACATTGGTCTTTCAGGCTTTTCATCCTCCTCCTCAAGAGTCGGCGGATCAACAGAGGCTACATCTTCTATGCCCTAAGGGTTTTTTTAGATGTTTACATTAATAGATCTTCCACCTTAGAAGATCCGACCAATCTTTGGTCTGTGTTTGGTTCTCCAAGAGAGAACATCCTTCCTCTAAACAAACAATCAATCAATAATTGATTGTGGAGGCTATTTTTATAGCGTATGAGGTGCGCAAGATGCTTTCATCTCTGCGAAAATTAGGGCACACTCGACTAGGAGTATGGCGTCTTATCTGGCCCCTTTGTCAGGGACCTCCATGCTTTGTGGTGTGGCGGGATAATCTCCCCCACACATTCTTATGAGGTATTATGATTTTAGACCTCCCTTTTCTACCTCGATCTCAGGTCTTCATGTCTTAAGTTGTGCGTAGACACCTTCACACTTACAGACAGTCACAATTAATTATGGCGTAGTGGGTATCTCGTTCCCCATAATGTCATTACATGACACAGCGTCAAGTATCCCTTGAAAGGGGACGTCAGGTTACGACTGTAACCATGGTTCCCTGAGATGGGGAACGAGACGCTGTGTCCCTTTGCCATAACTCCTTGTGCCTGTAGCATTCGCTTCATTTTAACAGAAGCTGTTTGACCTACATTATCTCCGCCTATTTATAGCCTCGCGTTGCGACGTCACATGACGTCATCCGCCGGCGTCTATATATAGACCTAGTTAGAAAGAATATTCAACGCTGCATAGCGTTCCCCATAATGTCATTACATGACAAAGCGTCTCGTTCCCTATCTCAGGGAACCATGGTTACAGTCGTAACCTGACGTTATCTATTTGGCTTGTGTTTTGTTTCCGTGCACTTCAGGCATTTTGCACATATTTGTTCTGCACCTTGTTACTTCTGACCTTATTTTATTAAAAAATATTTATTATAAACATAAATTCTGATCTAATTTTCATAATTTTGGATTGCTTTACGTTGTATCGATGTTGCGCTTTTGCGTGCTGGCTGGAGCATGCGATTTAGCTAAACTGGGTCTCATATTTAGGAGTTCATCAAACTAAACATAAAAAACAGATGTTTTTCAACGAGTATAAGTTTTAAAATGTATTTAAAACAGGGTGGTTATCTTGTCAAAAGTTAAACTACAAAACAGGTAAGCAGTTTCTTTAAATTTCGGTGATGACACGGGAAATATCTGCACCAAACCTATTTTTATGCACGACTGTCTTTCTTGTGATTTATTATTATGGTCGGTGTTCACTTTCAAATAATAGAAAAGAGATTCCTGAAATAAATAATATAATAATCAAATTGTTTATTTGACTTGGCATTTTCCCTGTTAGGTATAGCCACTTGTTTTTTATTTTTGTAGTGTTTTGGAGAAAGCAGGTAGTAGCAATTGTCTCTGGAGCACTTCCGTGGGTTTGAGAATTGTCGCTGTTTAACAGCAGTTTCTCCCACTGGGCTTGTGTGCTTAATTTCCTAGGTTGAAGGTATTTAGATAGTTTTGGGGAAGTTTAGTTAGTGGGAAAAATTTTAAGTAATTGTTGCACATAATTTAGCTACTTACAAGGGCAGACTCGTGTAGAGTTTGTGCGCGACTTAAGCAAACATGTTACACGTTGGTGTGCATCGCTTGATGTTAAGACATTTGAAGATTTGCTGGAGTTGATCATAATTGAACAGTTTAAAATCTCTGTTCCTGATCAAATTGCAATGTATGTTAATGAGCATGAGGTTAAATCTCCCAAAGAGGCAGCTTCTTTGGCTGATGATTTCGTGCTTACACATAAAACCATCACTGTTGATTGGCGAGTATGAGAAGTGAGTACAGATCGGGTTTCTGGTTTTACGCCGGGTACTCATATTTCTTCAGGAAAATTTGATCCGTCTAAGACATGTAACTATTGTCATGAAAAGGGACATTGGAGAGCTGATTGCTCTATACTAAGAAGTTAAAATCAGAGTGTTGGTGGAAATGAATCTGCAAAGCCAGTAGTAATTGCAAATTCTGTTCTTTTTGATGATTTTGAGCTTGAAAATGAATTGACTGCTAAAAGTTTTTCCACTTATTCTCCCTTTGTCTCCTAAAGACACTCAACCTTCTATTACAAAGAAGTTCTGGTGAAAGTTCTGCGTGATACAGGAGCTGTGCAATCTTTTATTTTAGAGTCCATTTTACCATTTTCGTCAAAGTCTAACACTTAGGGGCGGTTTCCCGGACAGGGATTAGCTTAAGCCAGGACTAGACCTGAGTTTAATGGGGAAATATAATTAGTTTTAAGAAACATACCATACTAAAAACATTACTTATGTGCATTTTGAGGCAAAACAAAGGGCACTGATGTATTTTAAGATATGTCAGTGCAAGTTGTTTTCAGTTTGGACAGCTCTTACATTTATTTTAGTCTAGGACTAGTCTAATCCCTGTCCGGGAAACCGCCCCTCAGTGTTTTAATTCGAGGAATAGGCATGAATAGCTTGTCCGTTCCTCTTCATAAAATCAGGATTAAGTCTGATTTGGTAAGTGGTGAAGTAGTAGTAGGATTGCGGCCAGCTTTGCCTATTGTTGGTTTTCATCTTATTTTGGGAAATGTAATAGCAGGAAATAAGGTGTGGCCCAGTGTACCTTCATAGTTTTGTCAACTGGAGAGTTGGTTCAATGCCCTGCTGTTGAGGATCCTGTGGCTGTAACAATTTGAGCTATGTCTGAAAGTGTCGAGCAACAGACGTCTGACAAAGGATTGTTAACTAAAAATAATTATTTGCCATTAACTGATTTGTCTGCTTTGTCTTTTCCATTGTCCACAGATAAGCTGATTAAGGAACAGAATTTAGATTCCATTTTGGCTGAATTGTTTTCTGCAGCTTTTACTGGTAATGATGCATTTGGTGTTGCCAGAGGGTATATTATACATGACGGGATGCTGCTGAGACAGTGGAGTCCTCATGAGAACGATTTTATTGGTGACCCTATTGTTCAAGTGGTAGTTCCCACAAAATTTTGTTTGGCTGTATTGAAAGTGGCACATGACAAGTGTGGTCATCCTGGGGTACAAAAGACCTGTGATATAATACAAACCATACCTCTTATCTTTTTCAACAAGTTCTAATGCAGCTGAAAAATAAACATCACCTTGCTAGTGCGTATCATGCCCAGAGTCAAGGGGCATTGGAGAGATTTCATCAAACTTACATTCATCAAACAATATTCTCTCCTTTGTGCTTATTGTGTACAGTTGGATAAAGATTGGAAGGAGGGTTTCCCTTGGTTGTTACTGGCTGCACGTGAAGTGGTACAAGAGAGTACTAGATTTAGTCTTAACAACTTAGTCTTGTGTCTGTGCTTTAGAATACAGTAAAAATTTCAGATATGCCAAAAAATCTGCTGTCATAGGTTTATGGGTTTCATCAGAGGTTAATACAGGCAAGAGAATTAGCCAGTGTTAAACTTGAAAAGCAACAGGAGGCCATGAAACGATTGTATGATGGTAAAGTAGAACGTCACGTTTTTGAAACAGGAGATTAGGTTCGTGTCAAGTCTTCTGATTTCTTCTCCCTTTGAAGCCAAATTTGAAGGCCTGTATGTCGTAAAACAAAGAGTAAGTGATGAAAACTACGTAGTTGCAACTCCGCATCGAGTGAAGTCCTCCCATTTATATCATGTAAATTTATTGAAACCTTACTATGAGAAGGAAATAGATACTGAGAGTACTGTGAATTCTGCACTTTTTGTAGTGTCCACGGGAGAGAAATTTGTCCCGCGGAAGTGAAAAAGGAGGATTATTGACCCTGACGACAGCCTTTTGTGTAGCCATTTGAAAAATTTTGAGTCAGACAGTTGCATGTTTTTCTTGCTTGTTTGCCTTCTTCGTTTTGAGCCACAGGGCGTAACACTAATACATTTTAGTGTGACTTTTGTGTGGATTTGTTGCTTTTCTTTGCAACTGTATTAAAAAAAAACTGAATTGGTACCAGTGCTATTCAAATTTGGAAAGCAGTTAGCAAGAACCTGGCTCGATGTTCAGCACATTAGACAGGAGTTGCCAAGGTTAAGCAAAGTTCTGTCAATCATTCCGATTTCAACCAGGCAGTCACTTACTGCAGGATGATGGCAGGATGGTGCAAGGAGAAGAAAGAGCAAGGGGCTATGGATGGAGATGGATAGGGTTGCATTGATTGATAACATGCTGATCTATCTGGGCCTGTGTGACAGCTAGTGGCAAGGCTGAGGAGATTTGTGAGTCAGGAAAAAGTCAGAGATAGTGAGTGAATGAACTGGTAACAGAACCATTCGAGGAAAGTGTTTAAAGCTGATAGAGAAGCAAAGTGGTAATGGAAGGGTCAGTCAACTTTAAAGAACATACAGAAGACACCAAAGGAGATTTAGGAGAGTTGTACTTGTGTGTATGACTTAAATTATAATTATGCAGATCCAAGAGTGTGGTTTGAGATAATGAGATGGCATGTTGCTGTCAAAGTTTTCAAGAATTTCTCAACCCACTGTGACTATTTAACACTGAACTAGAGCTAAATGTAAATATGTATTTTTTGTAGATAGGTATGACATTATAACAGAATGAATGTAAAGGGTATATGACATGAGACACCCACGAATGCATACAAGAATCTGAAGATATATGGCATTCATTCTCGCTGCATAAGTTACCTGTCTGTGATGCAACAACCTGTGTTTCTGTATAATATTGATGATTTCTATACCAATGGCGTCATACTGGCATAAAGAGATGGATTAAATCAGGTAGAACACCACTGAAGGCCTAGGTGTAAAATTCATGGTCCGCCACTGCAATTTACAAATGCTTATCAACTGGTTACCTGTGGTACTAGCAAGGCCAAGATCATGTGTTTGATATCTAGAGACAACCAAAACTAATATTTACTGGTTCTTGCATGTGGAATGAAGAAAAAATACGTACGACAGCCTGTCACGAGATACACAGTATAGTAATAATTTTCTATCACAATAGACGTATTAACCCTTTGGTGAAATTCGTTTAACTTTATAGAGCCCCATTAGCTTATTTACAAGT
Organism: Misgurnus anguillicaudatus; assembly: GCF_027580225.2. Taxonomy (NCBI): domain Eukaryota; kingdom Metazoa; phylum Chordata; class Actinopteri; order Cypriniformes; family Cobitidae; genus Misgurnus; species Misgurnus anguillicaudatus. Next base: position 8,200,531 of record NW_027395278.1, read on the forward strand.
TAAAAGGGTGTTTTCTCAGACTAGAGCATAGATTAAAATAAATGTAAGAGCTGTCCAAACTGAAAACAACCTGAAAACTTAAAACATATCAGTGCCCTTTGTTTTGGTTCAAAATGCACACAAGTAATGTTTTTAGTAATGCATGTTTGTTAAAACTAGTTATATTTCATAATTAAGCTAATTAAACTAAGGCCAAAAACACTTAAGCCCAGTTTATACGTCTACATCAATTGTACGGCATAGCATATGCATGGTTGAAAACAACAAAATATGGACTGTTAATATAAAGTCATAACCTGCCACTGTTTACAAATACAACACTGAGCTTGGCGCACGGCAGTAGCATATGCTCTCTTACCGAGTTTACCGGTATTTTGGTATTGATGTGTGAATGACATCTTACTGGTAAAAAGACGAAACTTCACTCCGTGTGTGAACAGTACATTTTGTATTTACTGGTCAATCTGGTAAATGTATGGTAATTTACCGAAATTAATTTGTCTGACTCAGACAATGTCAAAGAGGTATAAATGAAAACTGCTATGACGCATAGATTTTACGCTGTTGGTCCGACGCAGAAGTTTAAATCATGCTCCACTCAAATGTTCTTTGAGAAATAATAGTAGACACAACTGAGACATACAATAACTGAGAGAAAGTCCAAAATGAGAAATGGGGGATCTCTTTACTGGGGGATCTCTTTACTGCCTTGCTTCCGTGGATGCATAATTAGTTTTTTTATGACTTTTTTATGTCTTATGGTTTTTTCCACATTTAAGGGACAGGACCATATGATGAAAGACAGGAGGAGAACAGAGGCAAAAAAGCTCCTTTAGTTGGTATTTAAACTCATGCTGCCGGAGGTAATGCTATGCTTCTGATAGCAACATCTTTAAGCTTAAACAAAGGACTGATTATTTTGTTATGCGTCTGGTGCCAGCTGCATAAACTCATAATTGACAAAAGAACTAATTTGACTAAGGCCCAATCCCATTTCTACCCCTTTCCCCCACCCCTCTGTTAAGCGCGTTCACGTTAAGGGCTAGGGATGTTTCAAATCTCTTTTAGATGGAGGGGTAGGTGAAGAGGAAAAGACAAGATAGCCTTTTAAACAAAGATTTTTTGGGACCTCACTTCAAACAAAGGGGTAAGACATTTTCAAACATGGCTGCTCATATAATCTAATTCAAGTCTTTTTTTTAGTAAAGTTTTTAATGACAATTTTTTGTTACATTCAATCTTGTGTTCATATTTAAGGTAATGTAATTAAAAGAAACATTTGCAAAAATTACTAGTTTGCTAACATACTGCGTTAAATGTTGTACCACTCCGGAGCATGATCGGGTCCCAGTTGTCTTGGTCTGATGGAACACAGGGGAAAACTCCCGGTGCTCCAAGAAAGCGAGAATGTAATAAGACGAATCTCCAACAGAGGGGTGTTTGGTGTGCTGCTTTTGGCAAAAAATGCCCAGGGCCACTTTTTAGGCTTTAACCCACTAAAATTATGACTATAGCATGATATACATTGCATGGCAGCATGATATACATTGTATCTACTCTGATGTAGGATGTATGATGACGTTCGATGGTTGTAGTAATGGTGTCACATTTCATAAGGGAATATTCCACTTTGTTTCAAGGGGAAGGGGTGACTGGTAGGCATAGGGGTATAAAATAGAAATGGGATTTGGCCTTAGTAGTACTTAACCAAAGGGCAATCTGTCTTACTGATTTTATGTACCTTTAATGTAACTGACTTAAAAAAAAATTACCAGGCTTGAAAAAATATGACTAATCTAAAAGATTTTGCAACTGACTCCAGGTGTCTTTAAATTTTATTTTAGGAAAATGTGTTAACTTTTAAATAATATTGTAAATTCTGAAATTATCATTTAAATTGCATTATACATTTTAGAATATCAAGGGTGACTCATTTAAATGTATTTTAAAAGTATATCTTCAGCATTTTATATGCAGAACATATTTAAAAAAAAAAGACAAAATTGAGCCAGGGGCAAGACGGCACAAGTGTGGTGTGTCTTTGCTCTATTAAGTTTATTTGTCCTGTTTGTGTGCACGTCGGTGCAGAAATTTACCATTGTTCTTGCCTATGATTGTTCATTCCTTCTTAACTCATTCCCTGCCATTGACAAGTTATCTCGTCAATTAAGAGTTAATATGGTAATCGGTAATACCATGATTATCCCCTAGATGGTGCTCCCCAATTTATAAAAAACTGAAGCAAAAAATTATTTATTAATTTTACACTCCGTGTATGTTTTGATAATCATTCTGAATCTGATTTCTAACAAAATTCCTTCACAAAAATGCAATTATTTAAGCTTTTTGCAAAAAAAATATATTTTTGAAGAAAAATACCCATATTAAACAGAGAAAAAAGATAGGATGAAAGTTTTTTTCCCATTTGTTTGTTTGTTTGTTTATTTGAAAGCAGAGCGTCTGTTCTTTCATTTGATATATTTGTATTTTTATATATTTTAGAAGACAATTTTCCTAGACAGTGGTTGCTTTTAAACGTGCTTTATAGGAATAAATATGACTGACTGACAGACAAGTATAAGATGTTTAAGATAAATACTTTATTTTTAACAAATGTAATTCCAAGAAAACGTCTCTAAATAACGATATTGTCTTATATTTGAGCTCTAACTGATAACCTAAATCATACTAGACGGCCCCAAAAATGCTGTAGGTGACGTCAAATACACATAAACAAGTTTACCCGGACTAAAGCAACCTGATCAACTACAGTGGCTTACAGTAAGGCAGACTTTATTGTTAATGAAATATTAATATGCTACATGTTTTTTCACAATCCGATGGACAGCCTATGCTAACTGTTATTAAATTCAGATGAACTGCAGGTTATACATGGTATTGTATGCCATATGACAAGCATTAAACAATGTTGGAAACGAAACGTCTCCTTTAACTTATGAAAGGTATTTTCAAATTAAAGCATTTTTTTTAATAACAGAATAGTTGGTCTTTAAAACTTATTTTTTTCCAAAAGGTATACTTATAATCGTCTTATAATTAGGGTTTTCTTTTAGGAGAAGACAAATGAGCCTTAAAAGTCTTTAGCTGAGAAAAATCTAAACCCAGTGTGTGATGTTACTGAGGACAAGTGTGAGAGCTCCAGTGTCTCTAGCTGAGGAGAACAGTCTTTTTTATTTTTAAATAAAAGCAGTTCGTTGTGCTTTGCGTTTCCAAGCGTTAAAATGTGTTTGGTGTAATTAGCGCCTTATACAGTATTTAAACGTGTGTTTAAATTACTGGGGAAACTCACTTACTCGGTCACTCAAGCCGAGAGTTGCAGGGCCACCGCCGCAGCAGACTCGCTGTGTGTGTGAGCTAGACCCGATTTAAACACGGGTCGCACGTTTGAATCAGGGGTGTGGCTAAGTATTTGAAAGGAGGGGGGCTAAGAATACATTTAAAATGAAATTGTTCACTTTTGGTAAATGTATTGTTTAGTTCAAGGTTTTGAGAAGCTTCTGGACATAGTGGCGGTTTGTTTGTTTTTACAAGTACAGTTTTTGGATCACCCAAGTTAAGGGGGCAGGTGGGGGAGCAAGGCTCTAGAGTGGGGGGCAGGTGATCCGCCCCGATCATTTGATATGTTGGCATAATATTTCTGCAACGTTTTTTATTTTAATATACTCATAAGCTGCACACTGCACTCTTTCAAAAAGTCTGTAGCCTGTGAGCAGACACCATGGTGAATTTGCAGCTTTTCTTTTGCCCTTGTTAGCTTTGCGTCATGCTTTAATAAATTCTAAGGCATCTTGAAAAGCAGCAGAGAAAGCCAAGTTTGAAATGAAGCATTGTGCGCTACTGTGATTTATTAATGTGGTTTCTTTGAATCTAATCCTTGTTACAATTTTATCCTGTTTCCCTTTTCCTTTTTGTCTCTGTGTTGAGAAAAAAGTTGACCTGGTTTTTGGGGGGCAGCACATTTAAATTAAATTCAATGAGAGCTATAGCCTTGCATAGTTTGACTGTTTTCATGCTGTATCTTACCATATGTGCATCCCTTGTTAATGATTCAGATCTCTGTCTCATATAGCCTTGTCCCTTTTGATCATTAACATTTGGATAACTTTATTCTACAAATATCTGAGGCATTTACAAAATACACAAAATCAGTGGTTGTTCACAGATTTGGCCCATGATTTTTGAAGCCGCAATAATGTCCTGTCATGCCGTAATGTCTGATTGCACCAATTCCTGTATAAAGCACACAGGAAAGCTCTCATTATAATAAAAAACAGTAATTAATTTAACTTACATTTTCAACACGGAATCATCATTTTATTGTCCTGGATGCCTCAAATTGGCAAAATTTGTATTTAAACCTGGCAATACACTTTTCATTAGTTGATGTATGGCATTTAAATATTCAATCACACTATGAATGCATTGTTTTTGAGTATCACAAGCACAAGGAATTCATAGCTTCATTGCTGCAGTAGTTTGCTGTGACATACTCAATGACTAGTAGCACTAAATCATATTTCCTCAAAAGAAACACATGGAATCTTTATCCCATTTACTCTAAATTCATAAGAGAAAATATGTGTGTGTGTGTGTGTACCTGGTAATCAATTGTCCCCAAAAAGATAGGAATACCAGTGTTTTTGTGACCTTGTGGGGACATTTTGATGTCCCCATTAAGGAAACAAGCTTATAAATCAAACAGAATGATGTTTCTTGAAAATATGAAGTAGGAGAAAGTTTTCTGTGATGGTTGGGGTTAGGGAATGGGGTAGGTAAGGGGAATAGAATATACAGTTTGTACAGTATAAAATGCATTATGTCTATGGAATGTCCCCACAAAACATGGAAACGTCCCCACAAAACATGGAAACCAGAATGTGTGTGTGTGTGTGTGTGTGTGTGTGTGTGTGTGTGTGTGTGTGTGTGTGTGTGTGTGTGTGTGTGTGTGTGTGTACTTGGTAATTATCATGGCATCAACAATCCCGTGAGCGAGCCCCTGTTTGGAGGTAGCATTTCCTTTCTGCTGATGTCCAAAACAGACAAAGATCTGATCAAAAAATGTAAAATTCTGAGAACGGTCCAGGTAGCTGCGGAGCGGGATGGAGGCTAGACCATGTACCGGACACAGCAAGAGTTGGGTCGTTACTAGGAAGGGCCTGGAGGTTTACTACCTGATTTAGAAAAGGGAGTGGTAGAAACTTTGGGCACATGGCCGGACCGGGGTCTCAAGATAACAGCCGTCTTCTGAGACATGGTGATAAGCTTGACTGATACGGAGGCTCAAACGGTGGGCTTCTGAGGTCCAAAAAGACATCAGAAAGGTCTGAAGAGGGATGGCTAAGCCTCGTAGTGCCTCTGAGGAATTTGACAACCAGGTCATGATTCCCTACAGATTACCCATCTAGTAAGACATGGTTAGCCAAAATGGCAGCCACGTACACCTTCAGGGTAGAGGGAGACAATGGTCCATCCTTTATAGAGAAAGGTGAGCACAAAGACACTGGACAACTTTGTGTTTCCTCAGCATGTGAGGAACACCAGGTCACGAAAAGATGTAATTTCAGGTCATAGAGCTGCCATGTAAAGGGGGTTCTAGACCTAGTGATGACATTCACCACTGCCAAAAGTGGGTCAGCTAAGTCTTTTACGTCCCGTCCAAGGGCCAGACATAAATACCAAAGGTCCGGTTGAGGGTGCAGAGTTGTGCCCCTCCTTAAGAAGGAAGGTCCTTCCTTAAGGGGACCTGGCCAGGGAGAAATGGTTGCCAGGAGTGTAAACTCCATGAACCATGAGCAGGTGGACCGAAAAAGGGCCACCCGGCTCTTGACACTCCCTGAATAACCAGGAGAGATGTATGTAGTAAGCTCACTGGGAAAAAGCATACTTCAAAAAGCCCCGGGGTCAGCTGTGAACCAGAGTTTTTTATGCCGAGGTGAGCCTCAGACAGAGAATAGCACAGTAAACAATAGGAGGTAACCTAGGAGGCCATTGAGCCTTGTAGAACCGAACCCATATGAGCTGAACCACCCAGAGGTGGAACCACGAATTCCCACACCAAGTAACCTGACGTGGAGCAGAACTGCTGCATGGTTAAGGTCACCGAGATTTGAGAAAGGTCCACAAGAAGCTGAGGTCTGCCACAGACTGATAAAACAGCGGCATGCTGGAGAGTAGAATCCCTTGCGTATCACGGTGTCACCATGGAATTGGATCATGAGTCCGTTGTCAAAGCAATCTCATATGCATCAACTCGAGAGGTACAGCCATCACAGAGGACGCCATATGACCCAGGAGCTCTAAGAAGTCTCAGCAAAACCGAGAGCTTGCCTTCGAAACGTTGAGAGGCAACTGAGTATTGCCTGAGCACGCTGCTCCAACAAGCGCATTGTTATGATGACCGAATCCAACTATATCCCGAGAAAAGAAATGCTCTGAACAGAAGAGAGCTCCAAAACCATGTCGGGGGTCGAAGGGGACAATGGAATTTGGGGCCTGGGGGGGTTAGAATGGTGGACCGTACCCAATGGGCTATGGGACCACCCACAGCATCACAATAGGAGAGAAGTCTCTGCTATGTGACTCACAAGTGAGAACAGAGTTGTGCAGGACAGAACATACTGTGTCCGAGTACAATGGTGGTCCAAACCCAATGGGCTATGGAACAACCCTCCACCCTCAGCATCAAAAGAGGAGAAAAGGCTCCGCCATGTTATACATAAGTGAGAGTGAAGGTGTGCAGGACAGAATAAATTGTTTTGCTCTCACTGTCAACTCGGTGGAAACTGCGGTGGCGCATCTAGTTTCACCCACCATCTAGCAGGGTGAGGACAGTAACAGCAGGCCCGACTTCTCTGGGACCTTTACCACAGGCAGGGAACAGGCAGAGGTGAGCTTGTAGACGCAGCTGCTGCAGTTCATCTAGCTGCCCCCAACCCCAAGAGAAACACAAAAATCACAATGGGCAGAAAAGCCAATAATGGCTCTGCTAAACCACTATAGTGGGCAACAAAAACAAAATGGTTTTGCTTGGCCACCATAATGAGCGGAAACCAGAAAAGGCTTTGCCAAACCCCCATAATGGACAAGAAAACCCAGAAAAGGCTTAACTGGACTACTGTAATGGGCTGCATACGTCATAAAGACATATTTCTGAATATTAACAATTCTAAAGTTTAATATTATTATTAGTTAATGGTAAATTGTTATAATATGCTTATGAATGAATGCTCAGTTAACCTAAATAAACCATGCTTAATGACGTATGCAGTGTACATATGCGACACCTGGAGGTTGCAGCTTTCTGATTGAGAAACGGTCGCAGGGCATGACACAGGAGAGTGATATGCTAATTATGCGCATATCATGTGCCCACCATGGCTTCAACACTTTAATGTGTTTGTCTTTCAGTTTGATTAGGTTTGGTATATGGGTATTTAAAAAAAATGAATTTTTTACTCTTGCAGTACTAACATGATGAAACATGCATTTGTTGTAAAGCTGTTTTGATTTCAAATGTGTTGTGAGAAGCACTAAAAATAAACATGATTTAAATTTTGATTCATTTAGTAATCAAATTAAACATGAATGCATAATGTTAATACAGCAAAAGTTAAAACAATACCCATTTACCAAACCTAAACAAACTGAAAGACAAACACATGAAAGTGACAAACACATAAATGTGGTTTACTATATTTTTGTGGTTTACTATACAAACATGTATATTTTTTGTTCTGATGAACACAAAGGAAGATATTTTGAGAAATGTTTGTAACCAAACCGTTCATGGACCCCATTTAATTCCATAATATTCTTTTTTCCTACTATAGAAATGAATGGGGTCCAACTTTGGATGAACTATCCCTTTAAATTAAGTATTTTTTAAAAATCTGCTTAAATCCGCATGTTTACATTTAACATAACAATCATTTTGATTTGGTTTAATGGTATTTAAATTATTTTGAGATCAGGGGTGCCCCCTAGGTGTGTGCCCCCTAGTTGCCCTATGCAACTTGCGTAATTTGCATATAGGAAGGACCGGCACAGCCATTCAGAATGCCATTGTGCCATTTATTGGTTGGCAGAATCTGCTATATGCCATGTCAACTTTGTGCACTTGACCTCTAAGGGCATGAAAGATTAATTAGATGAATGACAACATGCAAAACAACTGCAGATCACATTAAATTCCGTTTCTCCTGTGGCTTGGACCTGAATAAATATTATTCAGGTCCACAATCACATGAACCACAGTGCCACCTAATGTGTGGTTCAGTTTATTAATTTTTACATTCTGTCTTTCCAAAGAAGGTGAAGTTTTTGCCACAAAAGCTTTCATGCACTTAAAGGATTTTGCAGCAAAAGACAGTCAAATGTAGTAAATGACAATGAAAAGACAAAATTGACATTTGTGAAAATAAGGCTTTTCATTGCAGTGACTAATAACCTTTTCATTGTCATGAAAGTGAAATTACTGAAACTAAACATAAAACCTGATAAAAAATGCTCATTTACTGCTCAAAAACACTTATCACCTATAAAGCATATAGTCTAGTTTTGTGTATCTTGGTAAATTACTACAATCCCTCACCATTGCGCAAAATTCTGGTCTGTTAAAAATCCCTAGAATATCAAAACCATCTAAATGTGGTAGATATTTTTCCTACCTAGCCCATAAACTGTGGAATGACACACTCAGTTTAAGTCTAAACTAAAGACTTATCTCTTTAACTAATCATTCACCTAATTCAGATCCTAAACATATATAAGCCGCAATAGTTAGCTTGACCGGAACCGAGCACACACATATTATACTGTATGACTGTATGGCTTTAATACTGCATGTGAGCGAGCTCTACGCAAAAAACATCTTGTTTCTGTTTCTCCTGCCTCGTCCTTGGTTTACTGAAGACATCTGAGACAAACATGTTTCATTCCTGTGTTGTGGTAGAGGTCTCGGTAGATAACAATGATGATTATTGTGAACCTTTATTGAACTGTTCTCACCACCATGTGGAGGATAGGTTTGTAGTTTACGGAGAAAAACAACCAGAGACCCATGTATCCAGAAAACCAGTTCTCTCACCACTGGTTAACTGTTCCCACACACAGGTACAATTGTTATATTAGTCAGTGATGGTACTTAACTGATGGTATGCAGGGGTGGAGTGGCAATCGGGAGAGTCAGGACTTTTCCCGGTGGGCCAGTTGTGTTTTGAGGGCGCAAGGGCCGGTCTGATAATAGTTATACATTGCGAGTTATATAGGAACACAGTCTAGTGGCCTGATGTGCAATACAGTATATAAAAGTGCTCAACCCATTCGGCAGGTCCAACCATGTCTAGGATTTTTAAAAATATAGGGGGATCAGTGAGAGGCCCCTCCCCAAATGGCATAGCCTGTCGACCTTTGATGTAAAAAGCCGCCAAACACCTGTTTATGGCAGTATATGCGGTTGGATCCGACAAGCACCCGTTGTGCTTTCACACATACTCCAGAAAAGCACATAGACAATATAATAAAGCATCATTTTTTCCCAAAACAATATACTTTAGATATTATTTGATAGACTAATAAGTGTGGATAAAGGATGTTTAAAGCTCACATAACACACCCTGTTTCTGCATTTCTGATGTTAATCTGGAGTACCTATAGAGTAGTATTACATCCTTTATATCTCCAAAGAGTCTTTAGTTTAATCAGATTTATAAAACAAAGATTAGCTTTACCAATTCGTCCCCTTGGAATTATAAGGTTCTATCTGCGTTCTGAGCAGTTTTGAGATATTGAGCTTCAAAGTTTTTGCATTACATATAGGAAAACTTACATGGGGAAGAAGTTTCTTTCAAACATGAAAATAACAGGGACCCTAAATGCATTCTAAATATACAATATCAAAATCCTCTCAAATTTCTAAATGTGGATTTTTGGAAGGGCTCAAATGCAGATAGAACCTTCTAATTCTAAAACAACACTTTTCGCTAAGAATTATAAGGTTCTATCTGCCAAAACATTATTTAAACATTAAATATAAAATTAATGTTGTAACAATTTTTCAACATGTGTTAGAAAGTAACATTTTAATCCTTTCTATGACATTTAATATTTTTATTTTTAGCACTTTTATCTCTAAAAGTCTGATTTTACATTGCTCTTTTACAACATTGCTTCTCCCCTCTTCTTCCTCAGTTTCTCTACCATCCTCCTGGATATGTCGGGTTCATTACAAAATAGACAATTTTGTTTTAGCATGTTATACCATTCCCTACTGAAAAATCCAGCTAAGACCAGCATAAGCTGGTGAGCTGGTTTGAGCTGGTCTCAAAACTTGGTTTTAGCAGGTCTCCCAGCTTGGTTTTAGCAGGTTTGCTGGTGTAGTAAGCTGGTCTAGCTGTGTTTTGGTCACTTTTTAAGCTGATCTAGCTGGACTTAGCTACTACCACCTTAAACCAGCTAAAACCAGCTACCAGCTTATGCTGGTCTTTCAGTCTTTTGGATTTTTCAGTAGGATTGAGCAGCTACAGGCTACAATCATTCTGAAATCATTTTAATACTGAGGTAACTGCTTTAACAATCTTTCACATGTTTACATTTTGACATAACAATCATAACTTATTGTAAACACACTTTTTTGGGTAGGATAGGTTAGTTAGTTTTTTCTGTATTTTTTATCTTAGTGCTTGCCTCTTAATATCAGGAACTAAGAAGCTAGCACTGCTGGCTAGTGTGGTGTCTAACTATGAAAACAATCTCCTCAGCAAGACCTAAAAAAAGACTGCCCCTACTGAAAAATCCAGCAAAGACCAGCATAAGCTGTTAGCTGGTTTAAGGTGGCAGTAGCTGGTGTAAGCTGGTCCAACCAGTCTGGCAAAGCTGGTGGGTCAGCTGGTCTTCCAGCATGACCAGATAAGTCCAGCTAGACTAACTTAAAAAGTGACCAAAACACAGCTAGACCAGCTTAAAAAGTGACCAAAACACAGCTAGACCAGCTTAAAAAGTGACCAAAACACAGCTAGACCAGCTTAAAAAGTGACCAAAACACAGCTAGACCAGCTTAAAAAGTGACCAAAACAAAGCTAGACCAGCTTAAAAAATGACCAAAAGACAGCTAGACCAGCTTAAAAAGTGACCAAAACAAAGCTAGACCAGCTTAAAAAGTGACCAAAACACAGCTAGACCAGCTTAAAAAGTGACCAAAACACAGCTAGACCAGCTTAAAAAGTGACCAAAGCACAGCTAGACCAGCTTAAAAAGTGACCAAAACAAAGCTAGACCAGCTTAAAAAATGACCAAAAGACAGCTAGACCAGCTTAAAAAGTGACCAAAACACAGCTAGACCAGCTTAAAAAGTGACCAAAACACAGCTAGACCAGCTTAAAAAGTGACCAAAACACAGCTAGACCAGCTTAAAAAGTGACCAAAACACAGCTAGACCAGCTTAAAAAGTGACCAAAACAAAGCTAGACCAGCTTAAAAAATGACCAAAAGACAGCTAGACCAGCTTAAAAAGTGACCAAAACAAAGCTAGACCAGCTTGCTATACCAGCAATACTAGCAAAAACCAAGCTGGGAGACCAGCTAAAACCATCTCACCAGCTTAAGCTGGATTTTACAGTAGGGTGAACTTGCCTTAAATTCGGCCGTCGATTTTAAGGTTTCTTAAAAACTTTGCGTTGCGTGCCATAATCCTCACAGATATTGTGTGTCTGTGATTTTTCCTGTCGTCAAGGACAAAGCTGGCAACACCACATATAGGGACGGTTTCACAGACAGGGATTAGACTAGTCCTAGACTAAAATAAATGTAAGAGCTGTCCAAACTGAAAACAACTTGCACTGACATATCTTCAAATACATCAGTGCCCTTTGTTTAGCCTCAAAATGCACACAAGTAATACTTTTAGTAAGGCATGTTTGTTAAATATTTTCTAATGAAACTAAGTTCTAGTTCTGGCTTAAGCTAATCCCTGTTTTGGAAACCAACCATAAAGTTGATCCTGATTGGTCCCCTTCTGTGCATTCGAAGTGCTGATTAGCTCACGCAGATAGAACCTTATAGAGCCAACTTAGAGTTCGATTTTGTAGATAGAACCTTTTTGTTTTTTTAATAAAACGTCCCAAAATGTACAAAACTTAAAATAAAACATCACATAATGTAAATAAGTTGTCACAGAGTAAGAATATGTGAATAACTCAATTTTGACAAAAATGTTAGATAGAACCTTATAATTCCAAGGGGACGAATTCTTTCCAATAACGTACGAAAAAAAGGAGGAGGAGTTACTACCGCGGGAGGAGCGAGTATGAGTCATGCAACACTATACAACACTGTTTAACTTATGATTCACTACATGTTCGTGTCGTTTATGTAATATGAACGCACCTATTTCCAACATAAGATAGAAGTCTGTCTTACCGCATGCAACTCATGACCCGAAATCCAGTGCATCAAACACACACGCAAAACTCCACTGCTACCCCGGATAACAAACTATACACTTCCAGACACTTCTTTTTTCGTGCCATTGTTGAGATTTGAAATTAAACAAAGCTGTCGCACGATGTGATGTTTGTAAGTTCTAGCGTCTCCCACTGATTGATGGATAGGTGGGGTTTTCCAGGGGAAGTGCCAATAAAAATAAGTGATACGTATAGAGGCAGGAAGGCATCAAGGCATGTCCTAATCCAATGTTAAGTTTACTTCCTGACTCCTGAGATCTTATCCCACAATCCTATGCATGTGAGCGCATGGGGAATGTGATTGGTTGAGCCTGGTCGAGTTCGAAAAAATAAAATAGTGTCCAAGAATGTGGCTGGAGCACATATTTAGTGTAAATAAATGTGTATTTTCACTTTTTACACCTTTTAATTGCATTTCTAGCGAGAAATTTGTATTGTAGTTTTCAAATATGTGATTAGTTATCACAAAGGCTCTCTCTGTTTATAATTCAAACACACTGCCTTTGAAAGCGCTTCTCTGCTTTGCGTGTCAGAATGTTCGAACCTTAGAGATTTTTTTATCAATTATTTGCATTATTCACATTTTAGTCCCACATAATACTGTATAGATAGTATTGTATGTATTGTGCGTATGAACATTATTCGATAAAATACAGTATTTAATCGTATGAATATTTACTCATACTGGAATTTATTGCCACACTAGAATGAGTAATACATTTATTATATTGTCCATTCACACACATTTTGTATAAGCTTTATTTGAACACATAATATTAAAGCTGCCGTCGGCAACTCTGGAGGATTGAGCAGTTTCCAAATGTTTACAATTTCATGTCCCTCCCCCACTACCACCGAGCAATCGTCCTTCGAGCTCGTCCTTGTCAGCGCGTGTGCAACAGTATTATTGTGAACGCATACTTAGCAAGAATACTTAGATTACTACATAACACTCCGAAATACAATCAATGGTTGATAAAGCACAATTACCTGTCGAGAAGAAATGTGGCAAGCTCTGCATCCAGCTTGAACCCTTTAAATTCTCGTAGATTCCTCCACATTTCAAATGCTGGTCCGACATTGATCCTAGTTTTATTAAGGTCATGGTCGCTAGTGAATGTTCTCTTCGCCATCACGCTGCGTTCAATCACACACTTGCGAACTTCAGGCAGATGCACGTAATATTGTAACACACGCGAAAGGGAGGGGGGATCTGTGGCACGTGCAGTTACTGTGATTTACAGATTTTACACAGCCCTGCGCTAATTGGACCAAATTAACCGGCCTGCGGTCATTCAACCAAGTGAACCGGGAGCGGTGGATTTTTGCAAAACAAATAACAGGCTCTAGGTGAAGCTATAAGTGCAGGGTTTTTCCTTAAACAGTCTAATTTATGTTGTTCTATCGGAGTATAGTGTTGGTTTCAGTTAATATGATCAAAAAATATGATCCAAAAAGTTGCCTACTGCAGCTTTAATATTCGTCATTATAATATAAATATCATCAGCTTTTTGCTTCATTGACGAAGCGACTGCTATATGTTTTATTAACCAAAAGATGGTTCTGTTTTTGACACCCTCTTTGAGTCATGGTTCGGAACAGTAGGGGAAGTATTGGTGCTTAATTTTCCTATCACTAAACATGAATATACACTTTTACAATAAAAAAGGCACTGTAATAATAAACACTTTGAAAATGTGTTTACTGTGGGGAGATTCAGCATATTAATTGGCCTTCAATCTCTCATTTGTTTTCACTGGAGTGGGGGACTGGAGAGTTTAAAGCGGAATGCTGCCACCTAGCATACTGGATGAATTCATTTTACATCTGAAAAGATTTGAGGCTTTTGACAAAACATTCTCTCTCTCTCTCTCTCTCTCTCTCTCTCTCTCTCTCTCTCTCTCTCTCTCTCTCTCTCTCACTTCCGGTGTGACTGAGTGCGAGTGGATGGAGTGGTGTGAGTACGAGTGGCGTCCTGTGTGAGTCAATCTTTTCTATTCTTTCTCTCTTTGGTGTCTTGGTTAAGTGTTTGCGACTTTTTATTACTTTTTTCGCGTTTGGCTTTTGGATCGCGTGCTGTCCGCTCGTTTGGGGAAGCATGTCGGTCCCACAAGCACAGGTGTTGGGCACACTTACGAGACGTCATGCGGTTAAGGTAGCAGCCGCTGTGACTATAGAGGAGTGTTGTTTAGCTATTGGGGAGGTTGTGGGGCATGAGAGTGTGCTATCAGCCTCTAGAATGAACAGTGCCTTAGTGGTTTTCCTTGATAGTGTGGATAAAGCCAATGAACTAGTTGAAAATGGAATTGTTATTAACGGTGAACTTATCCCAGTGCTCCCTCTTTCACTTCCAGCTAAACTAGTTACTTTGTCTAATGTTCCACCTTTCGTGAGTGATGGAATGCTAACGCAGGCTTTATCTCGGTATGGAAAGTTGGTATCTCCTATTAAAAAAATCCCCATCAGTAGCGAGTCCCCTCTGTTGAAGCATATAGTTTATTTTAGGCGATTCGCGTACATGATCATTCAGGATGATGCTGAATTAGACTTGACGCTCAAATTTAGGATCGATGATTTTGATTACGCTATTTTTGTCACTACTGCAAGGACCAAGTGTTTCGGTTGTGGTAAATCTGGACATTTAGTCCGCAATTGCCCTGATAAAGTTCAAGGAAATGATGTGAATGTAGTGAATGCGCAAATGAACGTTGACGGTGCGGCCGGTGAGGTAGCGGCGCTGGTGGTTTCGGTTGCTGCGGAGACGGCCACGGATTCTCTTAGAGAGGTTGTGGCCGGATCGTCCGTGTCGCATAAAGAGCACCCTTTGTCGGTTCAAGCGGAATTTACCGCGGACACAGTTACAAATGTTGCGGGTGTGAGTCAGCTCATTGAAAATGAAAAAGATGATAATAATGTTGCGGGGTTGCAAAAGGAAAGTGTGATTAATGGTGAGGAAGAACAAACAATGTTTAAAACACCCCAGAAAAGAAAGAAGACAAATAAAGTTGTTGAGGCCAAAATAAGCAAAAAAGATTAAGAGAATGAAGATCAGGAAACAGAAGGTGATGGTGAGTCTTCGGACTCAAGTGTTACACTTTCTCAATGTGATTTTGTTGGTCGGAGCTATGAGCTCGATGACATTAAGTTATTCCTTAGGTCAACCAAAAATAAAAGAGTTGTGCTGGTTAAGGAATATTTTCCTGATCTAAAACAGTTTGTTGAAAAAGCAAGAAGCTTAATGGCAGGGGGGAGTTTTACAAACAAAGAAGTGTACCGTTTAAAGAAAATTGTGAGAAACCTCAATAATGTCTTGAACAATGATGTTTGTTAATTTTAAGAGTATGATGACTGATGTTTTTTGGTGTAATTTTTTGTATTTCTTTTTTTCTTTTTTTTTGGTTTTTATGAGTGAGGTTCATCTAGTTTCTATGAATGTTAACGGTGCAAGAGATGTCAGGAAAAGAGCAACAATTTTTGAAGTAATTAAACAGAAAAATGTTGATGTTGCTTTCTTGCAAGAGACTCACAGTGATTGGAAAAATGTTGTTGATTGGGAGAGGGAGTTTGATGGCATCCCTGTGTTAAGTCATAACACTACAGTGAGTGGGGGAGTTGCCATTTTATTTGCTAAAAATTTTAGGCCTATCTCGTATGATGTTGATGAAGTTGTAAAAGGTAGGCTTTTAAAAGTTAGAGCTGTTTTTGAAAACCATGTGTTTCTTTTTGTGGGTGTGTATGTTCCAACTGCACCAGTGGAAAGAATGTTATTTTTGGATACACTGTGTTTGACTTTACAAAATTGCTGCCCTGATGAGTTTTTGTTTCTTGGAGGGAATTTTAATTGTACTGAGCTCAATATAGATAGGAATCATATTGAGCCTCATATGGCTTCACGTAACTGTCTTTCCCATATTATAAAAAAAATTGAGTTGTGTGATATTTGGAGATGTTTAAATGGTGATGTAAGGCAATACACTTGGGTCCACACACGTGATAATGTCATGTCTCTAGCTAGACTAGACAGATTTTATTGTTTTAAATATCATCTTAGTATTTTTAATAAATGTTATATTACACCGGTGGGTTTTTCTGACCACAGTATGGTGCACTGTAAGTTTGTGTTGAGTTCTATAAAACCCAAAAGTGCATACTGGCATTTTAATGTTAACTTATTGAATGATGCTTTTTTTAAAGAGTCTTTTAAATCTTTTTGGGAGTTTCACAAGACTTTGAAGTCTTCTTTTGTATCTTTACAACAGTGGTGGGATGTTGGCAAAGTCCAGATTAAGCAGTTTACTCAGCAGTACACTCTAAATGTCACTAAGGAGTTGGCTCGCTCTTTAGATTTTTTAGAGAAAGAGGTAGCTGTTTTTCAGCAGCTAGCTCAGTCTACTGGGGAATCTCGATTTTTAGAAGCCTGCTCAAAGAAGAAGGCTCAGCTGGCTGATCTTCTGGGGTATAAAATACAGGGGGCTCTGGTCCGTTCGCGTTTCCTTAATTTGGATCAGATGGATGCTCCATCTAAGTATTTTTTCAGTTTGGAGAAGAAAAATGGCCAAAGGCGTTTTATTCATGCCTTACGCTCGGAAGATAGAGCTCTATTGTTAGATCCCGCTAAAATTCGTAAAAGAGCAGTTGCTTTTTATCGAAATCTGTACAGTAGTGAGCTTGGTTCGGGGTGCTGTGTGGACAACGAGTTTCTTGAAGATTTACCAAAGGTTTCGGAGGAGGCAAACAACGACCTCGCAGGGGTTCTCACCCTGTGCGAGCTTCATAAGGCCCTGCTAAGCATGGAGTCTGGGAGGGCACCAGGACTGGATGGCCTCCCGGTTGACTTCTATAAGGCTTTTTGGTTGGATTTGGGTGAGGATCTGCTGGAGGTACTCAATTGCAGCTTGTCGGAGGGCAAATTGCCATTGAGCTGCCGGAGAGCAGCTATCACTCTTATTCCAAAAAAGGGCGATCTCACGGATATTAAGAACTGACGCCCCGTTTCACTCCTCTGTACCGATTATAAATTACTTTCTAAGGCACTTGCCAACAGATTGGGTGTGGTGTTGAATCAGATTATCCATCCGGATCAGACCTACTGTATCCCTGGGAGGTCAATATTCGACAATATTGCTTTGATTCGAGATATCTTTGACGTTTCTAAATTGTGTGATTTGGATTGCGGTTTGATTTCTTTGGATCAAGAGAAGGCTTTCGATCGTGTTGAGCATTCTTATTTGTGGAATACGTTACCAGCTTTTGGTTTTGCGAAAACTTTTTTTAATATGATTAAGGCGCTCTATTGTGATGTTGAGAGTGCACTTAAATTTAATGGTGGCTTATGTGCTCCATTTCAGGTGGGAAGAGGTATCAGACAAGGTTGCTCCTTATCTGGAATGTTATATTTTTTGGCCATTGAGCCTCTACTTCAACAAATAAGAAGTAAATTGTGTGGTTTGTTTTTACCAGGTTGTAATAACAAATTTTGCCTGTCAGCCTATGCCGATGATATTGTGGTTTTGATTAACAAACAAAGTGATGTGCAGATTTTAAGTAATTTATTAGATCATTTTAAAATGCTGTCTTCTGCAAAGGTTAATTGGAAAAAAAGTGTTGCTGTACTGATAGGAAAATGGTCTGGTGGAAGTCCTTGCCTTCCTGAGGGTTTAACTTGGGGTAGTGGCGGGATAAAGTATTTAGGAGTTTTTTTGGGTGATGATAGTGTGGTACAGAAAAATTGGGAGGGGGTCTTGGAAAAAATAACTGCTCGTTTAGATAAATGGAGATGGTTGCTACCAAATACAGTGGGGCAAAAAAGTATTTAGTCAGCTACCAATTGTTCAAGTTCTCACACTTAAAAAGATGAGAGAGGCCTGTAATTTTTGTCAAAGGTACACGTCAACTATGAGAGACAAAATGAGAAAAAAAAATCCAGAAAATCACATTGTCTGATTTTTTAAGAATTTATTTGTAAATTATGGTGAAAAATAAGTATTTGGTCAATAACAAAAGTTTATGTCAATACTTTGTTATATACCCTTTGTTGGCAATGACAGAGATCAAACGTTTTCTGTAAGTCTCCACAAGGTTTTTACATATTGTTGCTGGTAGTTTGGCCCATTCCTCCATGCAGATCTCCTCTAGAGCAGTGATGTTTTAGGGCTGTCGCTGGGCAACTCAGATTTTCAACTCCCTCCAAAGATTTTCTATGGGGTTGAGATCTGGAGACTGGCTAGGCCACTCCAGGACCTTGAAATTATTCTTACGAAACCACTCCTTCTTTGCCCGGGCGGTATGTTTGGGATCACTGCCATACTGAAAGATCCAGCCACGTTTCATCTTCAATGCCCTTGCTGACGAAAGGAGGTTTTGAGTCAAAATCTCACGATACATGGCCCCATTCATTCTTTCCTTAACTCGGATCAGTTGTCCTGGTCCCTTTGCAGAAAAACAGACCCAAAGCATGAGGTTTTTACCCCCATGCTTCACAGTAGGTATGGTGTTCTTTGGATGCAACTCAGCATCTTTCTCCTCCAAACACAAGAAGTTGAGTTTCTACCTAAAAGTTATGTTTTGGTTTCATCTGACCATATGACATTCTCCCACTCTTCTTCTGGATCATCCAAATGCTCTCTAGCAAACTTCAGACGGGTCCGGACATGTACTGGCTTAAGCAGGTGGACACATCTGGCACTGCAGGAATTGAGTCCCTGGCTGCATAGTGTGTTACTGATGGTAGCCTTTGTTACTTTGGTCCCAGCTCTCTGCAGGTCATTCACTAGGTTCCCCCATGTGGTTCTGGGATTTTTGCTCACCATTCTGGTGATAATTTTTACCCTACGGGATGAGATCTTGCGTGGAGCCCCAGATCGAGGGACATTATCAGTGTTCTTGTATGTCTTTCATTTTCTAATAATTGCTCTCACAGTTGATTTCTTCACACCAAGATGCTTACCTATTGCAGATTCAGTCTTCCCAGACTGGTGCAAGTCTACAATTTTGTTTCTGGTGTCCTTTGACAGCTCTTTGGTCTTGGCCATAGTTGAGTTTGCATTCTGACTGTTTTAGGTTCTGGACAGGTGTCTTTTATACTGCTAACAACTTCAAACAGGTGCCATTAATACAGGTAACAAGTGGAGGACAGAGGATCCTCTTAAAGAAGAAGTTACAGGTCTGTGAGAGAAAGAAATCTTGCTTTTTTGTTATTGACCAAATACTTATTTTCCACCATAAATTGCAAATAAATTCTTAAAAAATCAGACAATGTGATTTTCTGGATTTTTTTCCTCATTTTGTCTGTCATAGTTGAAGTGTACCTATGATGAAAATTACAGGCCTCTCTCATCTTTTTAAGTGGGAGAACTTGCACAATTGGTGGTTGACTAAATACTTTTTTGCCCCACTGTATGTCCTACAGGGGGCGAACTCTTATTGTTAATAATTTGGTAGCCTCATCACTTTGGCATAAAGTGGCTTGTGTAGACCCTCCAGTAAAGCTGTTAAAGGAAGCTCAAGCAGCTCTTGTGAATTTTTTCTGGGATAAACTTCACTAGATCCCTCAAAATGTGCTATACCTCCCGAGAGAGGAGGGTGGACAAGGTTTAGTTCACTTACAAAGTAGATGTGCTGCATTTCGTCTAACTTTCTTACAAAGACTGCTGGATGGTTCAAATGACTTTTGTTGGCGTGCTGCTAGCTGTACTATTCTGCGTACCTTTGGAGGATTTGGTCTGGACAAGTCTCTTTTCCTAATGGATCCAACGGAGCTTGTTTTATCAAGGATGCCAATTTTCTATCAGAACCTTTTTATGGGTTTTATGGGGACTGTTTCGGATACAAAAGACTGAGAATTTTCATTCTCTCTACTGGCTTCTACAAGAACCATTGGTATGTGGGGCCCGTCTAGACATTACTGTTAATGGTAACTTACCAGGCTTTAACACTCTTTTGCAGAGATCTAAGGTTTTTACTTTGGGTCATTTACTCTCTGCAACTGGACCAGATTTCAAGAATGTGGAGGCAGCATCCAAATACATAGGTGTCAGGTCCATCCGCTTGTGTGATCAGTTTTTAAATAAGATAAAACAATGTTTTACAATTGAGGAGGATCACTTATTGGAAGAGTTTTTCTCAGGGGATTGCACTCCTGAAGTAGATGATCCCTTTCCATGTTTAATTGTCCAACCCAGTCTTGATGAGAGTTTAAGTTGTTTGTTAAAACCATGTGAATCTTTGTTTTTGGATTTTTTTTCAAGTCAAGGTAAAAAAATTGTACAGAGCCTGTGTTTATGTTTTTAATAAGAAATTGTTTGCCGAAAGAGTTGATACACCTTGGTGGTCTTTTTTTAAATTGAGTGAAGATGTTAAACCTGAATGGAGGTCACTTTATAAGCCACCATTATCAAAGAGAACAGGTGACATCCAATGGAGAATTCATTTTAAATATTATTATGAAAACCTATAGGCTAATGAATATAGCTTGGGTACAGTGGATCATAATGTGTTATTAATTGTTCAATTCACTAAAACACTAAATTCCATTGCAGTTTAATTGTCTCCTGTAGGCTGTGTATAAATCAACAGTGAATATCTACAGGTCTGCAGACTCCCCCTACTCACTTTTAGTACCATCTGAGCATTGTATAAACCTTATAGCCTACCTGAGCATTGTTGCCAACAATGCCCTTCACTTTATGACCACAGTGAAATAATGTCTAATAATGGCTACTTCCAGCAGGATAGTGTTCCATGTGACACAGCTCAGATTATCTCAAAATGGTTTCTTGAACATAATAATGAATTAATTGCTTTCACATTGTCCTCCACCCACACCAGATCTTAATCCAACAGGGCACTTTTGGGATGTGTTGAAATGGCAGATTGGCATCATTTTTGTTTAGCTGCCTATATCATCTCCTTTTAGGTTGAAATTAAAAAAATTTTGGTCAATATCGACCAAAATCTTTTGAGGGAATGTTGGCAACACATTGTGAGTCTATGCCACAAATAATTAAGGTAGTCCTGAAATCAAAGGGCTCCAACAAATTATTGGTACCAAATAATTGGGCAAAATTTATGTCTAACAGTTACCATAGAAATTGTTTTGCTAAGAAACCAAATGAGAGCACAGAAAGCAAATGGCATTGCTGTTGGAAAATTTTGACAAATTTTCAGCAAGAACCAAACCATCACAGCTAAATTTAGAAAACTGAAGTCCTGTAAAAAAAGACATTTTCAAAAATAATAAGGTCTGGATAGAAGCAGGTACTTTGAACTGTGCTTAGACAAAATCTATTTTAGTATAGTACCAACCTTGTTTTTGCAAGGAATAAACGTTCAGTGTAAGAAGATGGGTTCACAAACTGCTGTGATGCCACCTGTGAACGGGTCATAGTGCATCAAGGAAACAACATCATTAAGGAGTTTTATTTTTAGCCTTTAACAATGTGGCAACTCAACTTAAACCACAGATGTATAATGTGGTCATACTAACAAAAATTAACTTTATAACCCATAGTCCTCCAAAAAGGGCCATGGTACAGTATTACAATATTTTGTATATGTACTATAAAAATGCAGCCCATGAAATATTTGGCAAAGAGAACACAAAAAAAGAGAAACGTAATTCAGAAGAACAGACCTAATGAGAACACAAACAGCAACACTTCAAAAAAGACAAAAAAATCTTACAAATAAGGGTTCCAAAAATGTTCCATAAATAAAAAAATATTGTTCCATAAACCACCACAAAATGTGATTTTGTAGTGGTAAAAGGGTCCTACAGATACTGTATATATATATGCTCCGATCGATCGGCTGCCAATCATAATCGGCCAATAACGGCATTAAATGACGCGATCGGCACTCGCTAGATTTGTCGATCTTTCTGTTTACTTTTACAACCGAGGTATGCAGCAAAGCATTTCTGAAGCCACAACACGCACAAACTTGAGGCAGATGGTCTACAACCGCAGAGGAACCCACTGGGTACCATTCATCTCCACTACAAATAGGAAAAAGAGGCTACAATTTGCACAAGCTCACCAAAATTGGACAGTTGAAGACTGGAAAAATGTTGCCTGCACTGATGAGTCTCGATTTCTGTTGAGACATTCAGATGGTAAAGTCAGAATTCGGCGTAAACAGAATGAGAACATGGATCCATCAAGCCTTGTTACCACTGTGCAGGCTGGTGGTGGTGATGTAATGGTGTGGGGGATGTTTTCTTGGCACACTTTATGCCCCTTAGTGCCAATTGGCCATTGTTTAAATGCCACGGCCAACCTGAGCATTGTTTCTGACCATGTCTATCCCTTTATGACCACCATGTACCCATCCTCATGGCTACTTCCAGCAGGATAATGCATCATGTCACAAAGCTGTAATCATTTCAAATTGTTTTCTTGAACATGACAATTAGTTTACTGTACTAAAATGGCCCCCACAGTCACCAGATCTCAACCCAATAGAGCATATTTGGGATGTGGTGGAAAGGGAGCTTTGTGCCCTGGATGTGCATTTCACAAATCTCCATCAACTGCAAGATGCTGTCCTATCAATATGGGCCAACATTTCTAAAGAATGCTTTCAGCACCATGTTGAATCAATGCCATGTATAATGCATTGATTCTGAAGGTAAAAAGGGCGTCAAACACAGTATTAGTATGGTGTTCCTAATAGTCCTTTAGGTGAGTGTAGTCTGGCTATGAGTAACCCACTTCTACCTTAAATAAACTTGAATTTGATTACATGCCGTTTTTGCAGAAATAACTTTCATAGTTATTGTTTTATAGTTATAGGAGAAGCACTATATTCAATCATGTAAGCAAACTCAACAGGTGTTCAAGGTGTTTGCTTTCATTTCTTTTACGTGTTCTAAACCTATAAGCATCGTCTATTCTTGGGCAACGGTTAGATGTCTATTACACTTTTACATACAGCCCAAATCTTGCTTTGTTTTATCCAAAATTGCTGACTGGGAATAGGGCTGCAACAATGAATCGATTAAATCAATAAAAATCGATTACTAAAAGAGTTGGCACCGAATTTCATAATCGATTCGTTGTGTTGCATGACGCAGAGACTTTTTTTTTTAAAGTAAAAACTTCAGCTAAGCGCGGAGCGGAGTGAACACACTTGCGCTGCGTCCCAAACCGCCTACTTCCATACTATATAGTAGGCAAAGAGTACGAGAATTAGTGCTTTTCGCCTACTATATAGTATGAAAGTATGCGGTTTGAGATGCAGCCGGTCTCTCTCTTGCGCACTGTTGCTTGCAGAGTTCGGCGCCTCATAGACAGGGCGGAGAAAAGATAAAAAAAACAGCGAAGGTAGAGGAAAACCATGTGTCAGTGTTTTACTCCTCCCAAACGTAAGCGCGTTACCTGGAAGTTAGCCGGCAAAGAGGTAAACAAACAAAGATGACACCTTATGCTTTATGGAGCGATGACAGCGGGTAAAAAATTTTTCTAGAACGAATAAAAAACTCAAATGACAAACTCCAATGATATTAAACAAAGAAATAAAGCTTTGAAAGAGAGTTGTATGAACGCTTTACCCCGTCATGGACCTGTACATTAACTCATCACGCCGTCACTCTCCAGCTGCTCTGTACTGCACACTCCAGCTCATGCCGGGCAAGGAGACGCACGTTTGAACTGCCAATATGTACTTTTGAAGTACTAATATGCACTTTTGGGGTACAAAGGTGTACCTTTTTGAAAGGGTACTGTCACAGTGACAACTTCTGTACCTTTATTTCTGAGAGTGTACTCAAATACTAACTCTTTGATCCCATCATGAGAGGCTTCTTGAGGGGAAATGCATCATAAAAAAGTCTATATATTTGGCAGATGGTATGTGTATTTTGTGTATTTTTTTGTGTTAGTCCATTTTTATTTTATTTTATTATTATTGTAACAGCTCAGGTATGTTCAAGGAGCAACATGTTTGTACAATTTCTAAAGATTTTAGTTCTGTTTTGAATAAGGGGTTGGAAAATAATGCTTTTCTTGTTTTTTATTTTTTATCCAATTCATCGATTAAAGGAACAGTATGTAAGAAATGTATATCAATAAATCATAAAATGGCCCTGATATGTCACTAGACATTAAGAAATCATTTTCATTTCAAATATTTATATCACTGACAACAGTGGTCTGGCCAGGATATTGTCATTTAAAAAGTGGAGTTGCAGCCCTCAACTGATGTTTATGTTGTCATGTTGTGTATTGGCCACCAGTTGGGTGATTGCAGTACCAGTTTTAGCCTCAAGTTTTGTTATTGCAATACCAGTTTTGGCCCCAATCCTATACATACTGTTCCTTTAATCGAAAAAATAATCGACAGATTAATCGATTATTAAAATAATCGTTAGTTGCAGCCCTAGCTGGGAATGGATTAGCCTCCACCGAACATGTGAGCATAAAGGTTTGTAAAAGGAATGGCATACAAGAGGACCACATATATTTTAGTTCTGAAAGATGCATTGATTTCTCAACACCTCCTCTCGTGTTTCTTTGTTTAATCTTTGTGTTTTTTTGGATTTTAGTTTCTTTAGAGTTTAGTGCTAGAAATACCCAAAACATGAAACAAGCATAACACTTTATTGAATACAGACATTGGTCAAAAAATAGCAAGGATTTTCAATATATGTGTTTCAATTGGCTTTATTTAACAATGATACAAATTTGAGGTTATCTTTTGATCTTATCTTTGCTTGCAAGGCCAGAAACGGGCAGATTTTCATAATGCCAAGACTGCTGTGGCATTTTAATGTACACTCATGCAATAAAGAACAAATGAAAAATAATAGGGTATTAGTTAAAGAATGTACATCATCAAATGACACTTTGGGGAAGAACGCCAGAGTGTTCACGCATCTAAATAATCTGTAAAACTAGTCTGTCTTTTACGACACAAGTGCAACGAAACAAAGGAGGTGTAGAAGGGAGGCACAAGTAGTGCATTACAGCTTCTTGAAAATGAGGCAAGTGCTACAGGCACAAGTAGTTATGGCAATGAGATGCAGCTTCTCGTTTCCTATCTCAGGGAACAGAGGTTACAGTCATAACTGAGACATTCCCTTTCGAGGTAGCTTGACGCTGCGTCATGAAATGACACTTTGGGGAACGAATGCCCACAATACCATAAGGATTTGTCATATAATAAGTAACCTGATTACCAGGTAAGGGTGAGAGGTCCAAACTATATTACCTCGTTAATGCGGGTTGAATTACCCTGAAGCATTGCTCACATATTGCATGGAGCCCCCAGATAGAAGGGCCTGAGAAGATACCATATTCCTTGTAGAATGTGCCTGACTCGCCGAGGTGAAGGCAATATGCGCACCTTATAAGCTAGAAAAATAGCTTCCACAAATTATTTACTGATGGTCTGCTTGGAGTCAGGTTGACCCATGTTAACAAGCTCCAAAACAAACCAAAAGTTGATCAGATCTTCTCCACAGAGAAGATTTTTTCACATACTCGTCTGATGCCCTAAACGGGCATAATAAGAATAATCTTGTTGAGCCACTGACTCGTGAGGAGAAGGATGAAAGGCCTGACGAATTAAGGTCCTGGCCACATGACTAGGAGGCCTCATCCTCAATGTACCACGCAGGAAACAAATGACTAAAGGATGACTAAAGGATGACCCCTCAGTATATACCCTTAAAGTAGAGGGCGCCAGACCTGAGGAAAACAATCTTATAGAAGACACTGATTCACAAATTGATCACATATTGGGACCAAACCAACAATTTCCATACTTCCAGATATTTGTTTTTTAGAACCCCCAAGAGCAGAACGATTGGGCAAGGTGGTGTACAGGTGTTGCCTGGTGGGGCTGGATGTGTCAGGGAGAACAATAATGGTAAGTGGGTTGTTTCCTGAGTCACAAACAGGTTTGATAGACCATTTTTGGACATGGGTGATGGTTGAAACAACCGGTGGGACATGAACAGGGTTTTCCTACCTGTCCCTCTAACGGTAGGTGGAAAAGCAGTCCCCTCCATCTCCAGGTCGCCCGGCCCAGAGGTACTTACACTTTTTGCCTTTTCATGCAGTGGGCTGAGCAGACGGAGTGGCCCAGCATGTAGATGGCCTTAATCTTTTGGGCGGCCAAGAAGTGTTGGGCGAAGCTCTCGACTTTGTCGCCGAAAAGGCCGGTATTGGGAAATCGGAGCATTCAGAAGATGATTCTGATTGACCTCCTCCATGTCTACAAAACCTAGCCAGACATGGCATTCCTGGACCACTAGCATGAACATCACACAACCAACAGCCTGTGCGGTGACCTTGGTTGCATGGAGCGCCAGGTCAATGACCGTACAAAGGTCTGAAAAGACAGCTGAGTCATGACCTCTCACATGCAGATCCATCAGAGTCTTTGCCTGATATGCCTGCAGCAACGCCATGGCGTAAAGTGCAGAGGCCACCTCCCCACAAGCCTGATATGCAGAAACCGTTAGTGCGGACAACTGCTTACGAGCCCACGAGAGAAGGGCAGAGCTATCCATCCAGGTGGCCAGGGTGGCTCGACACAGTGTACAACCGACCATTCCACTGTTGGGACATCACCATACCCTTTAGCGGCACTGTGATTTAGAGAGGTATGGGGTAATGTCTGAAAGAGTTGGTCATGAGAGGAGAACGGGGTTCTCTATGACCACCTTGGGGAAGAAAGGTATGGAAGGTGAGGGGCCCGAACAATTCTGAAATACTAGTTGTCGAGGTGGGACGGTTCAGATGGGGGAGGTTGAGTTCACTCCAGCCCTACCGCCGCCGCCGCCCAAGAGAGCATGGACGCCATCTCGGAGTCAACTACGGGCAGCGCTACCCAGCCCGAAGATGAGAGCGAAGCTGTGTTGGTGTCAGAAATAGACATGAAAACAAAATATGATAAAGGAAGCAGCTCATTGAGGCTGGGTTTGTGTGTGAGATTTATAAGCTTGCTGCCCCAAACGACTGATCGGCAGGTAAACGAATCATCTCTAAATACCGTGTTTTTTGAGCTAATTCATTAGCTAGGAAGCCTTTATTGGTACAAACTGATGAATCTGCTACTCAGAAATGTAACCTTAGATGTAACCTTACAATTCGCAATGATAACTGAAATGAGGTCAGCTTATCTTGCATTAATTACCTCGCGTTTATTTTGTGGCTGCTGTTTTAGCCCTCAAGCTCTGTGAGGGGGGTGCTCGAGACGCATGCCAATCTATGATATTGTTGTTTTCGACATGGACTTTACCCACAGCCTTCTGAGAAAAAACACGACGGGGAATAAACTTTTTGAACACTGCCACCTGTTTAACTCTTGGAATTTATCCAAGACAGAGCAGACAGCATTGCCTAATAAACCTGTGGATGATAAAGGAGCATTGAGAAGTAAGTGTTTATCTTCTCTTTAATGCCTGATCGATTTAACCATAAATGTCTCTGCGTGGTTACCATAGAGGGAGAGATCTGCCGCAATTAATAGGTCTGTTTCCACCAGCTCTCCTTTACTTATTTCCCCCAGTAAGTGAGTCTGGTATGCCTGAAAATTTTATATTTAATTCCTCATATTTATGTGTGAATTGTGTATCTTCGTGCAGACTAATAACGTCTAACTTCTCAAAGCTAGAACATTGCATTGAGCTTCCAGTCAGAAAAGACCGCTGTGCAGGCTTTCTGATCCCTGGTGCAAGTGAACTATTGTTGTATGTCGGCTGCAGCCTAAGCACTACAACAGGATATCCTGTAACAACTATACAGCAAGGGCTGAGAAAGGGCCGAAACCGTCTCAGACACATCTGCTAGCTCAATTTGGGATCCCGACAACGCAAGCCTCAATGCTGGACCTGAGAAATGTTAATTTTGCTCTCCTGATCAAATAGAGCTTCTCAGGAACAGAGCGACTTTAGCGAGAGGCTCTCGCAATGGTAATAGGCCTCTGCCTCAAGAGCTGCCTAAGCATGCTCCACCCCCAAACACTACACACTTAACTCATGGGTGTCCCCGCCTGTTATGAAACGAGGACAGGGGAACACACACTTCCTGAACTGCTCACTAGCCATTTAAACTATTTCTTAAACTAAGTTTTGACATACAATTTTGACAGGCAATTTTACATAGAGTGCTTGCTAAATGACATAAAGCTGTAATGCACTGTTTAAGCCTCACTTTTATACCTTCCGGATCTGTCGCACTCATGAGACAGGCTTTTTTTTATTATTCGGATGCACGTATGCTGTGGCATCTTCCCCAAAGTGTTGTTTCATGACGCAGTGTCGAGTTACATCAAAAACTAAGCTACATTTGACTTAAAGTGAACAAAAATTATTTTACTCCATATGGCAGCAATGAACCTCATCCATTGTTAATGAAGGAATTGTTATACATGCATTTCATTTATTTACTTATTCTTTTCCATTTCATAATTTTTATTCATTTATTCATTTACTTTCTCACTCACTCATGAATTGTAACTTACATGCATATGAAAGGTAATGAAGGATTGGAAGATACACTGTAAAAAAGTTCTGTAGAAATTACAGTATTACTGGCAGCTAGCTGCCAGTAACTACTGTAGATTTTACATTTATGTTATTTACTGGCAACAGTTTGTTCAAAGTTAAATGAACATAAAACATTTTCAGTTTTTATCTTTTACAGTAAGTTACTGGCAACCAGCTGCATAATCACAGCACATTTTTTACAGTGAAAACAAAGTAAAGTGACATGGTGTGTATATATATATATATATATATATATATATATATATATATATATATATATATATATATTAGGGGTGACCCCGAATAGTCGAAGATTCGATGCATCGATAGGAGAAGCCTGATTCGACTACCAATCTCACAGTCGAATCGTCACAGATGTGTTATGAAATGAGGATCCTTTAATTTTGGCCGTATATGGGTGCACTGTGCACAACTCTGATTTCACATATAACAGCTTTCTCCCAATATATTAATATACAGCATATTATTATAATTCTGCATATAATATGTGAAGTATCAGCTTTCAATAAATATTTTTAAAATGCGTTAATAAATCCAGCAACCCCTGTGACCGGGCTACACGTCCATAAGAGGTTCCTATGTTAATAAACCATTGCCTCTTTGTTTCTACATTTAAAAGAAAAAGCTGCCAATTTTGGCTATACGTTCATTCTTTTAATTATTTATTTATTTTATTTTATTAATAAATCACTCTGGGTTATCTGATTTATCTATATGGCTTGTGTTTTGTTTTCGTGCACTTGAGGCATTTTGCACATTTGTTCTGCACTTTGTTACTTCTGACCTTATTTTATTAAAAAAATGTATTTATTATAAACGTAAATGTAAATTCTGATCTAATTTAAGTCTGTACATTTTGGATTGCTTTTTGTTGTATCGATTTTGCACTATTGCGTGCTGGCCATGTTTGCGCATGCAATTTAGCCGAACGTGCTAGGTGCGCTTCGTCTCATATTTACAAGTTCATCAAACTAAACATTAAAAAACGGATGTTTTCGACGGGTATAAGTTTTTAAAATGTATTTAGAATATAGTGGTTATCTTGTCAAAAGTTAAACTACAAAACAGGTAAGCCGTTTCTTAAAATTTCGGTGATGAAACGGAAAATATCTGCACCGAACCTATATTTATGCCTGACACGACTGTCTTTCTTGTGATTTAATATTCGCGTTGGTGTTTACTTTCAAATGATAGAAAATAGATTCCTGAAATAAATAATATCATCAGTGGTTTCTGTATCTAAAGTGAATGGAGATGATCAAAGTGAAAGCAAGCAGGTATTTCTGTGCTAAATAATAACGCGTAGTGTCTATAAAATCATTAATTTCAGTGTTTTTATGAATTGTATACAAAGCTTAGTTTTTATAATTTGCAGTAACAATCACAAATTATTTGTCATTTCTCATTTGTTGTTTTTTTTTTGGTCATGATTGCTTTGACGCGCTTAATCTCCAAATTAAATAAAAACACTGAATTAGCCGAGGTTTCCAAGGCAGGATCACCTTTGTTATATTTTTAGGTTTAGTTATCAAAATGTTTTTTGTGTGATGTTCTGTACATCGTGGCTTTAAAATGTTATGAGGAATAATTAAACAAATGTTGCCTTACATTTTACCTTAAAAATATATAAATGCATCGTCAGTTTTGTCTTTGTTCATCACTTGAAAGACAGTTTTTGGTCACTTTATCAGAAAGTTGTTTATGTGTGCTGCTTGTGAAAGAAAATAAAAGTTATCAATTTGTACCTGGTCTGACCCCCTCCCAACCCATGCACACACACATAGATGATTCGACTATCGGTCGACTATGAAAAGATTAGACAATTCTGATTCGAATATGTAAATCCTTAGTCGAGGACAGCCCTAATATATATATATATATATATATATATATATATATATATATATAGCAATATGATAGGCATGGTGAGAGGGCTTGTCATTGCCTCCATAACAACTTAGGTGATCATTCAAAGTGTGCAATTTCAGATGCAGGGTAAGCCTGGTTAACATAAGCTATGTTTAAAGGCAGGAGACAGAGACAAATAGAGCCTTTCAAAAATATGTTATGATTAAACTTTTGAAACAATGTGACTGTGAACAGACACTGTCATGAGACATTATACCTAAAAAAATTCCTTAGAGAAATACAAAAATGCTGTAGAGCCACCATCTAGTTTAAAGGGAACATTATTAGGGTATATGCAGGGCTGGAAATGGGGGGCAGCACAGCGGGATGGGGTCCGGGGACTGAATTTCCCCCCTTATGAGGTTTTTTTATAACTATTATTTTATAATGCATCATCACGCCTGTCAAATGACACTTCCCAGTCACAATTTTATTTCAGATTTTTTGTTACTTAAAATATCCAAGGAATAAATATCCAGACGTTTACACTCAAAATTGTTCCTCAGGTTAAAGAAAGAATTTGTATTATTTAAAGTTTTTCTAACTTTAGAACATACTTAGAAGGATTTATAAAAATTGTTAGGTTATTAGTTATTTTAAACCTAAAAATTACTCCCCAACTAGAGTCCCCCAGTATATTTCTGCCATTTCCATACCCTGTATATATGTAAAGAGAAAGAAAAAGATGACGAGGAGAGGAGCAGCACTTATAAAGTGCAGTTAGAATCTTCTTATCAATCTCATTTCCATGTTTGTGTGAACAAAAATGTGAATGTAACTTGTCTCTGTGGCCAGTGTTGTTGAAATGGAATTTGAGGTTAAGGTATTAAAAACAAACCATCATAAATAAAGTGTAATAGAAGTCATTGTATTAACAGAGAATCACCTTGAATTGTTGCTTTGACACAGCTTTACAAAAACACCAAAGACTTCATTGACAGTAGTCAAATTGTTTTGTGTCCTTTCATGGATGATGGGTAATTGAATTTCGGGCATAATTCAATCTAAAAAATGCAAGTAGTATGTCATGTGCTTTTTCTTATGTTTCTATACTCTTTCATCTCTGAAATTCCATGACGCTGGAGGCTGCAGCGACAGCACATTAATTACAGGAATCATAGAGTGGCGTTTGTGTGAAATCTGTTTTCGATATGTCTTGAAAGGTAAACATTTTTACCATTGTTTCTTTCCTTTAATGTAGTAATGTGTGAATGTGGCATAAGAAATGTTCTGTTCTGATCTCTTCCAACCAATGAAGCAAAAAGCTAGTGTATAGCAGGAAGTAAAAAACATCTGTATTTTCACAGATATAATATAAGATTATTCTTATTTTAAGGTGCCAAAAAATGTATTGTTACAATATGTTACTTTGCTCTAATACCTATATAGGTGTGTGACTTCAGTGTTTCCCACAGATCTGAAATGTACTTGTGGTGGTATCTGGTGAAAAGGGTAATCATTATCCACCGACAAAAAATGGTCTACTATACATGTGACAAAGAACTAATAATGTGTGACACAACACAATACTTTGATTTATTAAACATTAATATTCATTTCACATTATAGTTCATTAATCTAACCACCCCAAACTTTCTTTGCCATAAACAAAGCTGACATTGTTTGTCAAAGCACCACGAAAACACTTAATGTTTTTGCGCTGATATATGAAGCAATTTGATGACCCCTTTTATCAAACTCAATATATACAATACTATGTGTACTATAGCCTATTAATAGACAGTGCAGGTCTATGGATTATAAATGTGACTGATGTTATAATGGTAATAATTTCTTTTACTGCTTCTGCTTTCTATTTCTCTTTTGCCGATTAAAAAAGCTTAATCCACTAATTATTTCAAATTTAAAAGTCTACTTGCTGTCCCGATGACAGACTTTACATTACAGCTTTGCGTTTTTTATATCCTGAGTCAGCTAGAGCTTTGTTCGTTCAGTATTAGCACTGCTTTTTGCAACAATCTCTGTGCAAACTGTTTAGATTTTAGTAAAGATATGGTCTATTAATAGTAAGATTATTAAAAAATGGGATAAAGAAAATGCAGCGCGTGGTCGTGACAAGAGCCAGTTGTGATTGACATAGAACCGGAGGCACGCTGAAACAGCACTCGAGCTTTAGCGCGGTAGCGCTCACGGCCTTTCTCCGATCGACTCGGGTTTTACACACAATATTAATCAGACTTGGGACCCGAAGTAATGGACTAGGACCGACCCGGACCCGACTTACCATTTAAAATATAAACCTGGAACCGTACGGGTCCCGCATCCTCAGTGAAGAAAGACCTCTAATGGTAAATCTCTGCTCAAGTTCAGAAACATGGAAGGATACAATGTGACACTGAGGTTGCTTCGCGTCGCACCCAATTCATTGAGAAACAGAGTGCACGTGAACGCAAAATGAAGCCAACTTGGATGCTATAAACACATGCACATAAGCATATGCAACCATTTTGGTCGCAGTGTAGTTCCCTGGCTGCAGGGCCGGTTCTAGATATTTGGAGGCCCTAGGCAAAATTTATGTTGGAGGCCCCTCACACCCCTCTAATTTTCAGAATAATCTGAGAAAGTGTTTTTCTACCCTGTAAGAAATCAAAGCAACTGTAAACCTCCATCACCACAATGAAAGGCCCGCCTCTCTCCTCATTCGATTGGACAATGGAAAGACGCGAATGATGTTGGGCGCTTTTCCACTCAGCGCTCCTTCAAAAGCGTGTGCTGCGGCCGGTGACAAAAACCGCAAGGCATTCGTCGCATAAACAGTGCGCAAACCCTCCCTGCCCATAGAATATCATTCAAAAAAGGTGCCGACAACTGCAATAAACGCGTTTGGTGTGATCAGCCTCTTACTGAACCAATATACAGTATAAAGTTATCGATTAGACTACGGATATATTCATATGTCTTTCAATACCCTTTTATACCTTAAATATTCATAATAACGCTGTTTGCTGTTTGACTTTAAATACATACTAACTATCGTGCACATGCATTCAAAGTGTCTAAACAGAGTCAGCAGCGCTTAAGTTTGATCTGTCTTGAAATAACATTGATAAACAGAACAAAGCTAAAGCTAAAAATAAATATTTTATAGAATTGTGTTAGAGATCAGATTCAGAATGATTATCAAAACATACACATAGTTTACAATTATTAAAAAAACAAGTGCTTCAGTTTTTTTCTAAATTAGGTAATCACAGTATTGCAGATTAACATAAAACCTTATCAGTAACACATTTTTTATGCAAATGTTTTAATGTTTTCTCTTGACGGGGAAAGAGTTAATACCCGATTTTAAGAGTCCAAATACAGAATTTAGGGTGTTTTAGATGCTTTGATATTAGTTCATGATGATCCACAATGCCTAGCTTAACTAGCTCATTTATCTACCACCCACAGCATCATTATCTGTAGTTCGATTACCTTGCTTTCCCAGTAGGTGAGAGTAGAGTCAGGAAAAAGATCAGAAAATGAGTCCGTCTCAAACAAGAAGACTCAAACACATTTATCTTAAATAAATGTTTTGCTGTGCGGATGGTAAAATCTATTACTGTAAGTCTAGAAAGAATTTCTAGTTGCATCGAATTATGTGAGAGACATCAAATTATGTGAGTGATTGAAATGATTACAGGATTGGGTATGAACATGTCTGCACAGCTGCACAGATGTCTGCCGGAGCAAATAAACAGCCTAAGCTTCTTTCTGCCGCTATCTTGTGTGCCGCGCACATTGCAAAACCAATTACAGGTATAATGTGATTAGCTCTGGCAGAGTAATGCAGTCCAGTGGATTTATACTTACACACACTCACAAACACATCCAGCATAGAA
Organism: Misgurnus anguillicaudatus; assembly: GCF_027580225.2. Taxonomy (NCBI): domain Eukaryota; kingdom Metazoa; phylum Chordata; class Actinopteri; order Cypriniformes; family Cobitidae; genus Misgurnus; species Misgurnus anguillicaudatus. The sequence goes on from NW_027395278.1 coordinate 8,235,276, forward strand.
CTGTAACATTACATTTGGCAGCTGGCCACCAAAAGCCTGATTTGTTCTGCCTCTCATTCCTTCACAACTAGCATCCATGCCCTGCCTCAGCCATACTTTATCCATCTGGATGGATGGAGCAGGACAGTGAGAAGCTCATCCACACTGAAAAAAACAACTTGTAAAATTTTCTTTAAAAAATCCTCGTAACAATTTTCACGAACTTTTTTTAAGTAAAATTTACTGCTTTTTATAAGTAAAACTTACCTACTAAAATCAAATAAAATGTACTTAAAATTGCATGATAAAACATATGTTAAATAATTAATTAAATGTTACTTAATTATTTTATTTAGAAGTTAGATTTATTTTAATCGTTTAGGTAAAGTCTATTAGGGTTTTTTTTGAAAATTGAAGCATTGCTGTCCTAATTATATTAAATAAATCATATTTTCTGTTTGTTATTTTCTTTAACATATTCCTATGGACCTAGTTATTTTTAGTGTTATAAATGGCATTATAACACAAAATTCATGACTGACAACAAGTCAGTCATTGAATAAACTTGATTCTGTCATGGGCTTGCCAGATCTTTTGTGCTAGATTCAGGTCTGAGTACATCTGGCAAGACCATGACAGTACTATGTTTTGTGTGGGGACATGTGGAGTCATATTGTGTGTGTGGCTTTCACGTGTTTCCAGTGTCTTGTCGCTGTCATGGCCTTGCCAGACCTTGGTGTAAGATTCAGGTCTGATTTCTGAGGGCAAGGTCGTGGCAGCATTGTGTTTTGTGTGGGGACACGTGTTTTCACATCATGTATTTGTGTCACGTGTTCCCAATGTCTTGTCACTTTTACCCTACTCCCTTATGTACTCGTGTCTTACGTAATTGATTATGTTCACCTGTTCCCCATAGATGTGGTGTCTTTATAATGCCCTCTCGTTCTCTGTCGTGTGCTCGTTCGTTCGTCCAGATTCAGTGTTTGTGTTACCGTTATCCGGTCAACCTGAATCGTGTTCTATTCCTGTGGTTTCTTGTTCCAGTGTTTGTTTCTATGTTCCGTGTTCCGTCACCAGTGTTTATTTATCACCACGTGGGTTTTTGTGTTTAATAAACCTTCAGTTTGTATTTGTAATTTGTAATACGTAACGTGACAGATTCGGAACAGAAACACACACAAACTGTGTTTCTGACATGCATTATCAGCACTGTGGAGAGAATTACAATACAATGTTCTGAACAGGGTTCATGTAAAGAAACACTGCACTGAAAAAAATGATTAATTTAATTTAATCAATTTTTTTAAGGTAAGTGGTTGCAATCAATTTATTTAAGCTACATTTAAACAAAAGTTTTATATTTTATTTTACTTTACTAATCTTTTTTGTTTAAATGAAGCTTAAATAAATTGATTGCAACCACTTACCTTAAATTTTTTTTTTATGTGATCACCTGAACGGTGACTTCACAAAATTATTATTTACAACAAAACAACATCAATAATATAAGAGCTTAAACCTTTATGACAATTTTGCTAACAAATATTTAAGTAGTTAAAGTTCTTATCAGTTCTTATTCTGTGATAAAGCTTAAAAAACAAAAATATTCAGGAGCAAAGAATTGTGGGTATTCCTTACAACATGTGCAAATAAATGTAAGTAAATTTTACTTAGATTTTTTAGTTTAATGGATTTAATATTTTTAAGTAAAATGAACTAAGATTTTTTTACTTGAATATGCTAAAGTTTTTGATTAAAATTTACTTAATTATTTTAGGACTATGTGCAGTGACCAGTGTTGAGTAAGTTACTTAAAAAAAGTAATCCACTACAAATTACTAATTACTACTTTAAAATTGTAATTTGATTACATTACTGATTACTACATGCAAAAAGTAATCTAATTACTAATTACTTTACTTTTAAGTTACTTTGACAACATCAAATGTAAAAAAGCTACAAAGTGAAACTGTCAGAAACAAGGACGGATGAACCCAAACGCAGGCGATGACAGGGGTGAACAAAAAAACACTTTATTATAACACAGACAAAACAAGAGCCCACGTGGGGGCAGAACAAACACGGAATACTGACAGATGACTTAAACTAGACTTGACTATGATTCTAACACTAGACAGAATCACACAGTAACAGTACAAAATGAACGAGCACAGGACTAAGAACACAATGGCATTAAATATGAAAAAGTAAACAGGATAAGGAGAAAACAAGTGAGGGTAATGAACTAATGATTAAACTATTAACAGGGAGAAGAAGGGGGCGGAGACAAGAGACGAGACACCGAAGGTCATATTTGAATGCTTAAAGCTATTTTGGTGTGATTTGCACTCTCCTAAACTTGCTGGTCATAATGATGCGGAAATATTTGTAGCTTTTATAATAAGTTACACATGTTTAACATTTCTCATTAAACATTCTACATTTATTAACATCTATCTATCTATCTATCTATCTATGCACATTCATTCGCGGTCGCGGAGACAGAAACTAGAGTTTTAACACGTATCGCATTCGTGAGGGGTTTTTGGTCAAGTTAAAGAATGTTATTATTCATGTTAGTTCGTTAAATATAACAATCAAAAGTTGTTTTGATAATTGTTTAAATAAACATATGATTAATTAATGCAAGTGCACGCATTGAGCTCATGATTAAATAACATAGTTAAATAATGTTAACAAAGAAAACCTTATTGTACATTAGTAATTTAAAAACACACCTTTACAATCGTTTCTGGCAGACCAGATGTCATCGCGCAAAGCCCACTTTTTTGGACATGTATTGTCTGTATTCCACTTGAATAATCAACCACCGCTCACACAGCATCCATTTGCTTGCGTCTCCGACGAGTGATTATGCACATGCTCGTTAACAGACTCTGCGCGCATGCTCGTTAACAGACGTTGCTGAGCAACGGCAAAACGTCATTTTAAAATACATTTTAATTAATTTTTCAACACTTAATTTGTAACGCTAGTAACGTAATTTTGTTGTCATTGGTAACTGTAATCAAATTACATACATTTAATATGTAAAGCGTTACATTACTGCGTTATCAGGAAAAGTAATTAGAGTACAGTAATGCGTTACATAGTAACGCGTTATACCCAACTCTACAGTGACTATAAAACAGTTAAATAATACAAGAAAATATCTAATAAGACTTACTATTCCCACACAGTTCATTTTTTACATGAATTAATTGTGTATTTATCATCATTTTACTTAGGAAAATCTAGTTCTCAATAAATGTTAATATTATTATGTAGAAATTATGAGAGTTAATCTAATAAATATTACTACACCAAAAAGTTCGTTTTTTCAGTGCATGTCCCGAGACAGTGTGATGATGTCAGCTTGGTTTTATTTTCTTCCCTTTATGAAACCACTGTGTCCAGCTTATTTCAACTTTTACACATCTAGCTATTCGCTCTCACTTGCCTTCAGAGCAGCTTAGCTAATCATGCATGGGTAATATAAAGATGTAGGATAACACTGGTTGATATACATCTGCTGAGGACTTTGTTTTTCTGGTTAAAGGGACACTTCACCCATTTGCATTAATCTTTGTATAGTTAGAACCCCAGTCATGTTTTTGAATGGTCGTGCATCATTTCCTCAGTTGCCGATGAGACAGGAGAAATACAGATTTCAGTGTTGCACTTCCTTCTTTTAATTATGTAAAAATCATCATTTTGCATCATTGAAAGCAGGAAGTCCAATATCTTTGTTGAGGGTTGAGACTACAAACACCCCTTTTCTCTGTCAAATAGGCACCAAATTCAAAATGTATGTTACATTTCGACTACAAATGACGCACTTTCAATAAAGACTAATGTTTCTACGGGTGAAATGCTCCTTTAAGATGTCTTTGAATTAGGTTGTTAGGAAGCATTTTTAATTCTATTTGTACCATTTATAAACAAATGAGTAAATGTGCATCGCAGTAACTGTGAGATAGATAGACTTACTGTCACCAATGGTCACTGTTGATTGTGAATTCGTCAACCTGCTGTTGGAATGAATGTGATACCATCGCTTGGCCATTGCTGGTCACTGGCGGTTTGCACACAGCTCAAGTCTTATGTCAGACTATGGTTTGTTGGGTTACACTATGGTCAAGAACCAGATCAGTAAATATGCTTGCTATTTTCATGGTGTTTTAACCATGGAAAGTACCTGCTTTTCCATTCAAGTAATACATTTTTTTGCTATGTGCAGGAGAGTGAGATTTGTGAGAAGAGTGAGAAGACCACATTTGCATTCAGAATGTATTCATATCCCTTTTTTCAGAGTTAAAAAAAATATTCAAGTTGATTGAAGTGATATATGGTAAACATTTTCTTCATATGGTGGCTAAAAATTTTGATCACCCTAATTTTCAATTAATATGTTATACAGCGATCTGTATGCACCAAACTGGAGGATAATGACTATTTTATTAATGACATGTTAGACAAAAACATCTTATCCCTTAAGTCTAATAATAAAGTATTCAGAAGTTGTGTGAAAAAAGTGATTTATGTTATGCTGTGATCTTGTCAGTGGCACTTGCTTTATACAAGCATCACTTTTATCATTGTCTGAAGATAATGTTTTGGATTTAAACAAATTCCTATATTCTAAAAAATTATACATGTTTGGGTTCTTTTTTTAACCAAGCCTCGAGTCAAAAACGGACAAACCCAGCCACTGGGTTGAATTAACCCAGAAAATGACCCATCGGTGGATTTAAACAACCCTGCATTTTGCATTGAAACAACTTTGCTCCTTACCTATTGAGATAAGGCAAGCTAATACTCTTAGCATTTTTAAATCTCGCCTTAAAACTCATTTTTTTAGGTTAGCTTTTAATTGAACATTTGTATTTTATTTTATTGTATTTTATTCCTTTATTTATGGTTTTATATATGTGTGTATTATTGTATATTGTTGTTGTTCAGCGCTTTGAGATTTACATTTAAAGGCGCTATAGAAAATAAAGTTTATTATTATATTATTATTATAGGTTAAATTACAACCAAACGTGTGGTTTCATTTCTGACACTCTGACACAGTGTGTATGTATTCAGTGCACAACTTTTTTCCAATATTGTTTTTTCCATGAACATAAATAACCTATTATGTTTGCTATATGTATCAAAAAGCATGTTTAGCTATCAACATAGAAATCTGATTGTGGGCTATTTGACCTAGGAATTACTTTACTTAGCATCCACATTATCGTCATGGCAACATTTTTGCAAGGGGAAGCACAACTCAGATTTAGCTTATATAATTTTCCCTTTTTTATTAAATGCCCATAGTTATGTCAGCAGAAAAGATTAGGTTTAAGTTATTCAATTTGGTGAAAGATTTGATAAAAAATGAAAATACACATTTTTATAGGACTTGAAACTGAATATGAACTGTAAACAACAAGACTAGACCTTTTTATTAAGAAAATAAATAGGGTAACATGTTTTTAATCTAATTTAAGACTAAATCAATAACACAAATTATTGATTCATAAGAAATAACAAATTGCTTGATTTAAAAATTGATTAATTGAGGATATAAACATTTGTATTGTTAATCCAAGTTTCCATATGTGTCCTTAAAATTTAAAATTTGTTTAACCAATCTTACACACACATTGAAACAATAAGAAAAGACCCCACTTCATTTCAACTCATCCTCCTTTAGTGTTATTAAATTAGTTAGCCAACAGCAGTCCTCAAACGATATGCCAGCGAGTGGTAAACATGCTTTTGTTTCATATTTGTTTCTTTTCTTGTTTCTTGTCTTTGTTCTTTTTCATCAGTCACAAAAATGTGCAACAAGATTTAAACAAATATCAGAGAATATCATTTATACTGTTCCGAGCACACACACACACACACACGCGCACACGCACACACACACACACACACACACACACACACACACACACACACACACACACACACACACACACACACACACACACACACACACTCTGGTTTCCATGTTTTATGGGGACATTCCATAGACGTAATGCATTTTATACTGTACAAACTGTATATTCTATTCCCCTAACCTACCCCATTCTCTAACCCCAACCATCACAGAAAACTTTCTGATACTTCACATTTTCAAGAAACATCATTTTGTTTGATTTATAAGCTTGTTTCCTCATGGGGACATCAAAATGGTCACAAGGTCACAAAAACACTGGTATTCCTATCTTTGTGGGGACAATTGGTCCCCACAACGTGATAATTACCAGGTACACACACACACACACACACACACACACACACACACACTTGTATACAGTATGTGCTTTATGGGGACATAATGACTTTTAAACTGTAAAAAAAACGTCTTCATAAACCATGTTTATGTTGTTATAGCACATGTCATTATACGCATTTGTCCTCGTAAACCACATTTGCCAGAACATACACACATGTTTCTCACTCACATAAAAAGTAAAGAAAAAACGTAATGCACTGTAGCACAGCTAATGGAGTTATGGCCTAAAACATTTTCACAGTTTGACTCCCGAGTCACCTACTGCAACAAATATATTAAAATGTTAATGTGAAGCACATTAGATCCACCCCACACAACTGCATCCCATCTCAAATAACTCAGAGTAACTGTCCTATTTGCTGTGTTTGAAAAAAAAAATCTCTTCTGACAGTATTCCCCCATTCCATTTGGGGAAGTAGTATTTATTTGGCTCACTTTGTCAAAGTGGTGCATCTATTCAACAGTTTGTGTGCAATCTTGATATGCGAGCATGTGATTTGACATTCAAAATTAATACCACTAAAATGGGTTGTGTGATTTTTTTTAAACAATAGAGGCAATTGTCTGCCTCCTCCTATATTAATCTCATCTGTGTACTGTGATTCTGGATCTATTGCTTTGCTGTTGCTGTCCTAGACATTAGCAAGAAAAATATTGTTATTTTTTACCCTTGTCTGTGCAGCCTGTCAGCAGTTATGGTTTATCATAATTACACTATATTAATGTAATTATTTATATAAGCAGTACGAAACCAAAATGGTTTCAAATAAAGCCTGAACAAGAAAAACTTTACATGTGCTATACACAAACTCTAGTGTAAAATACTGAGTAGACTTAGTAAATGCTGAGTGACGCATAGAAAAGTGAATCCATCATGGAGGAAGGCAAGGCAAAGGCACCAAATCCATGTGCAGTATTTATTAAACATAAAACAAGAAAATCCAGACCACAGGTAACTACTGTACAAGCAAAAACAAGAATTCAACAAACGTACATATTCAATGACTGACATTATATTATATTAATAATATTAAGGTAATATTATTTTTTATGAAAGTTTTGGAATTTGAAAAAAGCTAATTGTTGTCCCCAATTTGATTTTTACGCAAGTCTGGCAACCCTGAAAAGCTAAGAGCATATTTATTAAATGTTCACTCTAAAAATGGCTTGGTTATTTTTGACCCATAATGGGTAAATATTGAACAGAACACGTGCTTGGTTAAAAATTGACCCAATGCTGGGTTATTTTAACCCAACTGCTGGGTTATTATACCCCATGGTTGCATAACAACAACCCAACATTGGGTCATTTTTAACCCAGCATGGGGTAATTTTTAACCCAGCACATGTTCTATCCAATATTTACCCATTATGGGTAACCCAGCCCTTTTAATGTGGCTTTCACATAGGACGCGGTGTGCGCTGCGAAACCCATTCATTTCAATGGCTTGTGCCGCACAAGGGCGGTTTGTTCTTGCGTCGAGCAAAGCAGGAGCGCAGCGGAGCGGTCAAAGTTCAAAATAGTTCAACTTTTGCACTGCGCTCTGTGACGATTACCCGCGCGGCCAATAGAAACGGGCCATCCAAACAAGCAAAATGGACGAAAAGCTTAGAATTACCGGAGCTTTATAATACAAGTTTATGCTCCTACAGAGACATCGGAAGGAAAGCCTTGTCATGGGAACACGTAGCTGGCATGTCAGGTGTGTTTTTAAGTCAAGTAGCTTGTAGGTAGGCAGCTTAAAGTTACGTGAAATGGAGATGGGAAACATCAGTCTCTGTATTCCTCGTCGACTATTTAATGCAAATATTAACACTGTAGTAATTTATTGAAAACCCCGCCTACTTTGGTCTGGCCATCAGAGCACAAATCGCTTGGCTGCGCTGAACACAGCGGCAAGCGCAGCGCACACCGCATCCTATGTGAAAGCCGCATTAGAGTGTTGTGTGCTGCTGTGAAGTGTTGCCAACTTGGCATCTTTGTCGCTAGATTTAGTGACTTTATAGACCCCTTTAGCCACTTGTTTTCAAAAAACCAACTAGCGACAAATCTCGCGAATTTTTCTGGTGTGGCGAGACTTTTGGAGACTTTGACATAAAATCTCTTTCTCAAGGAGCAACTGCTGCTGCTTCCGTGGGCTCCTCCCCCGTCCCAAAGCACTCACAGGTGGCCCTCACGCAGCAAAGCAGAGTCTCTCCCAGCTGCAGTCAGGGCAGAAGATGTTGTTCATCTCTTTACGTCCAGATAGCATAATTGTGCATACGGAAAGCCGGAGTTAGATGATCCTGGGATGGCTTATGGTTGGGATGTAAATGTAAAATGGTATTTAAATGAAATGAATCACTGTACAAAAATAAATGTATTTGAGTGAGCTGAGCAGCAGCACACTGTTAGACTTTTTATTGTATATATGCGATAACTCGCTGGCAACGTGCCCCATTACAGTACCATAACAGTACCACTTGATGAAAGTCACTCGCTACACTCCCCAAGTAGCCTCTTCTGTCACTCTCCAGACACTCTGAGAAGCGAAATCTTGGCGTCACTAGTGTTTTGAAGTCTTGAGGTCAAATTCAAATCTGACGGTCAAGCATTTATCCATAATCCCTTTCTTGTTTCTATCTACAATTTTCAATAAATTATTTACACTGCTGAAAAACAATTCACATTTTGAAATTTGCCTCACTGCTAAAAGCATAACAAATAAAATGTATTTCATTTCATAGATATATTTTAATTTTCCATTTTATATGCTTTTATAACACTATTTTATTCAACTACAGTAGTAGTAATACTGACTTAGTACATATACAAAACAACACATTCTTGCCTGTGAAAATGTATCCCATTTTTTCAGGAATTAAAATCTACAAAATTTTGCAACCTAACTACCAATGGCTAAACAGTATATCCTGAAAAGCTGTGTCACATAATAGGGGGTCACACACCTGATGCACAGCTCAGCGCCACGCAGCGCCGCGCTGTTATAAAAAAAACACACACATTGTTTTCTATGAGTATACACACACCGGCGCCGACAGGTGGCGTCTATCTGCGGCTCCCAGCTACGACTCAGGAAGTTGCTGAAATCCCTGTCGCGCCACAGAGCGCCACTCACATAGTTTAACATTACATAACATCATACTTGTTTCAAATCAATAACGATTAACATTGGCTGCTAACATATATTTTGCATTTTAAAGTAGACGCTATCTGAATAAGCTTGCGCTATTTAATGTGCACTTCCGGTGTACGATACCTTCAAGTTGTCCTAGACGTGACTCAACGCAGCGCTGCACGGCGCTGATCTGCGCGTCCGTTGTGGGACCGCCTTAAGCATCATGACCATTCTAAAATGGTGGACGCGTGATGGAGTAGTCAAATGTCCTATCTAATTATACATATCAATGTTCATGGCAACAAACAAGGGGGCGGAGCAACACAGACAACAGAGAAAAGAGGGCACACTGGACCAGGGGAGACATGAATGGGATTGTTAGAGAAGCGTTCAGTTGGTGTTATATCAAATTTTACAGATACATGTATGCATCTGGCTGACAATATTAATCCACCAGTACTTTTAAGCTCTTTAGTCCGAGTATATTTCTAATGCTAAAAAATATATTTTAATTGTAAAAATAAAAATAATTGTTATCAATGAATCTTTTTATTTACTGATAATATTAATAATTTACTGATACTTTATTATTATTATTATTATTATTATTATTATTATTATTATTATTATTATATGTTAGGGCTGTCAATCGATTAAAATATTAAATCTATGTAAGCTCTATTAACTCTATTTACTATTTCCCCACCAGCATTTTTTTAAAGTTGCCAGCCAGCACCAGCATTTTTCATGATTTTCGCAAAAGTATAATGCCTTCCAAAAATGTTCTTCTTTAAATATATAAACATACAATATATCAGTAGCCTAAATTAATATGATGTGCGAACCTCTCCGCTCGCTGGGTTCCCTTGACTTCGGACAAAACTGGGACGTGTGCATTTAGGTATGCGCTATGAATTTCTCTCCGCTCTTGCCCAGAGAGTGTGCACACACTTCAAATCTCTTCAATCACTTCCATGCAATTGTTTAATCTTTCCCAAAGTGTGCGTGTATGTGCTCAAACTGTGTCCTGTGCATTCGCAAACCATAAGCGCATGAGCTCTCTATGGTAAATAACCCCTACGGTATGTTGCGCTGGGTGCAGGGAGTGCTCATGTTAGTTGCAGTTTCCCATTGTTGCATTACGCATTGTTTATCATTTCACATAACTTATATATATATATGTGCGTGTGTGTGAAATGATAAACAATGCGTATTTATTCAACCTGCCAAAGTGGCTAGTGGGATTGGCTGTCTTACCCACCACAGCAGAAATCTACCCGCATTTGGTGGGTTGGCGGATATTGGCGGGTGCATTAATTGCACGTTAGTAAAATTAGCGCTGTTAAAATGAATTTGCGTTAACTCGCTAATAACACTTTAATTTTGACAGCCCTATTTAGATGTCTAATTAGAGTTATTTACTTGCAGTCCTTAATAGAAAAAATAAGTTCTCATGGTTAATTGTTTAATTTCTGACTTCTGGGAAAAGTTGAATATTTGGGTAAATAAATGCAAATTCAGTTTGACAGTTTACGTATGTTTAAAATGTTGAAATGTCGAAAAAAAATCTGAATACATGCACAAAAGAAAATTGAAAAACTGAAAAAAAATCTTTAAAGGGACACTTCACCCATTTGCATTAAGCTTTGAATAGTTAGAACCCCAGTCATGTTTTTGAATGGTTGTGCATCATTTCACAGGTGAAATACAGATTTCAGTGTTGCACTTCCTTCTTTCAATGATGTAAAAATCATAATTTTGCATCAATGAAAGCAGGAAGTCCAATATCTTTGTTGAGGGGGTGAGACTACAAACACCACTTTTCTCGGCCAAATAGGCACCAAATTGTAACATACATTTCGACTACAAATATGACGCACTTTCAATAAAGATTAATGTTTCTACGGGTGAAATGCTCCTTTAATGCACAGTTGGACAAATGTTGTACAGAAGTGAGTAAATGCCATGCAGTCACAAATGATAATCAACTTTAGATTTTGTAACACTCATCTTTAAGAGCTCCAAATTATTAAAAATGTAAAAATTGCATTTGCTAGGATCACCAAAAACAAACATTTAAAATTGTTACTACTTAATTCATATTTTATATGTAGTGGATGGATTTCCTAGACATTAAATTTATGCTCAATATGTAATTATTTGAGGCTTATAGGCATTTGCTAAGCATTTGGCTGGTGTACCTGGTGCACACTGATGGAATGTGTAGGCAGGAACAACAGCTGCAAACAATGTAACATTTGCCTCAAAAAACATTCAAATTTAATAAAAAAGCATGGACCGAAAAGGGAAAATCACATGAAAGACTGATAATGAAACACACATGATGAATTGACCTTTTGGTTGGCGCCCATAGATAATCAATAAATTAATATCTAGTGAAAAGACGCAGGTCAGAGCAGGTTTAGATCCCACGGAGTGGAATAATGATGTTATAAGAGTTAATAATGCTAAATGTTTAATAATGAAAATGTTATCAGGGCAGTTATTAGTCATATTAATAAACCTTGCATGACCGATTTTTTTAGTTGAGGTATGAGGTAAGTCTCAAAAGACACTTGATTAAGTACATCAAAATGTTTAATTGAGGTGCTAAAGAAAAGCCCAGATGCTTATCACAGCATTAGGGAGAAGTGATCAAGAAGCTGTTTTATATTTTTTCATCTCAACCAGCTTTCCATTATAATCTTTAGAATCCATTATCACAAGAAATTAATACAATAACTTGAGTGTTTGCTAATTTAATAGGTAGTGATGAACCCAATAAAGTTCTGGGTTAGCATGTGAAGGCAAATATGTGCACAGTGAATTATAATTGTGACCCTTAACCCTCTACAGCACAGTGTTGCCCTCAGGCAACGGAAACTTTTCTTAAGCCCCATGCTCAGTGCATGTTTTTTTAATGATTGCAACCATAAAATATGTGCAGTAGATGGTTAAATCATGCACTGCATTATTAATATATACAATAAATTTCTCAACTTGAAGACCACTGTTAACAATATGTCCAGTTTTCAGTAAACAACCCCCCCTTTCTCTCTCTCTCTCTCTCTCTCTCTCTCTCTCTCTCTCTCTCTCTCTCTCTCTCTCTCTCTCTCTCTCTCTCTCTCTCTCTCTCTCTCTCTAAAATGATTGACATAGTTAAGGCTGAGGCCTATATTAAATAGAAATGTGTGGTTGTCCAATAAATAAAAAGTCCAATAAATAAAAGCAGGAAGAATATAACGACAAGCAATAGGACTGGAACTGGAGTTCCTTATTTTCTTTGTTTTTAATTTGTGAATCTGTGCATACAGGGCTATTTAGTTGTTTCATAATTCATCACAAAACAATTGTTTGTGATGGTTTACTTTGCACTGCATCAGTTGTAAAAGAGTTGTAACAAGTTAACACATCTGTTTTCTAAATGTGCAGCATAAAACAAAATATGCATTAATAGTTACAAAATATCTTAATTACATAAAATATGAGTAAACTTAATTTTTTTTGGTCTCTGTGTTACACGTTACATGTTATTACTATGTTATAACAGCAAATAACGTATAATTACATGCATTTAACCCTAATCCATAATAAATACATATTGTTAATCCTTACTGCCCTGTACTTAAATACATAATTGGTAACACTTTACAATAAGGTTATATTTATTAAAAAATTTAACGCATTCTAACATTTCCATTAATGCAGTCTAACATCAATGAACCATACTTCTACAGCATTTATTAATCTTAGTTCATGTTAATTTTAGTATTTACTAATACATTTTAAATAAATACTTTTGAAACTGTTAACAATAGTTAATGCACCATGAACTAAAATGAATAACATTATTGACATTTACTAGCATTAACAGGAATAAAGAAACACTGAAAATCTATATTGTTCATTGTTTGTTGATGTTAGTTAATGCATTTGCTAATGTTACCAAATACAATCTTATTGTAAAGTGTTACTGCATAATTAACATAACAGTGACACCATTAAATAAAGTATAACCCAAAAGGTACATTTTAAGGCAATACATTTAGATACAATGCAAACAATACACAAACTAGGCATGTCGCGATAATGATCAACTTATTGCACAAAGTGAACATGACCTCAGTAGTTTTTGCACAGGCAATTTATTGCCATAATGTATACATGTTTATTTGTATGCATAAGAATGAATGGCATTTGTATTTTCGCCGATTGCAATTTCCTCGGTCTACTGTCTGTCTCAGAAGAGTGGCACGCGCAGCTCAGGGCTCCATCAAGCAAGTCCTGCATTTTATTTTCAAATTCTGGCATGTTTTTAAACCGAAACCAAATCTCAGACCCATGTGGATGCACGCATCTTTGTAGTATTAGGTTAATCGTTTATGATGGTGCACCTTTCAGAAAACGTACAAATAATGATAATTTTAGATGTTTAATGATTAACGTAGGCTACTTATTTTCATGAAAACCTGCCACTCATTTAGACAGCATGGGTCACATAAACTGACAGACACAATAAACACTTAAAGGTGATGTACAGAATTGTCAACCCACTCTTTTGTCACCTGTTTGTTGTTTTAACGCTACAATACAGTAATGCATAAAACATTGGCACAAGCTGTATGGGGCTTTGAAAACAAGAAGTTTGTTTTCCATGCGTATTAGTAAAGAGAATCAAGTTATTTGTCTTTTCGATTAACATTTTGTATTATTGTTTTTAATTTTTTTTAATGGATATTTAGTTATTTAAGTTATAATTATAATAAAAAGCAAGAATGCATTTAAAATGCCCTTTTCATGTAATATGACAAACTTCCAGTTTAAGACCCACTCACTTCCAGTTTAATCCGAATACAAATAAAGATACAAATAGTTTTGAGATTGTTACAAATACAGATGCAGATACAAATACTGACCCCGCTGCACACCCCTAGTGTGTACTAAAGGTTGTATACTGATGTACTAAAGGTTGTCTTTCTGCCCAACAGTACTTTTTACCAGTGAAGTACATACTTTTAATGCATATTTGATATATGACATGGAACATATGTGAATTTACCCTTTAGAATATGTTTTTTTGTATAATTACAAGGTGAAAAATAATTAAAATATTTATTTTTGAACTACGTTAATGAACTTTTTTATTTGTATTTTATCCACATGGGCATCTAAAAAAGAGCTAATTTAAAATTGTACATGCTATTTCTACTTTACTATTAGCTCAGACAAAAGATACCATTCTATATGCAACACTGACTTTAATAATGTATACTGTTATATTAGGGAAGGGTTGTTACACTATAAATGCACCACAGACATTATTTTTACTATGCCTTGAGGATGAATGCTTCATTATCATGCAGTCTATCTAATAATGACACTATCCAATGGCATAACGTTAATATTAATATTATCATTATATCCCTTCTACCCATGCAGAGGAAGCAGTTTAGCCTAAAAATTCGAAATTGTGCAAATTGTATAGTATGGTAATCGTTATTCCACACAGTTTTAAACTGGTTAATTGGACAGAAGCCAGCTTTTACCAAGACACAATTGATATTAGAGTTTGTCAACTCGGTTTGTGTGAGCGATTGTTTTCAGTCTTGCAAAAGCAATTTAAGGTTGACTGCTAAGAGCATTGTAATAATTTTCCAAATGCAACCCTAATGATAATATATTATGCATTTGTTCACATTAATATGTATTATTCTAGATCTACAAAACAACATTAGCAAGGATAAAAACCAGAAGCTTTGATGGCAAGTTCAACTCTCTGTACACGCCTTTATAAATACCAAAATAAATATCACTTATCATATAATTGTTGTATTTTCTTCTTAGGATTTGCACCCACAAACACATTTAATGTGGAAAAACAGGCCATTGGGATAAGCAGCACTTAATCAACTGAAATCAGTCATGAAACACTACAAACACTGGCATATTGAAAACTTTAGGAAAATGTGAACACTATTTTCCATTCAAGCATATCTAAGTGCATCATCATTCACAGAGACCTGCCTGTCTTCATTTTCCTGTGATTGCTAGCTGTCTACATGTTTGTTTAGAGAATCACCACCCACTTAGTCATGGGTCTCAACTCTTGTTGTCTGAGCGAATCAGACGTCAATGCAAATCCCGTAGTGAGATTAGAAACAACAACACAACCGGCAGGTTACTGGTCCAGGGGGGAAGAAAAACAGAAAAAGGGTGGAGAGAAAAGGGAGGGCAATGAAGCCATTGGTCACTAGCCTCTAGCGAATTGAAATCAAAGCAATTTGCTTAATAAAATTAGCTAGATCATTGACTTCTTTATGAGAGGTGGTTTGTTTAAATGCACGCAAACCCACAGAGCAACCATTTGCATCCCTGAGTACTTCCACAGGCGACTGGAAACAACATCTAGAAACACATATACACAAATACGTTTGGGATTGGGCTTTGATTTTTATTACCATAAACAGCTGTGGTATCTTAAAGAGTTGGGAATGTGCGATACATCAGCAGAAAATAACCCCAAAATGGCAGAGGGCACTGGCTTGGTGTCAGACGGCCAGCAGACTCCTTCTGTAAGCTCTCCAGAGACTGCAGAAGTAACCCAAACTGGGGAGGCTGTCCCAAGGGCAACCCTGACCTCATACAGTCCACTGCAGAAACTTCACAGACCCTGCTGTCTGGTTCTGGTGCTGATCTTGCTGGTTCTTTCTCTTCTTTTCAGTTGGGCAGTGGTGCACCTCAGTTTGGGCAACCGTAGCAAACCTTTCAGGATTTCTTCCAGCTACAACCAGCCTGGCAACATTGAGACAGCGACCTATGACTCCCGTTTTACCACAAATTGCACCATAGGTGAGTGTTTAACCTGCTTACACCTTTTCTAAATATTATCTTTTCATGGTGCTAAAACTTAATTCAATCATAAATCCTGGTGAAGAATGCCACTAGAAATTGGATAGTTAATTGCTGAAAAAAGGCGATTTACTGTTTGTGAAGGGTTTGGATTTTTTTGTACTCCAGATTAAAGTTCAAAAGTGACAAAGCAGACATTTCTTTTCTGTTATATTATTTTGTTGTTTTAATTTTTTTGCAATAATGGCTCACTTACTATGCCTAAACATTATCAAGCTGCAAATTCATACACTATAAATACATGGATATGTAATGTTAATTCAAATGTAACCTTTTTCATTATTTGAGAAGACACTGCAGAGTTTTACATTAAAGTGAGATACAGAGTGAGATACAGTTAGGGACAACAGACAAATATACAGTAGTGGTCAATGTACAACAGTGTCTGACCACATAATGGTAACAACCAAATTAAATAGGATCAAAATAGGATATCAGTATATTACCTTTTGATTTTGGGTAAACTGAGCTCAGTCTGTGCTTTGATTTCTGTAAAACCTGTAACATCGGCAAACCTACATAAAACTAGAAACAATAAAATAAAGGATACAGTATTCACATGAAAGGCAATTGTGAAATCTCTCTGAGCATTGACTAAGTGCAAAAGTAGAAAAAAAGTGACATTGTACTAGTTATCTTTAGCACTTTTCAATCATTTTGAATGTGTTAACATTAGCATCAAATACTTTCGCTTCAACACTGTAAAAAGTGTTTCTGTTCCTTAGTAGATTTAACTAAATAAAATGAGTAAACTGTGTTACAATTTTTTTAATCAAAATATGAGTTAAAATAACATAATAATTTGACATTAATTTGAGTAATTCTAAATTAACACATTATTGAGTAAATTCAACTTCATTTTATCATGTATAATCCACTTAAATTTGTAAGAAGGAAATTAACTTAATAATTTTGTGTTGAAAATACGTGATTTTATTATTAAACTAACTAGGCAGTGGACTCATAGTTCCCAGCATGCTTTGCATGGGACTGCATTTGGAGAGTATAATTTGAATTTAAACTCTATTTTATGTGTTTTTAACTAAAAAGAAAGACTTGTTAGTTTTTAATGTTCATTTATCTTCGAGATTTGGAAGAGTTTCTGTTTCTTCTTTTGAGTTTTGTAGTTACCATTGTTCAGAAGACTGGTGCTTGTGCATAGACTGCATACTGAAGTATGTCGTGCTTTACAGCTGCCCAAAACTATATTGGGTGGGCGCATTTATTGAATAAACAAATCGTGCCCTCAACTCACAGAAATATGAAGTCTAAAACAATGTTTATGGAAACAACAACAAACCATAAAAAAGTTACCTGTACCAAAAAAAGGGGATTAAACTAACAGAGTAATACTAGAACTATTAGTTAACTAAACTTAATTTTTTTTGTGTTTGTATTAAGTAATATTACTTGTTTATTATACTTAAAGAAGGTTGCAAGTTGACTCAACTTAAAACATCCAATGCAGCCGCTTGCCTCAATTTTTATAAGTTACATTTAGGTATTACTTTTTACAGTGAAATCTGTTTCATCCCAACCTCAGGCCATTCAGAAATACCAGTTTGATGTCAGAATCCATTGCATCTGAGCTCTTCATATATTAGCAGATAATCATATTATATAATTATATAGAGTTGTATAAATTAATTCAAGTATTGGTAATAAGAATTTTTTATGAACTATAGTATTTATTTTAAATTGAGTTTTTTTTTTTTTTTTTTTTTTTTTTTGCTTAGATTAACAAATGATAAGCAAATATCTGTTCGCTGATAATTTATTATTCTTTTATTTATTGTTATGCAGTAACTAATGTTAACTAGTTCAACCTTACTCTAAAGTGTGCTGTTTTATCAAATAAGGAAAACCTTTTTAATCAAAGACAGAATGTAAAACAAATGTCAAACAGTCTGATGCCTTGCTTTTAAATTTTGTCCTAACTCTCTGCTCATTTACTTTATGTAGAGCAACTGCCTTTTCCCACTTCCTCATTTGAATTATTGTACATTTACCACACAGCATTTATGCATTATAAAACAACTGCAGCAACAACTAAAAATTTTCCTCTCCCTCTCTTTTTTAATTTTCTTTTTTCTGCTCTGTGCTTCCTGATTCAATAACTGTCGGGGAAATTGCCTATGTCTGACCACAGGGAACAGAACGCTGCTTGTCATGCAAATTCAAAAGCAGACAGATCTCTTATTGTTTCAGGGTTGTTTAGCTCCGTAGCCCAGTTTTTTGTGTCTGCCCAAACAAATCCCTCTGGGGGTCACTATGTTCGGTGAGCGGTTCCCGTTCTGCGACACGTCATGTTCCTCTGTTTTTGCTGCTAAATGCCCTGTTCTCTCTTTCCCTAATCCGTCCTTGCTGGCCATAATAGATATTAGCAGATTGACATGCTTTACAGCGTGGTTTGTCTTCCTGAAGCACCTGCCACAAGATCTCGAATTACCTGCCAGGCTGCCATCCAAAAAGGCATTTGTTTGGTGCACGGATTTGCAAAGCCAAGGCTTTGTGTGTGTGTGTGTGGTTGTAAAAGAGGTTGAAGATAAGATATAAGACTTGAAATTCCCTTTTAATTAAATGCTGTAATCAAATGAGTGCTACAGGAAGCCACTTTTTTATTTTTGCTACATCAGAGTTGCTTAATGATCTAGTGCTTATGAGGCAAAAAATAGATCTTTGCATTTTTATGATGAGAATGTGAGTGGGTGTATTTGCTGCCACATTGAAATAGTTGATAATTGCTAGGGCATCTTAAAAATAATGATTCTATAAAAGGCTCTCTGCAACGATTATAGACAAGCCATGTGTCATTCCCCTACTCTTTAGTCAAAGTTTCTTAAAACAAACATTTATTTTTCATGTTTTATACTCGGAAGAATCTTTTCACCTACAAAAAACATTGTATGTAACAGAAAGGTTCTGTGGATGTTAAAGATTCCTTATAAAACCTTACAGCTCGAGAAATAAAATTTTAGAAACCTATTTTTAAAAGTATAGGGTGTTTTGAGTGATTCCTAAATGGCTGGTTACTCCTTTAATTCATGGTACTGGCACACAAAAGTTTCAACTTGTTGCTATGCTTAGCTTATTTCTAAGTGTAGTTGTGTACTTTGTTTAATTGGCAAGACATTCTGGGTGGCTGACCTGCTTTGAAAGACACGGCACCAGGTCTCTGTTATACTCTGAATAGGCTCAATTTCCTCATTCAGTACAAGCCTATTGGATTTTTTTATCCATTTGCCACGTAAAGTCCACTGTCTTTGAAAAGTAGTACCACACTTCTCTTTAACAAGCAGCAAGATTAATGTTTTTACAACAAACAATGCAACTGAATTGTAATACTTGGAGCTTACAGTTTAATCAAATGAGGTATGGCAAAAGCAAATGTCTTAAGCACTACAAATATGGCCAGATGTGAGATATATCTGGTTCTGTACTATATTAATATCTACTTGCTGGACAGGCTTCAGTTGGCTCATATCTGCAACATATCATCCCACCAACAGAACACGTTTACAGATTTGCCAGTTGCTTTTATCCATAGCGACTTACATTGAATTTTTATCATGTTTGTATTACTATATGTGCTCCCTGGGAATCAAACCCACAACATTTGCAACATGAGTTACTGGAATACCACAGAGAAGCAGCAGAAGCCAACACATTACCAACAGACTATTATGGTATCCATTAAAACCATTCCCATTATATTAAAACCAATGGTTTCTATTGCTTATCAGCAGGGACAGCTTGACTTCTGTGACCATGTGTTCAAACACACTGTCATCTTTCAACAAAGATGCATTGGTAGCTGCCATCACTTCAGACTCAAGACAGTGCAGAGGTGTAGATCAACCAATCATAAAATCTTAACTCACTCCCTATTTGTTTCTGTCTGAGTCATCTGCTTTTGCTCCCTCCAGTAAACCTGATTTTGATTACAGCACTATCATAAAAATGTGCCTGGCAGGCTGAGTCGAGTTCTGCAGAGGTTTGATGAGGTCCATTTATATTCTTTGAGTTACCCTTACCTTTTTTTCCTGAGGAACAGCATAGTGAAGGGCCACTGCAATGTCGCCCTGCCAGTGCAAAGTAAAGGTGTTCAATTTTCCATCACCTCTTGCTGTGAGTCAAATTACTTGAGCGAAAGTGTCCCTTGGTCTGTACTTTTCACGATCACTTATAAAAGGTGTTTTGCTTATATACCCATCTGTGTGGGCTGAGAGGTAAACCACCCTTTAACAAAGGTCGTGTTTACAAATTTACAAAGATTGTATTGTATTAAGATTTTGTGAGATTGGATTACAAATGGATGACGCTAAATACAGGTGTAAACGGGGTATAAAGCGTTTGTTTGAGCTTATCCACTTTCAACCACATTCACAGGTAGTCGAAAATGGATTCGAATGGATTGTTTATGTGTGTAATGGCCAGGATTTAAGCCACACAATTTTTAATACATTTATCTTTTCATTGATTAATAAATAAAAGGACATTACTATATTGGTTCAGTTTAAGATCTTTATTTGTCACTGTACTGAGTCGGTGCACAGGCTTAGTTATGTGGTTTAAGATTAAAACATTAAAACCACTTAAAATTTATCTTTGGCTAAAATGTGATTTATAAAACATAACTATAAAATGAACTTTAACAATTTGAGCTAAGATGACTAAATGTTTAATACCTGGTGTGTTGTTGGAATGAACCAGCCTAGTGACAAATAGATTCAAACAGGAAGTTGATCTGTTTCATTGGAAATCTACGGAAATTAGACTGTACCAACTTTAATGTAGCCTATTAGAGGGGACATCAGAAAATGTGTTGTCTTGATCAATGTGATTTTGTTTAAAGGCAGAGTACATGATCTCTGAAAGCCAATGTTGACATGTGAAATCACCTAAACAAACCTACCCCAATAGAATCTGGACTTTCATTTGATAGATCCGCCCCAAACATAAGCAACCCAAGCAACAATGTCGTTTAAAGGTAGGGTAACACATTTTGAAAAAAGCTAACGGTAGCCGCCTAGCAATGAAATCCCGATCCCACCCTCAAGTCAAATCCCCATCCAAAGTCACGCCTCTTTCAAAACACATGAACACGCACAGATCAGACGGTCACATCTCATGTCTCATTCAGCAGTGTGAAAACTTTGCAGTACAAAGTCGAATAACACTTCCAAAATAACCAAACAACTGGTTTACATCAGAATTAGTTTAAGCACATGTTCGGTTGTGTAGACGTAGTAACTATATCATTACGCTAATCCGTAAACGAACACAAATTTCATAAGCAACACAATGTTTCATCAAAGTAGAATATCTGAATCCATCTCAATAGAAACATATCGCGTACCTACCTTACCAAAATAAACAGTGCAACGACCCTTTCACACCCTTTGCCTCCTGCAGCTGTTTCATCTCGTGCTAAAGCAGTAAAGTTACTGATGTTAATTTTGGTTTTTGCTCTTGCTGATCCAGGCAGTTTTTGCTGTTGTTGTTATAAAAGATGTCTTTCGTTGTGTGCCTCCTGTGTAGGTTGTCAATTCAGCAGAAAAGTTTGCTGTTCTCACTGTTTACAGAAAGGAGGTGAGCGCACGTGAACGCGACGATGACGTATGGTGTCTGCGTGGACTCGCTGCGCGGTTGGCATTCAAATTACGCTTACGTATGAGGGACAAAAATGGAAACGTCTGTTCGGACCGAAATCTATGATTTGTTGATAATTTTTTGGTCCTACGCCTTTCACAGATGACATAAATTTCTACAAATACATTTAAACAACTTAACACAGTGATTGCTATCAGGATGTGAGGAGACTTTTAACCAGCATAACAAAAAATGTTTCACGATCAAATCTGTTACCCTACCTTTAATAGACACGCACCTTACTGCTGATTAGCTACAAGTGTGTTTTGGTAGTCGTCCCGACTCTCTTTTCCAACAAATTTTTCAGAAATCATGCACTCCGCCTTCAATAGAATTCCTTTTGCAGTGACTAATGTTTATCCATGACTCTAAATTAAGTTAAATGTATTGTGTTTATTTCAGGATTTGTGTTGTTACTGTTGTGAAAATGTGTATTGTTTTGTCTCCTCTTTTTTGTTGTCATGGTGCTGGCCACTTCTTAAGCCCGGAATACACTGCAGGATTTTTGCACTCCTATAAGATCATTACCTTATCACACTGTGTGACATGGATCGTTTACACTTGGGTATGACATGCATGTAGATTGTACGATGATGACACAGAAGCTTCGGCGGTTGCGTCACACATTACCAGCATGCACTAGCGCATAAAAGTATGAGAAATACGGTTGTTATGTGGGAGTTGCAGGCGTTATTTCCCAGGATTAATTTATTTATTCATTTTGAAAGGGCCAACATACCTGTGGCTAAGTTTCTTGCAGTGGAGGCGAAGCCGCAGATCCTTAGTAGACAAGCAGACTTGCTGACTGGGTTTATAGAACGGATTGGAAAGTCTGTGGCAATCCGCCTGTTTCTTGGCCCTTTTGACAGCACGGGAGAGTTGTACATGTGCTTGATCCCATGTTTCTTGACTTCTATGAAACCATTGGTCCACAGCAGGTACTTCAGTGGGTTCATCTTCCCAGGGGAGCATGGGTGGTTGAAAGCCTTATATGCATTGGGAAGGGTTTAAACCAGTGACTATTTTCTTGAGTGAGTTTTATGCATATTCGGCCCAGGGCAGAAATCAGCACCAATTGTTCTGATTCTGTTGACAATACATACGTACAAATTTGGTTATTTCTTGATTCAGGCGTTCTGCTTGGCCGTTGGAGAGAGATGTGAGACTGATGTTTACGTTTAATAGTTTAAAGAAGGCTTTCCAGACACTAGAAGTGAATTGGGGACCACTGTCAGACACAATGTCTTCTGGTAAACCATAGTAGTGGAATACATAGTGCAATAATGGTTCGTCGGGTTCCAATGCAGAAGGGAGTTTGGGTAGTGGAATGAATCTGCAGGCTTAGAAAAAGCGATCGTTGACTGTGAGTACGACTGTGTTACCTTGGGATACCGGTAGGTCCGTGACGAAGTCCAAGGCTATGTGTGACCAGGGTCTTTGCGAGATTTCTAGTTGCTTGAGTTGTGGGAGCTTGTTGTGGAGCTTTATTAGCAGCACAGATTGCACAACTATTCACAAAAGCAGCTGTATCATTATACATAGATTGCCACGAAAATTTATTTCTGAGGATTTGTAATGTGGAGTTAATACCTGGATGGCCGGAGCTAGGTGATGAATATACCCACTGAATGTTTCTTTGTCTGAGAGCTGGAGGTATGAATGTGCGATCAGGGGGCAATCTGGTTGTGGTGGTTTGAGAGCATTGGCCTGATTAATTTCCTGCATGAAACTCCATTGGACTGGGGCTACAATGAGGGAGGGTGGGATGATGGGTGCGGTTGTGTGACTTTGTGGGGAGGAGTCAAATTGTCGTGATTTCATTGCCATGCACCGAGGGAAAAATCTTTTTGAATGCTGCACACATCCCGCACCCATGCCGCAGTGATCAGCTGTGATGTCCTCACATGCAGCATTCATGGCATCTAACAGAGACATCTAATCTTGTCGTCTATGATCATATACTTTCCACCTCCAAGCAGAAAAAAACCCTTCTATTGGGTTTAGGAATGGAGTGCATGGTGGAAGAAACTCCACTGTTATCCTTTCATGTGCAGCAAACCACTCCCTAACAATGTTGGTTCAGTGGAAGCTGACATTATCCCAGACAACAAAATAATTAGGCCAGTGTGGTCTAACTAAACCTCTTTCTTGTTCTGGAATCAGAAGTCTGTAAAGTGTGTCTAGGAAGGCCATGAGGAGTTGGTTAATATTGGGCCCAATGTGAGGAATATGCGTGCTCACATCATTCTCTGAAATGGCAGCACACATTGTAATATTGGCTCCATGTTGGCCTGGTGTGTCAGTTGTGGCTTGGTGTCCAATGAGATTGCCACCATGTCCCCGGCCTTTGGACAGATTGGAGATCTTACACACAAGAATATGGGTTGTTTCATGTTCTTCTAACTCCATGATTATCTACGAAGGACCACAGAAACAAAATAAAGTAAACTGAATTCCAGAGTTCAGTAAATGTTTTCTCTTCTTATGGGTTTCTAAAACTTTAATTACAGTAATACAGTAATTAAAGTACAGTAAAACTCCCTAAGTGCACAAGAATAGTTTACCTGGACATATTGGTACCGCAGCTCCTTTACTCTTTCACTATTCCTCTCAAATGGCACCTTGTAGAGTTGTTTCATAGACATTTGATGTATTTTCAAAACTCTTTTTTGAATTTATAGAAATTATATTTGCGAAGACATTGTTGTCATTTATGATTGCATTTTGGATCTCTCTTAGCCTGATGGAATTGTTGGCTATGACCATGTTGCAAATTTCTTGTTCTTGCTAATGGTTAAATACTGCTGCTCCACCAGCACAAGGTTGTTGTGCAGTTTTATAGAATGTACAAATAGACTTGCATTTACCTTTACAATTCTGTTGTTTATAAAAATGTTTTACATATTTTAAAACAAACAAAAAATACATATTTACCTGTATTCCATGCAACAGGTTTGCACAATTGATGAAACTGTGGACCTGTTTACATTAGGCTGCACTCTTCGATCAGCCTCTTCCATTGTAAAACCATGATTTATGCCATGATCCACAAGTGTGGCCCTGATTTTATCAGAGATTCTGAATTTTTTATTTCCACCTCTTTCTCTGTTATGTCTTCCACCACCACGTATTCTTACACGTCTTCCAATTGGTCTTCCGCTAGCATGTTGCTACAGTTCAGGGTTGTGGAAGTCCTCCATGCTCAAAAAATGGTATTGATTGTGCTGTGGTGAATCTACATATATATGCTCCCAAGCCTCATTGGTTAAATAGTTGATTTAAATTGTATTGCAATTAGAGGTCATTTGCCAATGTAACAGACATTACAAACAATATCAATGTCAGATATTTATGGAATAAACATGCGTGTATACCAGTTTTTGATAAGTGAATAGATCTTGAATAGTATTGAATGTGATGGTTTACACAATGACAAA